>NC_092567.1:284213-604213 GCF_037975245.1 Apostichopus japonicus
AACTCAAACAGATTTCATGTTGAAAATGCAAAAGCCGAAAGGGCATCCCGAAAATAATCAATTTCGAGAATATGGAAGTATCCCTTCCTTCCATCGTCTCTCACTCCCAGACGCAAACTAATGAAACAATCAAAACTTAAAATCCGCTGTCCAACACACTTGCGGACACCCGGCCGCACGAAGTTGTTAACCGTGCATATAGATATAAGGATATTTGTGCTATGTATGGGCTATTAAAACGATTGCCACTAACAATTTGGAAAAGGAAAATCTAACAAACCTGATCTTCGAAAATTACGCAACTACTTTTAACTGCAATATGAGTCACTGCGGCGAGCTGGTCCCAATTTTGTCGGAGACACTTTGCACGACGATAGGGTCGGTGCGATAAATGCGAGGGCAATTCCTAATCGAGTCAGGTCAATTATCAGAAAATCAGTGGTGATCAAGTGATGGGCATCCGTCGAAAAGGTTAACCGTATGGAAAAGTCCACATCAGGGTGACTTTTTGTACATGTTTCCAGTTATCACCATTCCTCTGGATGCTTGCATGTTAAAGCTTTCTAA
Source organism: Apostichopus japonicus (assembly GCF_037975245.1). Taxonomy (NCBI): domain Eukaryota; kingdom Metazoa; phylum Echinodermata; class Holothuroidea; order Aspidochirotida; family Stichopodidae; genus Apostichopus; species Apostichopus japonicus. The sequence continues at coordinate 284,781 of NC_092567.1, forward strand.
ATAAACTACCGATGGTGCAAAACTCGGGAGGATTGCAGGTGATTACGGCATCTAAGCAATTCGTTGCAGGTATCGTATGGTAGGTACGTAGCCCAAATTCTAGTATGCAGTAAGCCATAGGTCTGCAGTCGTTCCATTGCACACAAAATATATCGCAGAAAGCAAGTTTAACGGATGGTTGAACTTCTCCTTAGTCTGATCGCTTATGATGGTGACATCTTGAATTAACTCTTGATGAAATTTTCATTTCAATTCATTACACTTAAGTGACTGAAACTGCCAGACAATATATAGACGTGTATGTATTAGTTGCGAATGAAAACTTTTGACTTCTATTCTTGTCCGAAAATAGAGCACGACAAGCTTCGAATCGGTACTTTGAAAACTATCACACGATTGTTTAGATTGAGCTCCTTTCGCCTATTCTGGTTTGGTTTTACCAAAGGCAGTGAAAGTATCTAGAATTTTGAATTGAATAAAACAGTTTAAAACAGGTAGTGCTTGTACGTCAGTGTGATTAGGTCCACGACCAATCAAGACAGAGATCGAGGGTAGTTTCGTTCACGTCCGCCAGGACTAATATATTAAACAAAAAGAATCAGTCATAATTACAAAACAAACATACATTTGATATCGTTCTAACCTGACCCGACAGTAAATAGCAACACGAGAAAGATGTCCGCAGTCGTTGCAAAGAGACCTGCTCAACCAAGCACCCTCGATATGATCGTCAAGGCGATTACAACCAGGCATGAAGCTAGAGGTTCATCCGTAGCCGGCATTAAGTCAACCCTACAAGCAATGGAGTTCGACACAAAGAAGAAGAACACCCTCATCAACTCGGCACTCAAGAGAGGAGTAGCAACCGGTGTGTTGAAGCAAGTCAAAGGCGTCGGCGCAACGGGAACTTTCAAGATCGACACCAATTCAGCGAAGGCAGCCGAAAAAGCCAAGGCGCAGAAGGAGAAAGAAAGGGCAAAGACAGCTGCCAAGAAACAGAAAGAAAAGGAGAAGAAAGCCGCAGTACGAGAGAAAGCTAAGGCCAAGAAGGCTGCTGCTAAGACAAAGAAACCCTCACCGAAAGCTAAGAAAACCACCAAGCCAAAGAAGAAAACCACCAAGACACCCACCAAGAAAGCCGTAGTCAAGAAAGCCGTAGTCAAGAAAGCCGTGAAACCGAAGAAAACAGTTAAGCCCAAGACGTCCGCCACCAAACCTAAGAAGACAACTAAGAAGTAGCCAGTATCAGACGTGTCTCAAAACCAACGGCTCTTTTAAGGGCCATCCAAATCACTGAAAGGGCTACTCTCGCTACTCCTCAAACATGCTTTTGTCTTTGTCTACTTTATTTCATTATCAAATCCCCCCCCCCACCCCCTCTCCACCCGAACACCACCACAACACAAGTTCTCAGTCAATAAAATGACGGAGACCGGCAACTCAAACAGATTTCATGTTGAAAATGCAAAAGCCGAAAGGGCATCCCGAAAATAATCAATTTCGAGAATATGGAAGTATCCCTTCCTTCCATCGTCTCTCACTCCCAGACGCAAACTAATGAAACAATCAAAACTTAAAATCCGCTGTCCAACACACTTGCGGACACCCGGCCGCACGAAGTTGTTAACCGTGCATATAGATATAAGGATATTTGTGCTATGTATGGGCTATTAAAACGATTGCCACTAACAATTTGGAAAAGGAAAATCTAACAAACCTGATCTTCGAAAATTACGCAACTACTTTTAACTGCAATATGAGTCACTGCGGCGAGCTGGTCCCAATTTTGTCGGAGACACTTTGCACGACGATAGGGTCGGTGCGATAAATGCGAGGGCAATTCCTAATCGAGTCAGGTCAATTATCAGAAAATCAGTGGTGATCAAGTGATGGGCATCCGTCGAAAAGGTTAACCGTATGGAAAAGTCCACATCAGGGTGACTTTTTGTACATGTTTCCAGTTATCACCATTCCTCTGGATGCTTGCATGTTAAAGCTTTCTAAATAAACTACCGATGGTGCAAAACTCGGGAGGATTGCAGGTGATTACGGCATCTAAGCAATTCGTTGCAGGTATCGTATGGTAGGTACGTAGCCCAAATTCTAGTATGCAGTAAGCCATAGGTCTGCAGTCGTTCCATTGCACACAAAATATATCGCAGAAAGCAAGTTTAACGGATGGTTGAACTTCTCCTTAGTCTGATCGCTTATGATGGTGACATCTTGAATTAACTCTTGATGAAATTTTCATTTCAATTCATTACACTTAAGTGACTGAAACTGCCAGACAATATATAGACGTGTATGTATTAGTTGCGAATGAAAACTTTTGACTTCTATTCTTGTCCGAAAATAGAGCACGACAAGCTTCGAATCGGTACTTTGAAAACTATCACACGATTGTTTAGATTGAGCTCCTTTCGCCTATTCTGGTTTGGTTTTACCAAAGGCAGTGAAAGTATCTAGAATTTTGAATTGAATAAAACAGTTTAAAACAGGTAGTGCTTGTACGTCAGTGTGATTAGGTCCACGACCAATCAAGACAGAGATCGAGGGTAGTTTCGTTCACGTCCGCCAGGACTAATATATTAAACAAAAAGAATCAGTCATAATTACAAAACAAACATACATTTGATATCGTTCTAACCTGACCCGACAGTAAATAGCAACACGAGAAAGATGTCCGCAGTCGTTGCAAAGAGACCTGCTCAACCAAGCACCCTCGATATGATCGTCAAGGCGATTACAACCAGGCATGAAGCTAGAGGTTCATCCGTAGCCGGCATTAAGTCAACCCTACAAGCAATGGAGTTCGACACAAAGAAGAAGAACACCCTCATCAACTCGGCACTCAAGAGAGGAGTAGCAACCGGTGTGTTGAAGCAAGTCAAAGGCGTCGGCGCAACGGGAACTTTCAAGATCGACACCAATTCAGCGAAGGCAGCCGAAAAAGCCAAGGCGCAGAAGGAGAAAGAAAGGGCAAAGACAGCTGCCAAGAAACAGAAAGAAAAGGAGAAGAAAGCCGCAGTACGAGAGAAAGCTAAGGCCAAGAAGGCTGCTGCTAAGACAAAGAAACCCTCACCGAAAGCTAAGAAAACCACCAAGCCAAAGAAGAAAACCACCAAGACACCCACCAAGAAAGCCGTAGTCAAGAAAGCCGTAGTCAAGAAAGCCGTGAAACCGAAGAAAACAGTTAAGCCCAAGACGTCCGCCACCAAACCTAAGAAGACAACTAAGAAGTAGCCAGTATCAGACGTGTCTCAAAACCAACGGCTCTTTTAAGGGCCATCCAAATCACTGAAAGGGCTACTCTCGCTACTCCTCAAACATGCTTTTGTCTTTGTCTACTTTATTTCATTATCAAATCCCCCCCCCACCCCCTCTCCACCCGAACACCACCACAACACAAGTTCTCAGTCAATAAAATGACGGAGACCGGCAACTCAAACAGATTTCATGTTGAAAATGCAAAAGCCGAAAGGGCATCCCGAAAATAATCAATTTCGAGAATATGGAAGTATCCCTTCCTTCCATCGTCTCTCACTCCCAGACGCAAACTAATGAAACAATCAAAACTTAAAATCCGCTGTCCAACACACTTGCGGACACCCGGCCGCACGAAGTTGTTAACCGTGCATATAGATATAAGGATATTTGTGCTATGTATGGGCTATTAAAACGATTGCCACTAACAATTTGGAAAAGGAAAATCTAACAAACCTGATCTTCGAAAATTACGCAACTACTTTTAACTGCAATATGAGTCACTGCGGCGAGCTGGTCCCAATTTTGTCGGAGACACTTTGCACGACGATAGGGTCGGTGCGATAAATGCGAGGGCAATTCCTAATCGAGTCAGGTCAATTATCAGAAAATCAGTGGTGATCAAGTGATGGGCATCCGTCGAAAAGGTTAACCGTATGGAAAAGTCCACATCAGGGTGACTTTTTGTACATGTTTCCAGTTATCACCATTCCTCTGGATGCTTGCATGTTAAAGCTTTCTAAATAAACTACCGATGGTGCAAAACTCGGGAGGATTGCAGGTGATTACGGCATCTAAGCAATTCGTTGCAGGTATCGTATGGTAGGTACGTAGCCCAAATTCTAGTATGCAGTAAGCCATAGGTCTGCAGTCGTTCCATTGCACACAAAATATATCGCAGAAAGCAAGTTTAACGGATGGTTGAACTTCTCCTTAGTCTGATCGCTTATGATGGTGACATCTTGAATTAACTCTTGATGAAATTTTCATTTCAATTCATTACACTTAAGTGACTGAAACTGCCAGACAATATATAGACGTGTATGTATTAGTTGCGAATGAAAACTTTTGACTTCTATTCTTGTCCGAAAATAGAGCACGACAAGCTTCGAATCGGTACTTTGAAAACTATCACACGATTGTTTAGATTGAGCTCCTTTCGCCTATTCTGGTTTGGTTTTACCAAAGGCAGTGAAAGTATCTAGAATTTTGAATTGAATAAAACAGTTTAAAACAGGTAGTGCTTGTACGTCAGTGTGATTAGGTCCACGACCAATCAAGACAGAGATCGAGGGTAGTTTCGTTCACGTCCGCCAGGACTAATATATTAAACAAAAAGAATCAGTCATAATTACAAAACAAACATACATTTGATATCGTTCTAACCTGACCCGACAGTAAATAGCAACACGAGAAAGATGTCCGCAGTCGTTGCAAAGAGACCTGCTCAACCAAGCACCCTCGATATGATCGTCAAGGCGATTACAACCAGGCATGAAGCTAGAGGTTCATCCGTAGCCGGCATTAAGTCAACCCTACAAGCAATGGAGTTCGACACAAAGAAGAAGAACACCCTCATCAACTCGGCACTCAAGAGAGGAGTAGCAACCGGTGTGTTGAAGCAAGTCAAAGGCGTCGGCGCAACGGGAACTTTCAAGATCGACACCAATTCAGCGAAGGCAGCCGAAAAAGCCAAGGCGCAGAAGGAGAAAGAAAGGGCAAAGACAGCTGCCAAGAAACAGAAAGAAAAGGAGAAGAAAGCCGCAGTACGAGAGAAAGCTAAGGCCAAGAAGGCTGCTGCTAAGACAAAGAAACCCTCACCGAAAGCTAAGAAAACCACCAAGCCAAAGAAGAAAACCACCAAGACACCCACCAAGAAAGCCGTAGTCAAGAAAGCCGTAGTCAAGAAAGCCGTGAAACCGAAGAAAACAGTTAAGCCCAAGACGTCCGCCACCAAACCTAAGAAGACAACTAAGAAGTAGCCAGTATCAGACGTGTCTCAAAACCAACGGCTCTTTTAAGGGCCATCCAAATCACTGAAAGGGCTACTCTCGCTACTCCTCAAACATGCTTTTGTCTTTGTCTACTTTATTTCATTATCAAATCCCCCCCCCCACCCCCTCTCCACCCGAACACCACCACAACACAAGTTCTCAGTCAATAAAATGACGGAGACCGGCAACTCAAACAGATTTCATGTTGAAAATGCAAAAGCCGAAAGGGCATCCCGAAAATAATCAATTTCGAGAATATGGAAGTATCCCTTCCTTCCATCGTCTCTCACTCCCAGACGCAAACTAATGAAACAATCAAAACTTAAAATCCGCTGTCCAACACACTTGCGGACACCCGGCCGCACGAAGTTGTTAACCGTGCATATAGATATAAGGATATTTGTGCTATGTATGGGCTATTAAAACGATTGCCACTAACAATTTGGAAAAGGAAAATCTAACAAACCTGATCTTCGAAAATTACGCAACTACTTTTAACTGCAATATGAGTCACTGCGGCGAGCTGGTCCCAATTTTGTCGGAGACACTTTGCACGACGATAGGGTCGGTGCGATAAATGCGAGGGCAATTCCTAATCGAGTCAGGTCAATTATCAGAAAATCAGTGGTGATCAAGTGATGGGCATCCGTCGAAAAGGTTAACCGTATGGAAAAGTCCACATCAGGGTGACTTTTTGTACATGTTTCCAGTTATCACCATTCCTCTGGATGCTTGCATGTTAAAGCTTTCTAAATAAACTACCGATGGTGCAAAACTCGGGAGGATTGCAGGTGATTACGGCATCTAAGCAATTCGTTGCAGGTATCGTATGGTAGGTACGTAGCCCAAATTCTAGTATGCAGTAAGCCATAGGTCTGCAGTCGTTCCATTGCACACAAAATATATCGCAGAAAGCAAGTTTAACGGATGGTTGAACTTCTCCTTAGTCTGATCGCTTATGATGGTGACATCTTGAATTAACTCTTGATGAAATTTTCATTTCAATTCATTACACTTAAGTGACTGAAACTGCCAGACAATATATAGACGTGTATGTATTAGTTGCGAATGAAAACTTTTGACTTCTATTCTTGTCCGAAAATAGAGCACGACAAGCTTCGAATCGGTACTTTGAAAACTATCACACGATTGTTTAGATTGAGCTCCTTTCGCCTATTCTGGTTTGGTTTTACCAAAGGCAGTGAAAGTATCTAGAATTTTGAATTGAATAAAACAGTTTAAAACAGGTAGTGCTTGTACGTCAGTGTGATTAGGTCCACGACCAATCAAGACAGAGATCGAGGGTAGTTTCGTTCACGTCCGCCAGGACTAATATATTAAACAAAAAGAATCAGTCATAATTACAAAACAAACATACATTTGATATCGTTCTAACCTGACCCGACAGTAAATAGCAACACGAGAAAGATGTCCGCAGTCGTTGCAAAGAGACCTGCTCAACCAAGCACCCTCGATATGATCGTCAAGGCGATTACAACCAGGCATGAAGCTAGAGGTTCATCCGTAGCCGGCATTAAGTCAACCCTACAAGCAATGGAGTTCGACACAAAGAAGAAGAACACCCTCATCAACTCGGCACTCAAGAGAGGAGTAGCAACCGGTGTGTTGAAGCAAGTCAAAGGCGTCGGCGCAACGGGAACTTTCAAGATCGACACCAATTCAGCGAAGGCAGCCGAAAAAGCCAAGGCGCAGAAGGAGAAAGAAAGGGCAAAGACAGCTGCCAAGAAACAGAAAGAAAAGGAGAAGAAAGCCGCAGTACGAGAGAAAGCTAAGGCCAAGAAGGCTGCTGCTAAGACAAAGAAACCCTCACCGAAAGCTAAGAAAACCACCAAGCCAAAGAAGAAAACCACCAAGACACCCACCAAGAAAGCCGTAGTCAAGAAAGCCGTAGTCAAGAAAGCCGTGAAACCGAAGAAAACAGTTAAGCCCAAGACGTCCGCCACCAAACCTAAGAAGACAACTAAGAAGTAGCCAGTATCAGACGTGTCTCAAAACCAACGGCTCTTTTAAGGGCCATCCAAATCACTGAAAGGGCTACTCTCGCTACTCCTCAAACATGCTTTTGTCTTTGTCTACTTTATTTCATTATCAAATCCCCCCCCCCCACCCCCTCTCCACCCGAACACCACCACAACACAAGTTCTCAGTCAATAAAATGACGGAGACCGGCAACTCAAACAGATTTCATGTTGAAAATGCAAAAGCCGAAAGGGCATCCCGAAAATAATCAATTTCGAGAATATGGAAGTATCCCTTCCTTCCATCGTCTCTCACTCCCAGACGCAAACTAATGAAACAATCAAAACTTAAAATCCGCTGTCCAACACACTTGCGGACACCCGGCCGCACGAAGTTGTTAACCGTGCATATAGATATAAGGATATTTGTGCTATGTATGGGCTATTAAAACGATTGCCACTAACAATTTGGAAAAGGAAAATCTAACAAACCTGATCTTCGAAAATTACGCAACTACTTTTAACTGCAATATGAGTCACTGCGGCGAGCTGGTCCCAATTTTGTCGGAGACACTTTGCACGACGATAGGGTCGGTGCGATAAATGCGAGGGCAATTCCTAATCGAGTCAGGTCAATTATCAGAAAATCAGTGGTGATCAAGTGATGGGCATCCGTCGAAAAGGTTAACCGTATGGAAAAGTCCACATCAGGGTGACTTTTTGTACATGTTTCCAGTTATCACCATTCCTCTGGATGCTTGCATGTTAAAGCTTTCTAAATAAACTACCGATGGTGCAAAACTCGGGAGGATTGCAGGTGATTACGGCATCTAAGCAATTCGTTGCAGGTATCGTATGGTAGGTACGTAGCCCAAATTCTAGTATGCAGTAAGCCATAGGTCTGCAGTCGTTCCATTGCACACAAAATATATCGCAGAAAGCAAGTTTAACGGATGGTTGAACTTCTCCTTAGTCTGATCGCTTATGATGGTGACATCTTGAATTAACTCTTGATGAAATTTTCATTTCAATTCATTACACTTAAGTGACTGAAACTGCCAGACAATATATAGACGTGTATGTATTAGTTGCGAATGAAAACTTTTGACTTCTATTCTTGTCCGAAAATAGAGCACGACAAGCTTCGAATCGGTACTTTGAAAACTATCACACGATTGTTTAGATTGAGCTCCTTTCGCCTATTCTGGTTTGGTTTTACCAAAGGCAGTGAAAGTATCTAGAATTTTGAATTGAATAAAACAGTTTAAAACAGGTAGTGCTTGTACGTCAGTGTGATTAGGTCCACGACCAATCAAGACAGAGATCGAGGGTAGTTTCGTTCACGTCCGCCAGGACTAATATATTAAACAAAAAGAATCAGTCATAATTACAAAACAAACATACATTTGATATCGTTCTAACCTGACCCGACAGTAAATAGCAACACGAGAAAGATGTCCGCAGTCGTTGCAAAGAGACCTGCTCAACCAAGCACCCTCGATATGATCGTCAAGGCGATTACAACCAGGCATGAAGCTAGAGGTTCATCCGTAGCCGGCATTAAGTCAACCCTACAAGCAATGGAGTTCGACACAAAGAAGAAGAACACCCTCATCAACTCGGCACTCAAGAGAGGAGTAGCAACCGGTGTGTTGAAGCAAGTCAAAGGCGTCGGCGCAACGGGAACTTTCAAGATCGACACCAATTCAGCGAAGGCAGCCGAAAAAGCCAAGGCGCAGAAGGAGAAAGAAAGGGCAAAGACAGCTGCCAAGAAACAGAAAGAAAAGGAGAAGAAAGCCGCAGTACGAGAGAAAGCTAAGGCCAAGAAGGCTGCTGCTAAGACAAAGAAACCCTCACCGAAAGCTAAGAAAACCACCAAGCCAAAGAAGAAAACCACCAAGACACCCACCAAGAAAGCCGTAGTCAAGAAAGCCGTAGTCAAGAAAGCCGTGAAACCGAAGAAAACAGTTAAGCCCAAGACGTCCGCCACCAAACCTAAGAAGACAACTAAGAAGTAGCCAGTATCAGACGTGTCTCAAAACCAACGGCTCTTTTAAGGGCCATCCAAATCACTGAAAGGGCTACTCTCGCTACTCCTCAAACATGCTTTTGTCTTTGTCTACTTTATTTCATTATCAAATCCCCCCCCCCACCCCCTCTCCACCCGAACACCACCACAACACAAGTTCTCAGTCAATAAAATGACGGAGACCGGCAACTCAAACAGATTTCATGTTGAAAATGCAAAAGCCGAAAGGGCATCCCGAAAATAATCAATTTCGAGAATATGGAAGTATCCCTTCCTTCCATCGTCTCTCACTCCCAGACGCAAACTAATGAAACAATCAAAACTTAAAATCCGCTGTCCAACACACTTGCGGACACCCGGCCGCACGAAGTTGTTAACCGTGCATATAGATATAAGGATATTTGTGCTATGTATGGGCTATTAAAACGATTGCCACTAACAATTTGGAAAAGGAAAATCTAACAAACCTGATCTTCGAAAATTACGCAACTACTTTTAACTGCAATATGAGTCACTGCGGCGAGCTGGTCCCAATTTTGTCGGAGACACTTTGCACGACGATAGGGTCGGTGCGATAAATGCGAGGGCAATTCCTAATCGAGTCAGGTCAATTATCAGAAAATCAGTGGTGATCAAGTGATGGGCATCCGTCGAAAAGGTTAACCGTATGGAAAAGTCCACATCAGGGTGACTTTTTGTACATGTTTCCAGTTATCACCATTCCTCTGGATGCTTGCATGTTAAAGCTTTCTAAATAAACTACCGATGGTGCAAAACTCGGGAGGATTGCAGGTGATTACGGCATCTAAGCAATTCGTTGCAGGTATCGTATGGTAGGTACGTAGCCCAAATTCTAGTATGCAGTAAGCCATAGGTCTGCAGTCGTTCCATTGCACACAAAATATATCGCAGAAAGCAAGTTTAACGGATGGTTGAACTTCTCCTTAGTCTGATCGCTTATGATGGTGACATCTTGAATTAACTCTTGATGAAATTTTCATTTCAATTCATTACACTTAAGTGACTGAAACTGCCAGACAATATATAGACGTGTATGTATTAGTTGCGAATGAAAACTTTTGACTTCTATTCTTGTCCGAAAATAGAGCACGACAAGCTTCGAATCGGTACTTTGAAAACTATCACACGATTGTTTAGATTGAGCTCCTTTCGCCTATTCTGGTTTGGTTTTACCAAAGGCAGTGAAAGTATCTAGAATTTTGAATTGAATAAAACAGTTTAAAACAGGTAGTGCTTGTACGTCAGTGTGATTAGGTCCACGACCAATCAAGACAGAGATCGAGGGTAGTTTCGTTCACGTCCGCCAGGACTAATATATTAAACAAAAAGAATCAGTCATAATTACAAAACAAACATACATTTGATATCGTTCTAACCTGACCCGACAGTAAATAGCAACACGAGAAAGATGTCCGCAGTCGTTGCAAAGAGACCTGCTCAACCAAGCACCCTCGATATGATCGTCAAGGCGATTACAACCAGGCATGAAGCTAGAGGTTCATCCGTAGCCGGCATTAAGTCAACCCTACAAGCAATGGAGTTCGACACAAAGAAGAAGAACACCCTCATCAACTCGGCACTCAAGAGAGGAGTAGCAACCGGTGTGTTGAAGCAAGTCAAAGGCGTCGGCGCAACGGGAACTTTCAAGATCGACACCAATTCAGCGAAGGCAGCCGAAAAAGCCAAGGCGCAGAAGGAGAAAGAAAGGGCAAAGACAGCTGCCAAGAAACAGAAAGAAAAGGAGAAGAAAGCCGCAGTACGAGAGAAAGCTAAGGCCAAGAAGGCTGCTGCTAAGACAAAGAAACCCTCACCGAAAGCTAAGAAAACCACCAAGCCAAAGAAGAAAACCACCAAGACACCCACCAAGAAAGCCGTAGTCAAGAAAGCCGTAGTCAAGAAAGCCGTGAAACCGAAGAAAACAGTTAAGCCCAAGACGTCCGCCACCAAACCTAAGAAGACAACTAAGAAGTAGCCAGTATCAGACGTGTCTCAAAACCAACGGCTCTTTTAAGGGCCATCCAAATCACTGAAAGGGCTACTCTCGCTACTCCTCAAACATGCTTTTGTCTTTGTCTACTTTATTTCATTATCAAATCCCCCCCCCCACCCCCTCTCCACCCGAACACCACCACAACACAAGTTCTCAGTCAATAAAATGACGGAGACCGGCAACTCAAACAGATTTCATGTTGAAAATGCAAAAGCCGAAAGGGCATCCCGAAAATAATCAATTTCGAGAATATGGAAGTATCCCTTCCTTCCATCGTCTCTCACTCCCAGACGCAAACTAATGAAACAATCAAAACTTAAAATCCGCTGTCCAACACACTTGCGGACACCCGGCCGCACGAAGTTGTTAACCGTGCATATAGATATAAGGATATTTGTGCTATGTATGGGCTATTAAAACGATTGCCACTAACAATTTGGAAAAGGAAAATCTAACAAACCTGATCTTCGAAAATTACGCAACTACTTTTAACTGCAATATGAGTCACTGCGGCGAGCTGGTCCCAATTTTGTCGGAGACACTTTGCACGACGATAGGGTCGGTGCGATAAATGCGAGGGCAATTCCTAATCGAGTCAGGTCAATTATCAGAAAATCAGTGGTGATCAAGTGATGGGCATCCGTCGAAAAGGTTAACCGTATGGAAAAGTCCACATCAGGGTGACTTTTTGTACATGTTTCCAGTTATCACCATTCCTCTGGATGCTTGCATGTTAAAGCTTTCTAAATAAACTACCGATGGTGCAAAACTCGGGAGGATTGCAGGTGATTACGGCATCTAAGCAATTCGTTGCAGGTATCGTATGGTAGGTACGTAGCCCAAATTCTAGTATGCAGTAAGCCATAGGTCTGCAGTCGTTCCATTGCACACAAAATATATCGCAGAAAGCAAGTTTAACGGATGGTTGAACTTCTCCTTAGTCTGATCGCTTATGATGGTGACATCTTGAATTAACTCTTGATGAAATTTTCATTTCAATTCATTACACTTAAGTGACTGAAACTGCCAGACAATATATAGACGTGTATGTATTAGTTGCGAATGAAAACTTTTGACTTCTATTCTTGTCCGAAAATAGAGCACGACAAGCTTCGAATCGGTACTTTGAAAACTATCACACGATTGTTTAGATTGAGCTCCTTTCGCCTATTCTGGTTTGGTTTTACCAAAGGCAGTGAAAGTATCTAGAATTTTGAATTGAATAAAACAGTTTAAAACAGGTAGTGCTTGTACGTCAGTGTGATTAGGTCCACGACCAATCAAGACAGAGATCGAGGGTAGTTTCGTTCACGTCCGCCAGGACTAATATATTAAACAAAAAGAATCAGTCATAATTACAAAACAAACATACATTTGATATCGTTCTAACCTGACCCGACAGTAAATAGCAACACGAGAAAGATGTCCGCAGTCGTTGCAAAGAGACCTGCTCAACCAAGCACCCTCGATATGATCGTCAAGGCGATTACAACCAGGCATGAAGCTAGAGGTTCATCCGTAGCCGGCATTAAGTCAACCCTACAAGCAATGGAGTTCGACACAAAGAAGAAGAACACCCTCATCAACTCGGCACTCAAGAGAGGAGTAGCAACCGGTGTGTTGAAGCAAGTCAAAGGCGTCGGCGCAACGGGAACTTTCAAGATCGACACCAATTCAGCGAAGGCAGCCGAAAAAGCCAAGGCGCAGAAGGAGAAAGAAAGGGCAAAGACAGCTGCCAAGAAACAGAAAGAAAAGGAGAAGAAAGCCGCAGTACGAGAGAAAGCTAAGGCCAAGAAGGCTGCTGCTAAGACAAAGAAACCCTCACCGAAAGCTAAGAAAACCACCAAGCCAAAGAAGAAAACCACCAAGACACCCACCAAGAAAGCCGTAGTCAAGAAAGCCGTAGTCAAGAAAGCCGTGAAACCGAAGAAAACAGTTAAGCCCAAGACGTCCGCCACCAAACCTAAGAAGACAACTAAGAAGTAGCCAGTATCAGACGTGTCTCAAAACCAACGGCTCTTTTAAGGGCCATCCAAATCACTGAAAGGGCTACTCTCGCTACTCCTCAAACATGCTTTTGTCTTTGTCTACTTTATTTCATTATCAAATCCCCCCCCCCACCCCCTCTCCACCCGAACACCACCACAACACAAGTTCTCAGTCAATAAAATGACGGAGACCGGCAACTCAAACAGATTTCATGTTGAAAATGCAAAAGCCGAAAGGGCATCCCGAAAATAATCAATTTCGAGAATATGGAAGTATCCCTTCCTTCCATCGTCTCTCACTCCCAGACGCAAACTAATGAAACAATCAAAACTTAAAATCCGCTGTCCAACACACTTGCGGACACCCGGCCGCACGAAGTTGTTAACCGTGCATATAGATATAAGGATATTTGTGCTATGTATGGGCTATTAAAACGATTGCCACTAACAATTTGGAAAAGGAAAATCTAACAAACCTGATCTTCGAAAATTACGCAACTACTTTTAACTGCAATATGAGTCACTGCGGCGAGCTGGTCCCAATTTTGTCGGAGACACTTTGCACGACGATAGGGTCGGTGCGATAAATGCGAGGGCAATTCCTAATCGAGTCAGGTCAATTATCAGAAAATCAGTGGTGATCAAGTGATGGGCATCCGTCGAAAAGGTTAACCGTATGGAAAAGTCCACATCAGGGTGACTTTTTGTACATGTTTCCAGTTATCACCATTCCTCTGGATGCTTGCATGTTAAAGCTTTCTAAATAAACTACCGATGGTGCAAAACTCGGGAGGATTGCAGGTGATTACGGCATCTAAGCAATTCGTTGCAGGTATCGTATGGTAGGTACGTAGCCCAAATTCTAGTATGCAGTAAGCCATAGGTCTGCAGTCGTTCCATTGCACACAAAATATATCGCAGAAAGCAAGTTTAACGGATGGTTGAACTTCTCCTTAGTCTGATCGCTTATGATGGTGACATCTTGAATTAACTCTTGATGAAATTTTCATTTCAATTCATTACACTTAAGTGACTGAAACTGCCAGACAATATATAGACGTGTATGTATTAGTTGCGAATGAAAACTTTTGACTTCTATTCTTGTCCGAAAATAGAGCACGACAAGCTTCGAATCGGTACTTTGAAAACTATCACACGATTGTTTAGATTGAGCTCCTTTCGCCTATTCTGGTTTGGTTTTACCAAAGGCAGTGAAAGTATCTAGAATTTTGAATTGAATAAAACAGTTTAAAACAGGTAGTGCTTGTACGTCAGTGTGATTAGGTCCACGACCAATCAAGACAGAGATCGAGGGTAGTTTCGTTCACGTCCGCCAGGACTAATATATTAAACAAAAAGAATCAGTGATAATTACAAAACAAACATACATTTGATATCGTTCTAACCTGACCCGACAGTAAATAGCAACACGAGAAAGATGTCCGCAGTCGTTGCAAAGAGACCTGCTCAACCAAGCACCCTCGATATGATCGTCAAGGCGATTACAACCAGGCATGAAGCTAGAGGTTCATCCGTAGCCGGCATTAAGTCAACCCTACAAGCAATGGAGTTCGACACAAAGAAGAAGAACACCCTCATCAACTCGGCACTCAAGAGAGGAGTAGCAACCGGTGTGTTGAAGCAAGTCAAAGGCGTCGGCGCAACGGGAACTTTCAAGATCGACACCAATTCAGCGAAGGCAGCCGAAAAAGCCAAGGCGCAGAAGGAGAAAGAAAGGGCAAAGACAGCTGCCAAGAAACAGAAAGAAAAGGAGAAGAAAGCCGCAGTACGAGAGAAAGCTAAGGCCAAGAAGGCTGCTGCTAAGACAAAGAAACCCTCACCGAAAGCTAAGAAAACCACCAAGCCAAAGAAGAAAACCACCAAGACACCCACCAAGAAAGCCGTAGTCAAGAAAGCCGTAGTCAAGAAAGCCGTGAAACCGAAGAAAACAGTTAAGCCCAAGACGTCCGCCACCAAACCTAAGAAGACAACTAAGAAGTAGCCAGTATCAGACGTGTCTCAAAACCAACGGCTCTTTTAAGGGCCATCCAAATCACTGAAAGGGCTACTCTCGCTACTCCTCAAACATGCTTTTGTCTTTGTCTACTTTATTTCATTATCAAATCCCCCCCCACCCCCTCTCCACCCGAACACCACCACAACACAAGTTCTCAGTCAATAAAATGACGGAGACCGGCAACTCAAACAGATTTCATGTTGAAAATGCAAAAGCCGAAAGGGCATCCCGAAAATAATCAATTTCGAGAATATGGAAGTATCCCTTCCTTCCATCGTCTCTCACTCCCAGACGCAAACTAATGAAACAATCAAAACTTAAAATCCGCTGTCCAACACACTTGCGGACACCCGGCCGCACGAAGTTGTTAACCGTGCATATAGATATAAGGATATTTGTGCTATGTATGGGCTATTAAAACGATTGCCACTAACAATTTGGAAAAGGAAAATCTAACAAACCTGATCTTCGAAAATTACGCAACTACTTTTAACTGCAATAT
Organism: Apostichopus japonicus; assembly: GCF_037975245.1. Classification (NCBI taxonomy): domain Eukaryota; kingdom Metazoa; phylum Echinodermata; class Holothuroidea; order Aspidochirotida; family Stichopodidae; genus Apostichopus; species Apostichopus japonicus. Next base: position 300,565 of record NC_092567.1, read on the forward strand.
GAGTCACTGCGGCGAGCTGGTCCCAATTTTGTCGGAGACACTTTGCACGACGATAGGGTCGGTGCGATAAATGCGAGGGCAATTCCTAATCGAGTCAGGTCAATTATCAGAAAATCAGTGGTGATCAAGTGATGGGCATCCGTCGAAAAGGTTAACCGTATGGAAAAGTCCACATCAGGGTGACTTTTTGTACATGTTTCCAGTTATCACCATTCCTCTGGATGCTTGCATGTTAAAGCTTTCTAAATAAACTACCGATGGTGCAAAACTCGGGAGGATTGCAGGTGATTACGGCATCTAAGCAATTCGTTGCAGGTATCGTATGGTAGGTACGTAGCCCAAATTCTAGTATGCAGTAAGCCATAGGTCTGCAGTCGTTCCATTGCACACAAAATATATCGCAGAAAGCAAGTTTAACGGATGGTTGAACTTCTCCTTAGTCTGATCGCTTATGATGGTGACATCTTGAATTAACTCTTGATGAAATTTTCATTTCAATTCATTACACTTAAGTGACTGAAACTGCCAGACAATATATAGACGTGTATGTATTAGTTGCGAATGAAAACTTTTGACTTCTATTCTTGTCCGAAAATAGAGCACGACAAGCTTCGAATCGGTACTTTGAAAACTATCACACGATTGTTTAGATTGAGCTCCTTTCGCCTATTCTGGTTTGGTTTTACCAAAGGCAGTGAAAGTATCTAGAATTTTGAATTGAATAAAACAGTTTAAAACAGGTAGTGCTTGTACGTCAGTGTGATTAGGTCCACGACCAATCAAGACAGAGATCGAGGGTAGTTTCGTTCACGTCCGCCAGGACTAATATATTAAACAAAAAGAATCAGTCATAATTACAAAACAAACATACATTTGATATCGTTCTAACCTGACCCGACAGTAAATAGCAACACGAGAAAGATGTCCGCAGTCGTTGCAAAGAGACCTGCTCAACCAAGCACCCTCGATATGATCGTCAAGGCGATTACAACCAGGCATGAAGCTAGAGGTTCATCCGTAGCCGGCATTAAGTCAACCCTACAAGCAATGGAGTTCGACACAAAGAAGAAGAACACCCTCATCAACTCGGCACTCAAGAGAGGAGTAGCAACCGGTGTGTTGAAGCAAGTCAAAGGCGTCGGCGCAACGGGAACTTTCAAGATCGACACCAATTCAGCGAAGGCAGCCGAAAAAGCCAAGGCGCAGAAGGAGAAAGAAAGGGCAAAGACAGCTGCCAAGAAACAGAAAGAAAAGGAGAAGAAAGCCGCAGTACGAGAGAAAGCTAAGGCCAAGAAGGCTGCTGCTAAGACAAAGAAACCCTCACCGAAAGCTAAGAAAACCACCAAGCCAAAGAAGAAAACCACCAAGACACCCACCAAGAAAGCCGTAGTCAAGAAAGCCGTAGTCAAGAAAGCCGTGAAACCGAAGAAAACAGTTAAGCCCAAGACGTCCGCCACCAAACCTAAGAAGACAACTAAGAAGTAGCCAGTATCAGACGTGTCTCAAAACCAACGGCTCTTTTAAGGGCCATCCAAATCACTGAAAGGGCTACTCTCGCTACTCCTCAAACATGCTTTTGTCTTTGTCTACTTTATTTCATTATCAAATCCCCCCCCCACCCCCTCTCCACCCGAACACCACCACAACACAAGTTCTCAGTCAATAAAATGACGGAGACCGGCAACTCAAACAGATTTCATGTTGAAAATGCAAAAGCCGAAAGGGCATCCCGAAAATAATCAATTTCGAGAATATGGAAGTATCCCTTCCTTCCATCGTCTCTCACTCCCAGACGCAAACTAATGAAACAATCAAAACTTAAAATCCGCTGTCCAACACACTTGCGGACACCCGGCCGCACGAAGTTGTTAACCGTGCATATAGATATAAGGATATTTGTGCTATGTATGGGCTATTAAAACGATTGCCACTAACAATTTGGAAAAGGAAAATCTAACAAACCTGATCTTCGAAAATTACGCAACTACTTTTAACTGCAATATGAGTCACTGCGGCGAGCTGGTCCCAATTTTGTCGGAGACACTTTGCACGACGATAGGGTCGGTGCGATAAATGCGAGGGCAATTCCTAATCGAGTCAGGTCAATTATCAGAAAATCAGTGGTGATCAAGTGATGGGCATCCGTCGAAAAGGTTAACCGTATGGAAAAGTCCACATCAGGGTGACTTTTTGTACATGTTTCCAGTTATCACCATTCCTCTGGATGCTTGCATGTTAAAGCTTTCTAAATAAACTACCGATGGTGCAAAACTCGGGAGGATTGCAGGTGATTACGGCATCTAAGCAATTCGTTGCAGGTATCGTATGGTAGGTACGTAGCCCAAATTCTAGTATGCAGTAAGCCATAGGTCTGCAGTCGTTCCATTGCACACAAAATATATCGCAGAAAGCAAGTTTAACGGATGGTTGAACTTCTCCTTAGTCTGATCGCTTATGATGGTGACATCTTGAATTAACTCTTGATGAAATTTTCATTTCAATTCATTACACTTAAGTGACTGAAACTGCCAGACAATATATAGACGTGTATGTATTAGTTGCGAATGAAAACTTTTGACTTCTATTCTTGTCCGAAAATAGAGCACGACAAGCTTCGAATCGGTACTTTGAAAACTATCACACGATTGTTTAGATTGAGCTCCTTTCGCCTATTCTGGTTTGGTTTTACCAAAGGCAGTGAAAGTATCTAGAATTTTGAATTGAATAAAACAGTTTAAAACAGGTAGTGCTTGTACGTCAGTGTGATTAGGTCCACGACCAATCAAGACAGAGATCGAGGGTAGTTTCGTTCACGTCCGCCAGGACTAATATATTAAACAAAAAGAATCAGTCATAATTACAAAACAAACATACATTTGATATCGTTCTAACCTGACCCGACAGTAAATAGCAACACGAGAAAGATGTCCGCAGTCGTTGCAAAGAGACCTGCTCAACCAAGCACCCTCGATATGATCGTCAAGGCGATTACAACCAGGCATGAAGCTAGAGGTTCATCCGTAGCCGGCATTAAGTCAACCCTACAAGCAATGGAGTTCGACACAAAGAAGAAGAACACCCTCATCAACTCGGCACTCAAGAGAGGAGTAGCAACCGGTGTGTTGAAGCAAGTCAAAGGCGTCGGCGCAACGGGAACTTTCAAGATCGACACCAATTCAGCGAAGGCAGCCGAAAAAGCCAAGGCGCAGAAGGAGAAAGAAAGGGCAAAGACAGCTGCCAAGAAACAGAAAGAAAAGGAGAAGAAAGCCGCAGTACGAGAGAAAGCTAAGGCCAAGAAGGCTGCTGCTAAGACAAAGAAACCCTCACCGAAAGCTAAGAAAACCACCAAGCCAAAGAAGAAAACCACCAAGACACCCACCAAGAAAGCCGTAGTCAAGAAAGCCGTAGTCAAGAAAGCCGTGAAACCGAAGAAAACAGTTAAGCCCAAGACGTCCGCCACCAAACCTAAGAAGACAACTAAGAAGTAGCCAGTATCAGACGTGTCTCAAAACCAACGGCTCTTTTAAGGGCCATCCAAATCACTGAAAGGGCTACTCTCGCTACTCCTCAAACATGCTTTTGTCTTTGTCTACTTTATTTCATTATCAAATCCCCCCCCCACCCCCTCTCCACCCGAACACCACCACAACACAAGTTCTCAGTCAATAAAATGACGGAGACCGGCAACTCAAACAGATTTCATGTTGAAAATGCAAAAGCCGAAAGGGCATCCCGAAAATAATCAATTTCGAGAATATGGAAGTATCCCTTCCTTCCATCGTCTCTCACTCCCAGACGCAAACTAATGAAACAATCAAAACTTAAAATCCGCTGTCCAACACACTTGCGGACACCCGGCCGCACGAAGTTGTTAACCGTGCATATAGATATAAGGATATTTGTGCTATGTATGGGCTATTAAAACGATTGCCACTAACAATTTGGAAAAGGAAAATCTAACAAACCTGATCTTCGAAAATTACGCAACTACTTTTAACTGCAATATGAGTCACTGCGGCGAGCTGGTCCCAATTTTGTCGGAGACACTTTGCACGACGATAGGGTCGGTGCGATAAATGCGAGGGCAATTCCTAATCGAGTCAGGTCAATTATCAGAAAATCAGTGGTGATCAAGTGATGGGCATCCGTCGAAAAGGTTAACCGTATGGAAAAGTCCACATCAGGGTGACTTTTTGTACATGTTTCCAGTTATCACCATTCCTCTGGATGCTTGCATGTTAAAGCTTTCTAAATAAACTACCGATGGTGCAAAACTCGGGAGGATTGCAGGTGATTACGGCATCTAAGCAATTCGTTGCAGGTATCGTATGGTAGGTACGTAGCCCAAATTCTAGTATGCAGTAAGCCATAGGTCTGCAGTCGTTCCATTGCACACAAAATATATCGCAGAAAGCAAGTTTAACGGATGGTTGAACTTCTCCTTAGTCTGATCGCTTATGATGGTGACATCTTGAATTAACTCTTGATGAAATTTTCATTTCAATTCATTACACTTAAGTGACTGAAACTGCCAGACAATATATAGACGTGTATGTATTAGTTGCGAATGAAAACTTTTGACTTCTATTCTTGTCCGAAAATAGAGCACGACAAGCTTCGAATCGGTACTTTGAAAACTATCACACGATTGTTTAGATTGAGCTCCTTTCGCCTATTCTGGTTTGGTTTTACCAAAGGCAGTGAAAGTATCTAGAATTTTGAATTGAATAAAACAGTTTAAAACAGGTAGTGCTTGTACGTCAGTGTGATTAGGTCCACGACCAATCAAGACAGAGATCGAGGGTAGTTTCGTTCACGTCCGCCAGGACTAATATATTAAACAAAAAGAATCAGTCATAATTACAAAACAAACATACATTTGATATCGTTCTAACCTGACCCGACAGTAAATAGCAACACGAGAAAGATGTCCGCAGTCGTTGCAAAGAGACCTGCTCAACCAAGCACCCTCGATATGATCGTCAAGGCGATTACAACCAGGCATGAAGCTAGAGGTTCATCCGTAGCCGGCATTAAGTCAACCCTACAAGCAATGGAGTTCGACACAAAGAAGAAGAACACCCTCATCAACTCGGCACTCAAGAGAGGAGTAGCAACCGGTGTGTTGAAGCAAGTCAAAGGCGTCGGCGCAACGGGAACTTTCAAGATCGACACCAATTCAGCGAAGGCAGCCGAAAAAGCCAAGGCGCAGAAGGAGAAAGAAAGGGCAAAGACAGCTGCCAAGAAACAGAAAGAAAAGGAGAAGAAAGCCGCAGTACGAGAGAAAGCTAAGGCCAAGAAGGCTGCTGCTAAGACAAAGAAACCCTCACCGAAAGCTAAGAAAACCACCAAGCCAAAGAAGAAAACCACCAAGACACCCACCAAGAAAGCCGTAGTCAAGAAAGCCGTAGTCAAGAAAGCCGTGAAACCGAAGAAAACAGTTAAGCCCAAGACGTCCGCCACCAAACCTAAGAAGACAACTAAGAAGTAGCCAGTATCAGACGTGTCTCAAAACCAACGGCTCTTTTAAGGGCCATCCAAATCACTGAAAGGGCTACTCTCGCTACTCCTCAAACATGCTTTTGTCTTTGTCTACTTTATTTCATTATCAAATCCCCCCCCCACCCCCTCTCCACCCGAACACCACCACAACACAAGTTCTCAGTCAATAAAATGACGGAGACCGGCAACTCAAACAGATTTCATGTTGAAAATGCAAAAGCCGAAAGGGCATCCCGAAAATAATCAATTTCGAGAATATGGAAGTATCCCTTCCTTCCATCGTCTCTCACTCCCAGACGCAAACTAATGAAACAATCAAAACTTAAAATCCGCTGTCCAACACACTTGCGGACACCCGGCCGCACGAAGTTGTTAACCGTGCATATAGATATAAGGATATTTGTGCTATGTATGGGCTATTAAAACGATTGCCACTAACAATTTGGAAAAGGAAAATCTAACAAACCTGATCTTCGAAAATTACGCAACTACTTTTAACTGCAATATGAGTCACTGCGGCGAGCTGGTCCCAATTTTGTCGGAGACACTTTGCACGACGATAGGGTCGGTGCGATAAATGCGAGGGCAATTCCTAATCGAGTCAGGTCAATTATCAGAAAATCAGTGGTGATCAAGTGATGGGCATCCGTCGAAAAGGTTAACCGTATGGAAAAGTCCACATCAGGGTGACTTTTTGTACATGTTTCCAGTTATCACCATTCCTCTGGATGCTTGCATGTTAAAGCTTTCTAAATAAACTACCGATGGTGCAAAACTCGGGAGGATTGCAGGTGATTACGGCATCTAAGCAATTCGTTGCAGGTATCGTATGGTAGGTACGTAGCCCAAATTCTAGTATGCAGTAAGCCATAGGTCTGCAGTCGTTCCATTGCACACAAAATATATCGCAGAAAGCAAGTTTAACGGATGGTTGAACTTCTCCTTAGTCTGATCGCTTATGATGGTGACATCTTGAATTAACTCTTGATGAAATTTTCATTTCAATTCATTACACTTAAGTGACTGAAACTGCCAGACAATATATAGACGTGTATGTATTAGTTGCGAATGAAAACTTTTGACTTCTATTCTTGTCCGAAAATAGAGCACGACAAGCTTCGAATCGGTACTTTGAAAACTATCACACGATTGTTTAGATTGAGCTCCTTTCGCCTATTCTGGTTTGGTTTTACCAAAGGCAGTGAAAGTATCTAGAATTTTGAATTGAATAAAACAGTTTAAAACAGGTAGTGCTTGTACGTCAGTGTGATTAGGTCCACGACCAATCAAGACAGAGATCGAGGGTAGTTTCGTTCACGTCCGCCAGGACTAATATATTAAACAAAAAGAATCAGTCATAATTACAAAACAAACATACATTTGATATCGTTCTAACCTGACCCGACAGTAAATAGCAACACGAGAAAGATGTCCGCAGTCGTTGCAAAGAGACCTGCTCAACCAAGCACCCTCGATATGATCGTCAAGGCGATTACAACCAGGCATGAAGCTAGAGGTTCATCCGTAGCCGGCATTAAGTCAACCCTACAAGCAATGGAGTTCGACACAAAGAAGAAGAACACCCTCATCAACTCGGCACTCAAGAGAGGAGTAGCAACCGGTGTGTTGAAGCAAGTCAAAGGCGTCGGCGCAACGGGAACTTTCAAGATCGACACCAATTCAGCGAAGGCAGCCGAAAAAGCCAAGGCGCAGAAGGAGAAAGAAAGGGCAAAGACAGCTGCCAAGAAACAGAAAGAAAAGGAGAAGAAAGCCGCAGTACGAGAGAAAGCTAAGGCCAAGAAGGCTGCTGCTAAGACAAAGAAACCCTCACCGAAAGCTAAGAAAACCACCAAGCCAAAGAAGAAAACCACCAAGACACCCACCAAGAAAGCCGTAGTCAAGAAAGCCGTAGTCAAGAAAGCCGTGAAACCGAAGAAAACAGTTAAGCCCAAGACGTCCGCCACCAAACCTAAGAAGACAACTAAGAAGTAGCCAGTATCAGACGTGTCTCAAAACCAACGGCTCTTTTAAGGGCCATCCAAATCACTGAAAGGGCTACTCTCGCTACTCCTCAAACATGCTTTTGTCTTTGTCTACTTTATTTCATTATCAAATCCCCCCCCCCACCCCCTCTCCACCCGAACACCACCACAACACAAGTTCTCAGTCAATAAAATGACGGAGACCGGCAACTCAAACAGATTTCATGTTGAAAATGCAAAAGCCGAAAGGGCATCCCGAAAATAATCAATTTCGAGAATATGGAAGTATCCCTTCCTTCCATCGTCTCTCACTCCCAGACGCAAACTAATGAAACAATCAAAACTTAAAATCCGCTGTCCAACACACTTGCGGACACCCGGCCGCACGAAGTTGTTAACCGTGCATATAGATATAAGGATATTTGTGCTATGTATGGGCTATTAAAACGATTGCCACTAACAATTTGGAAAAGGAAAATCTAACAAACCTGATCTTCGAAAATTACGCAACTACTTTTAACTGCAATATGAGTCACTGCGGCGAGCTGGTCCCAATTTTGTCGGAGACACTTTGCACGACGATAGGGTCGGTGCGATAAATGCGAGGGCAATTCCTAATCGAGTCAGGTCAATTATCAGAAAATCAGTGGTGATCAAGTGATGGGCATCCGTCGAAAAGGTTAACCGTATGGAAAAGTCCACATCAGGGTGACTTTTTGTACATGTTTCCAGTTATCACCATTCCTCTGGATGCTTGCATGTTAAAGCTTTCTAAATAAACTACCGATGGTGCAAAACTCGGGAGGATTGCAGGTGATTACGGCATCTAAGCAATTCGTTGCAGGTATCGTATGGTAGGTACGTAGCCCAAATTCTAGTATGCAGTAAGCCATAGGTCTGCAGTCGTTCCATTGCACACAAAATATATCGCAGAAAGCAAGTTTAACGGATGGTTGAACTTCTCCTTAGTCTGATCGCTTATGATGGTGACATCTTGAATTAACTCTTGATGAAATTTTCATTTCAATTCATTACACTTAAGTGACTGAAACTGCCAGACAATATATAGACGTGTATGTATTAGTTGCGAATGAAAACTTTTGACTTCTATTCTTGTCCGAAAATAGAGCACGACAAGCTTCGAATCGGTACTTTGAAAACTATCACACGATTGTTTAGATTGAGCTCCTTTCGCCTATTCTGGTTTGGTTTTACCAAAGGCAGTGAAAGTATCTAGAATTTTGAATTGAATAAAACAGTTTAAAACAGGTAGTGCTTGTACGTCAGTGTGATTAGGTCCACGACCAATCAAGACAGAGATCGAGGGTAGTTTCGTTCACGTCCGCCAGGACTAATATATTAAACAAAAAGAATCAGTCATAATTACAAAACAAACATACATTTGATATCGTTCTAACCTGACCCGACAGTAAATAGCAACACGAGAAAGATGTCCGCAGTCGTTGCAAAGAGACCTGCTCAACCAAGCACCCTCGATATGATCGTCAAGGCGATTACAACCAGGCATGAAGCTAGAGGTTCATCCGTAGCCGGCATTAAGTCAACCCTACAAGCAATGGAGTTCGACACAAAGAAGAAGAACACCCTCATCAACTCGGCACTCAAGAGAGGAGTAGCAACCGGTGTGTTGAAGCAAGTCAAAGGCGTCGGCGCAACGGGAACTTTCAAGATCGACACCAATTCAGCGAAGGCAGCCGAAAAAGCCAAGGCGCAGAAGGAGAAAGAAAGGGCAAAGACAGCTGCCAAGAAACAGAAAGAAAAGGAGAAGAAAGCCGCAGTACGAGAGAAAGCTAAGGCCAAGAAGGCTGCTGCTAAGACAAAGAAACCCTCACCGAAAGCTAAGAAAACCACCAAGCCAAAGAAGAAAACCACCAAGACACCCACCAAGAAAGCCGTAGTCAAGAAAGCCGTAGTCAAGAAAGCCGTGAAACCGAAGAAAACAGTTAAGCCCAAGACGTCCGCCACCAAACCTAAGAAGACAACTAAGAAGTAGCCAGTATCAGACGTGTCTCAAAACCAACGGCTCTTTTAAGGGCCATCCAAATCACTGAAAGGGCTACTCTCGCTACTCCTCAAACATGCTTTTGTCTTTGTCTACTTTATTTCATTATCAAATCCCCCCCCCACCCCCTCTCCACCCGAACACCACCACAACACAAGTTCTCAGTCAATAAAATGACGGAGACCGGCAACTCAAACAGATTTCATGTTGAAAATGCAAAAGCCGAAAGGGCATCCCGAAAATAATCAATTTCGAGAATATGGAAGTATCCCTTCCTTCCATCGTCTCTCACTCCCAGACGCAAACTAATGAAACAATCAAAACTTAAAATCCGCTGTCCAACACACTTGCGGACACCCGGCCGCACGAAGTTGTTAACCGTGCATATAGATATAAGGATATTTGTGCTATGTATGGGCTATTAAAACGATTGCCACTAACAATTTGGAAAAGGAAAATCTAACAAACCTGATCTTCGAAAATTACGCAACTACTTTTAACTGCAATATGAGTCACTGCGGCGAGCTGGTCCCAATTTTGTCGGAGACACTTTGCACGACGATAGGGTCGGTGCGATAAATGCGAGGGCAATTCCTAATCGAGTCAGGTCAATTATCAGAAAATCAGTGGTGATCAAGTGATGGGCATCCGTCGAAAAGGTTAACCGTATGGAAAAGTCCACATCAGGGTGACTTTTTGTACATGTTTCCAGTTATCACCATTCCTCTGGATGCTTGCATGTTAAAGCTTTCTAAATAAACTACCGATGGTGCAAAACTCGGGAGGATTGCAGGTGATTACGGCATCTAAGCAATTCGTTGCAGGTATCGTATGGTAGGTACGTAGCCCAAATTCTAGTATGCAGTAAGCCATAGGTCTGCAGTCGTTCCATTGCACACAAAATATATCGCAGAAAGCAAGTTTAACGGATGGTTGAACTTCTCCTTAGTCTGATCGCTTATGATGGTGACATCTTGAATTAACTCTTGATGAAATTTTCATTTCAATTCATTACACTTAAGTGACTGAAACTGCCAGACAATATATAGACGTGTATGTATTAGTTGCGAATGAAAACTTTTGACTTCTATTCTTGTCCGAAAATAGAGCACGACAAGCTTCGAATCGGTACTTTGAAAACTATCACACGATTGTTTAGATTGAGCTCCTTTCGCCTATTCTGGTTTGGTTTTACCAAAGGCAGTGAAAGTATCTAGAATTTTGAATTGAATAAAACAGTTTAAAACAGGTAGTGCTTGTACGTCAGTGTGATTAGGTCCACGACCAATCAAGACAGAGATCGAGGGTAGTTTCGTTCACGTCCGCCAGGACTAATATATTAAACAAAAAGAATCAGTCATAATTACAACTGATCCCAAAAAAAAAAAAAAAAAAAAAAAAAAAAAAAAAAAAAAAACGTTGTCTTTTCTTTGAAAACAATTCTATTATCCCCCGCAGGACCTCTTGCGAGGTCGATCAGGGGTAAAATTTCGTTTACTACTACATAATTACAAAACAAACATACATTTGATATCGTTCTAACCTGACCCGACAGTAAATAGCAACACGAGAAAGATGTCCGCAGTCGTTGCAAAGAGACCTGCTCAACCAAGCACCCTCGATATGATCGTCAAGGCGATTACAACCAGGCATGAAGCTAGAGGTTCATCCGTAGCCGGCATTAAGTCAACCCTACAAGCAATGGAGTTCGACACAAAGAAGAAGAACACCCTCATCAACTCGGCACTCAAGAGAGGAGTAGCAACCGGTGTGTTGAAGCAAGTCAAAGGCGTCGGCGCAACGGGAACTTTCAAGATCGACACCAATTCAGCGAAGGCAGCCGAAAAAGCCAAGGCGCAGAAGGAGAAAGAAAGGGCAAAGACAGCTGCCAAGAAACAGAAAGAAAAGGAGAAGAAAGCCGCAGTACGAGAGAAAGCTAAGGCCAAGAAGGCTGCTGCTAAGACAAAGAAACCCTCACCGAAAGCTAAGAAAACCACCAAGCCAAAGAAGAAAACCACCAAGACACCCACCAAGAAAGCCGTAGTCAAGAAAGCCGTAGTCAAGAAAGCCGTGAAACCGAAGAAAACAGTTAAGCCCAAGACGTCCGCCACCAAACCTAAGAAGACAACTAAGAAGTAGCCAGTATCAGACGTGTCTCAAAACCAACGGCTCTTTTAAGGGCCATCCAAATCACTGAAAGGGCTACTCTCGCTACTCCTCAAACATGCTTTTGTCTTTGTCTACTTTATTTCATTATCAAATCCCCCCCCCCACCCCCTCTCCACCCGAACACCACCACAACACAAGTTCTCAGTCAATAAAATGACGGAGACCGGCAACTCAAACAGATTTCATGTTGAAAATGCAAAAGCCGAAAGGGCATCCCGAAAATAATCAATTTCGAGAATATGGAAGTATCCCTTCCTTCCATCGTCTCTCACTCCCAGACGCAAACTAATGAAACAATCAAAACTTAAAATCCGCTGTCCAACACACTTGCGGACACCCGGCCGCACGAAGTTGTTAACCGTGCATATAGATATAAGGATATTTGTGCTATGTATGGGCTATTAAAACGATTGCCACTAACAATTTGGAAAAGGAAAATCTAACAAACCTGATCTTCGAAAATTACGCAACTACTTTTAACTGCAATATGAGTCACTGCGGCGAGCTGGTCCCAATTTTGTCGGAGACACTTTGCACGACGATAGGGTCGGTGCGATAAATGCGAGGGCAATTCCTAATCGAGTCAGGTCAATTATCAGAAAATCAGTGGTGATCAAGTGATGGGCATCCGTCGAAAAGGTTAACCGTATGGAAAAGTCCACATCAGGGTGACTTTTTGTACATGTTTCCAGTTATCACCATTCCTCTGGATGCTTGCATGTTAAAGCTTTCTAAATAAACTACCGATGGTGCAAAACTCGGGAGGATTGCAGGTGATTACGGCATCTAAGCAATTCGTTGCAGGTATCGTATGGTAGGTACGTAGCCCAAATTCTAGTATGCAGTAAGCCATAGGTCTGCAGTCGTTCCATTGCACACAAAATATATCGCAGAAAGCAAGTTTAACGGATGGTTGAACTTCTCCTTAGTCTGATCGCTTATGATGGTGACATCTTGAATTAACTCTTGATGAAATTTTCATTTCAATTCATTACACTTAAGTGACTGAAACTGCCAGACAATATATAGACGTGTATGTATTAGTTGCGAATGAAAACTTTTGACTTCTATTCTTGTCCGAAAATAGAGCACGACAAGCTTCGAATCGGTACTTTGAAAACTATCACACGATTGTTTAGATTGAGCTCCTTTCGCCTATTCTGGTTTGGTTTTACCAAAGGCAGTGAAAGTATCTAGAATTTTGAATTGAATAAAACAGTTTAAAACAGGTAGTGCTTGTACGTCAGTGTGATTAGGTCCACGACCAATCAAGACAGAGATCGAGGGTAGTTTCGTTCACGTCCGCCAGGACTAATATATTAAACAAAAAGAATCAGTCATAATTACAAAACAAACATACATTTGATATCGTTCTAATCGTTCAAAAAACAAGTTTTCTTATACGTTCATGTTTACAATCACTTCTATACTTGTATAGCGCCATCAATTGAGCCTTTACACCTTCACTTACCCGCCATTCTATATCAGAACGCGTCCTCAGCTACATATACATCAAGGATTGTAGTGTAAACGGAATATATTTCTTCCGTCCGCCGTTTTAGGCTGGAGTCTAATTTTTCTTTCTGGTAAGTGAAGCATTGTTTTTAATATCATTGTTTAAGAAGCCATTTCCAACCCGTAGAAGGGGCTTGCCAATATGGCAACCCCTGGCCCACTAGAACCCTTAGAGATTGAAAACTTAGACCTATCCACCCTAGACCTAGATATTAATGATTGGATTCCGGTCCATAACATCAGAAAACGTCAACGCCCAAACTCCGTAGAAACAAATCCATCACCAAATACCAAACCGACCTCTAAAAAGACCTCCCAAACAATAATTGTCTCTGGAATACTGCCTGAAATATCAAACAATCCTATCAAACTAGCAAAACTAATCAACGAAGAAAAGCCAGCTGCAGTTATAACCAACATAAACCGTCTAAGAAGCAATGACATACTTATCACCCCCCATGATCCTAAATCTTCAAACGTCCTCCTACAACCATGGACACAACAATCTAAACTAGGCAATCCCAAACCAAGAATCCCTCAAAATATCAAACAAAAGACTTTCTCAGTGGTAGCATGCGGTATCAACCCAGAAGTAGAAACTAAAGACATAGAGCAACAACTGAAAGACCAAGAATACTCTCCAATAATTGTAAAAAGACTGATCAGTCGTGCTACCAACAACCCTACCTGGAAAATCAAAATAACATTCAATGACCAAGAATCACAAAAATCCCTCTTAACTAATGGCCTTTACCTGGGCTACTCAAAACACAAGACCGAAGAATATCAAGAACCACCACAAATTAATCAATGTTTCAAATGCCAAAAGTTCGGGCACACTCACCACACATGTAAAAACGAGACCCGTTGCCTAAGATGTGGTGAAAATCATAGAGTTAAAGACTGCCCTTCAAAACGAGAAAATACAAAATGCGCCAACTGCTCTGGATCCCATGCTGCCCTTTACAAAGGCTGCCCTAAATTTAAAGAAGCCAAATTTGAAGCAAAAACTAAACAACAAGAACAAAGAACCTATGCCAATGTCACCAAAAATACCCCTAAAATTGAGGTAACAAACAAAATCTCAAAAGAAGAAAAGATTAACATATCAATGTTTGTAATCGAAATGATTCAATATACCCTTCAAAAGGCAAAAATAAACGTTAAAGCTGACGACATAGCCAGTTACGCCACTGTGTTGGCACTTAAACATCTTAACTTAAATGCCCCTAAATCTGTTTTCATGGAACGTCTCTACCAACCTTCCATTTTTAGCCCTCCTGTAGCCCATAAATGACAGGCTCACTTTCTCCTTCAGTGAAGTTCCTTCACCTAAATATTAACAGCATCCTTTCAAAATTAAGTCTCCTTCTCAATCTTATCGCCATCCACTCCCCTGATATCATCTCCTTAAACGAAACTAAGCTAAATACAAATTCCCATCTAAACATTCCTGGTTACCAAATTTTCAGAAAGGATGTCTCTAGGTCTAAAGGAGGAGTACTGATTGCAGTAAAAAACACTCTCAAAACTACTCTTCTCTCAAACCCAACCCAACCTAACAACCAATCAATTGAAATTATAATCGAAAGAAATAACAGACCTCTCCATATTATTAGCTACTACAGTCCCCCACGTGAACCAATTTCCCCCGCTATTATACAAAAGTGTTCCAACAAAAATACCATTCTCTTAGGAGATCTAAATGCCCACAACATTATTTTTGGTAGCTCCAAAACTTCCGAAAAAGGTAAAGCTCTCCTTGAACTCTGCGATATCCATAATCTAACAATAATCAACCAAAACACCAAAACCAGATTAAACCCAATAAACAACAATACAGAGCTACTTGACTACGCCATAACCTCAAATGATCTCGCAACTAAAACTCATTCAGTACAAATTTTAGAAGATGACCTAATCAGCGACCATTTCCCACTTCTTTTTGAATTAGACCTAAACCTAAACCGTCAACAAATTAAAGAACTGACTTTCAATTATGATAAAACAAATTGGACATCCTTTAAAATGGAACTCCTAGCAAACAACACCATCCCCGAATTCAATAATAAAAACAACCAGCTAAATTACATTGATAATTACTGTGATAATATTGCCCATCATATCTTCAATACTTTCAAAAAACATTGTCCCTTAAAAACAAAACAAAACAGAAATCGAAAGCTCAATAAGGAGACTCTAACACTTATCAAATACAGACGCCGCCTTCGTAGATTCTACATGATCTCTCGAGATCCCACTCACAAAACCCAAATTAACCAGCTAAGAAAACAAATAAACAGACAAATATTAGCAGACGACCAAAACCGTTTAAAAAATGATTGCCATTCTATAATTAATGATAAAAACCCCAAAACCTTTTGGAAAAAACTAAAAACTATCATTAACCCCATTACCAATCCAAACACCGGTAACATAGACCAAGGACTTAAAGATAACGTAGGAAACTTGGTCACAAACATTCAAGACCAAATTAAAATTTTTGAATTATACTTTAAAGATGTTTTCAATATCTTCCATGGCCCCTCCTATGATAATAATTTCAAAGATGAAATAGACCGTAAAATCATTAATAACGCCGAAAAGTTTATCCCTAATCCATCAG
This sequence comes from Apostichopus japonicus, assembly GCF_037975245.1. Classification (NCBI taxonomy): domain Eukaryota; kingdom Metazoa; phylum Echinodermata; class Holothuroidea; order Aspidochirotida; family Stichopodidae; genus Apostichopus; species Apostichopus japonicus. Next base: position 316,382 of record NC_092567.1, read on the forward strand.
GACTTCTAAACGAAAACATCCCTCTACTTAAAGAAATAAGTCTACATGAATGGCACAATGCCACCAAAAATTGTAAAAATACCTCCTCTCCTGGTCTCGATAACATAAACTACCAAATGCTTAAAAACATCCCTCCTGTTTTCGTAACATCCCATATTATCCCACTCTTTAACGAACTCCTTAGATTGGGTTACTTCCCAAGTCCATGGAAATCCGCAAAAATAATTTTAATACCTAAACCTAACAAAGATCGTACAAAACCTCAAAACTACCGACCAATTAGTCTCCTTCCAGCTTTGGGTAAGATATTCGAGAGAATTATCGACAACCGCACTAGAACCCACTTAGATCAAAACAATTTAATTTCCCCGTTTCAATCAGGCTTTCGCCAACACAAATCCACTATAAACCAAACTTTCCGCCTCTCCGAAGAAATACGCCTCGGCTTTGTTAAAAACCATTACACTACTGCTCTTTTTCTTGATGCCGAAAAGGCATTTGATAAAGCATGGCATAACGGAATCAGAATTAAACTCCTAAATTTTAATCTCCCCTCCAATTACACCAGACTTTTTTCGTCTTTTCTCATTGACCGCAATATAAAAATCTGTTACAAAAATCAATACTCAAATTTTATCGGCCTCCATGCTGGCACCCCGCAGGGGGCTGTTCTCAGCCCTCTCCTCTACACCCTATTTGTTAATGACCTAAATATCCCCCCTCTAACTAGGTGCAACTACAGTCAGTACGCTGACGATATAGCCATTTGGAGCACCAGTAAAAATATTCATATAACGGAACTAAATCTCAAGAAAGCAATTACACATCTAGAAAACTGGTGCTCAAAATGGAGAGTAAAAATAAATCCTTCAAAATCTAAGCTAGTTAACTTTTCCTTTCAAAACTCAAAACAACGATATCATATATCTAAAATCAACCTTTTTAACATTCCAATCACTGCCTCTCCTAGTGCAACTTTCCTTGGCATAACTTTTGATAACAAACTCACGTTTAAACTCCATTGTGCTAGAACTGCAGGGCGCTGTTGGTCTCTACTTAAATTCCTTCAAATCCTTTCACACAAGTATAACTTCCCTCCGAATACTATTATCCGTATCTATAAAACCAAAATAAAGCCGATCCTCAGCTACGGGAGCATCTCCCTGCTTTCCATTTCTAATAGCAACAAACAAGTTTTAAACAGAATCCATACAACAGCCTATCGAATTGCACTGAAAATCCCTTCTTATATCGGAACCTGGCATGTTCTTCATGCGGGCAACACAACTCCTATTTTTAAACTTCTTGAAGAATTTAACATTAACCTATACCAAAACAACCTCGATAAAGACCCTTTAATCAAAGATCTTTTCCTGAAATACCAAGTCGTAAACACACACTTCCCGAATAAACGAAACCAATCTGTCTTTTCATTCCTTAGTACTTAAGAACTTAAACCCCAATCAATAGAAATCTCTCCCTCGCTAGCCCTTTGTCTCCTTTGTCAACTGACTTCGGGTTCTTTCCTCCATTCATCCATGGCTTTCTATTCAATGCTATTGTAACGATACTTCACTTATCAACCATTCCCTGGCTCAACAAAGACAACTGATCCCCAGAAAAAAAAAAAAAAAAAAAAAAAAAAAAAAAACGTTGTCTTTTCTTTGAAAACAATTCTATTATCCCCCGCAGGACCTCTTGCGAGGTCGATCAGGGGTAAAATTTCGTTTACTACTACAAAACAAACATACATTTGATATCGTTCTAACCTGACCCGACAGTAAATAGCAACACGAGAAAGATGTCCGCAGTCGTTGCAAAGAGACCTGCTCAACCAAGCACCCTCGATATGATCGTCAAGGCGATTACAACCAGGCATGAAGCTAGAGGTTCATCCGTAGCCGGCATTAAGTCAACCCTACAAGCAATGGAGTTCGACACAAAGAAGAAGAACACCCTCATCAACTCGGCACTCAAGAGAGGAGTAGCAACCGGTGTGTTGAAGCAAGTCAAAGGCGTCGGCGCAACGGGAACTTTCAAGATCGACACCAGTTCAGCGAAGGCAGCCGAAAAAGCCAAGGCGCAGAAGGAGAAAGAAAGGGCAAAGACAGCTGCCAAGAAACAGAAAGAAAAGGAGAAGAAAGCCGCAGTACGAGAGAAAGCTAAGGCCAAGAAGGCTGCTGCTAAGACAAAGAAACCCTCACCGAAAGCTAAGAAAACCACCAAGCCAAAGAAGAAAACCACCAAGACACCCACCAAGAAAGCCGTAGTCAAGAAAGCCGTAGTCAAGAAAGCCGTGAAACCGAAGAAAACAGTTAAGCCCAAGACGTCCGCCACCAAACCTAAGAAGACAACTAAGAAGTAGCCAGTATCAGACGTGTCTCAAAACCAACGGCTCTTTTAAGGGCCATCCAAATCACTGAAAGGGCTACTCTCGCTACTCCTCAAACATGCTTTTGTCTTTGTCTACTTTATTTCATTATCAAATCCCCCCCCCCCCACCCCCTCTCCACCCGAACACCACCACAACACAAGTTCTCAGTCAATAAAATGACGGAGACCGGCAACTCAAACAGATTTCATGTTGAAAATGCAAAAGCCGAAAGGGCATCCCGAAAATAATCAATTTCGAGAATATGGAAGTATCCCTTCCTTCCATCGTCTCTCACTCCCAGACGCAAACTAATGAAACAATCAAAACTTAAAATCCGCTGTCCAACACACTTGCGGACACCCGGCCGCACGAAGTTGTTAACCGTGCATATAGATATAAGGATATTTGTGCTATGTATGGGCTATTAAAACGATTGCCACTAACAATTTGGAAAAGGAAAATCTAACAAACCTGATCTTCGAAAATTACGCAACTACTTTTAACTGCAATATGAGTCACTGCGGCGAGCTGGTCCCAATTTTGTCGGAGACACTTTGCACGACGATAGGGTCGGTGCGATAAATGCGAGGGCAATTCCTAATCGAGTCAGGTCAATTATCAGAAAATCAGTGGTGATCAAGTGATGGGCATCCGTCGAAAAGGTTAACCGTATGGAAAAGTCCACATCAGGGTGACTTTTTGTACATGTTTCCAGTTATCACCATTCCTCTGGATGCTTGCATGTTAAAGCTTTCTAAATAAACTACCGATGGTGCAAAACTCGGGAGGATTGCAGGTGATTACGGCATCTAAGCAATTCGTTGCAGGTATCGTATGGTAGGTACGTAGCCCAAATTCTAGTATGCAGTAAGCCATAGGTCTGCAGTCGTTCCATTGCACACAAAATATATCGCAGAAAGCAAGTTTAACGGATGGTTGAACTTCTCCTTAGTCTGATCGCTTATGATGGTGACATCTTGAATTAACTCTTGATGAAATTTTCATTTCAATTCATTACACTTAAGTGACTGAAACTGCCAGACAATATATAGACGTGTATGTATTAGTTGCGAATGAAAACTTTTGACTTCTATTCTTGTCCGAAAATAGAGCACGACAAGCTTCGAATCGGTACTTTGAAAACTATCACACGATTGTTTAGATTGAGCTCCTTTCGCCTATTCTGGTTTGGTTTTACCAAAGGCAGTGAAAGTATCTAGAATTTTGAATTGAATAAAACAGTTTAAAACAGGTAGTGCTTGTACGTCAGTGTGATTAGGTCCACGACCAATCAAGACAGAGATCGAGGGTAGTTTCGTTCACGTCCGCCAGGACTAATATATTAAACAAAAAGAATCAGTCATAATTACAAAACAAACATACATTTGATATCGTTCTAACCTGACCCGACAGTAAATAGCAACACGAGAAAGATGTCCGCAGTCGTTGCAAAGAGACCTGCTCAACCAAGCACCCTCGATATGATCGTCAAGGCGATTACAACCAGGCATGAAGCTAGAGGTTCATCCGTAGCCGGCATTAAGTCAACCCTACAAGCAATGGAGTTCGACACAAAGAAGAAGAACACCCTCATCAACTCGGCACTCAAGAGAGGAGTAGCAACCGGTGTGTTGAAGCAAGTCAAAGGCGTCGGCGCAACGGGAACTTTCAAGATCGACACCAATTCAGCGAAGGCAGCCGAAAAAGCCAAGGCGCAGAAGGAGAAAGAAAGGGCAAAGACAGCTGCCAAGAAACAGAAAGAAAAGGAGAAGAAAGCCGCAGTACGAGAGAAAGCTAAGGCCAAGAAGGCTGCTGCTAAGACAAAGAAACCCTCACCGAAAGCTAAGAAAACCACCAAGCCAAAGAAGAAAACCACCAAGACACCCACCAAGAAAGCCGTAGTCAAGAAAGCCGTAGTCAAGAAAGCCGTGAAACCGAAGAAAACAGTTAAGCCCAAGACGTCCGCCACCAAACCTAAGAAGACAACTAAGAAGTAGCCAGTATCAGACGTGTCTCAAAACCAACGGCTCTTTTAAGGGCCATCCAAATCACTGAAAGGGCTACTCTCGCTACTCCTCAAACATGCTTTTGTCTTTGTCTACTTTATTTCATTATCAAATCCCCCCCCCCACCCCCTCTCCACCCGAACACCACCACAACACAAGTTCTCAGTCAATAAAATGACGGAGACCGGCAACTCAAACAGATTTCATGTTGAAAATGCAAAAGCCGAAAGGGCATCCCGAAAATAATCAATTTCGAGAATATGGAAGTATCCCTTCCTTCCATCGTCTCTCACTCCCAGACGCAAACTAATGAAACAATCAAAACTTAAAATCCGCTGTCCAACACACTTGCGGACACCCGGCCGCACGAAGTTGTTAACCGTGCATATAGATATAAGGATATTTGTGCTATGTATGGGCTATTAAAACGATTGCCACTAACAATTTGGAAAAGGAAAATCTAACAAACCTGATCTTCGAAAATTACGCAACTACTTTTAACTGCAATATGAGTCACTGCGGCGAGCTGGTCCCAATTTTGTCGGAGACACTTTGCACGACGATAGGGTCGGTGCGATAAATGCGAGGGCAATTCCTAATCGAGTCAGGTCAATTATCAGAAAATCAGTGGTGATCAAGTGATGGGCATCCGTCGAAAAGGTTAACCGTATGGAAAAGTCCACATCAGGGTGACTTTTTGTACATGTTTCCAGTTATCACCATTCCTCTGGATGCTTGCATGTTAAAGCTTTCTAAATAAACTACCGATGGTGCAAAACTCGGGAGGATTGCAGGTGATTACGGCATCTAAGCAATTCGTTGCAGGTATCGTATGGTAGGTACGTAGCCCAAATTCTAGTATGCAGTAAGCCATAGGTCTGCAGTCGTTCCATTGCACACAAAATATATCGCAGAAAGCAAGTTTAACGGATGGTTGAACTTCTCCTTAGTCTGATCGCTTATGATGGTGACATCTTGAATTAACTCTTGATGAAATTTTCATTTCAATTCATTACACTTAAGTGACTGAAACTGCCAGACAATATATAGACGTGTATGTATTAGTTGCGAATGAAAACTTTTGACTTCTATTCTTGTCCGAAAATAGAGCACGACAAGCTTCGAATCGGTACTTTGAAAACTATCACACGATTGTTTAGATTGAGCTCCTTTCGCCTATTCTGGTTTGGTTTTACCAAAGGCAGTGAAAGTATCTAGAATTTTGAATTGAATAAAACAGTTTAAAACAGGTAGTGCTTGTACGTCAGTGTGATTAGGTCCACGACCAATCAAGACAGAGATCGAGGGTAGTTTCGTTCACGTCCGCCAGGACTAATATATTAAACAAAAAGAATCAGTCATAATTACAAGAAAGTTTTCAAAGTTTTCTTATACGTTCATGTTTACAATCACTTCTATACTTGTATAGCGCCATCAATTGAGCCTTTACACCTTCACTTACCCGCCATTCTATATCAGAACGCGTCCTCAGCTACATATACATCAAGGATTGTAGTGTAAACGGAATATATTTCTTCCGTCCGCCGTTTTAGGCTGGAGTCTAATTTTTCTTTCTGGTAAGTGAAGCATTGTTTTTAATATCATTGTTTAAGAAGCCATTTCCAACCCGTAGAAGGGGCTTGCCAATATGGCAACCCCTGGCCCACTAGAACCCTTAGAGATTGAAAACTTAGACCTATCCACCCTAGACCTAGATATTAATGATTGGATTCCGGTCCATAACATCAGAAAACGTCAACGCCCAAACTCCGTAGAAACAAATCCATCACCAAATACCAAACCGACCTCTAAAAAGACCTCCCAAACAATAATTGTCTCTGGAATACTGCCTGAAATATCAAACAATCCTATCAAACTAGCAAAACTAATCAACGAAGAAAAGCCAACTGCAGTTATAACCAACATAAACCGTCTAAGAAGCAATGACATACTTATTACCCCCCATGATCCTAAATCTTCAAACGTCCTCCTACAACCATGGACACAACAATCTAAACTAGGCAATCCCAAACCAAGAATCCCTCAAAATATCAAACAAAAGACTTTCTCAGTGGTAGCATGCGGTATCAACCCAGAAGTAGAAACTAAAGACATAGAGCAACAACTGAAAGACCAAGAATACTCTCCAATAATTGTAAAAAGACTGATCAGTCGTGCTACCAACAACCCTACCTGGAAAATCAAAATAACATTCAATGACCAAGAATCACAAAAATCCCTCTTAACTAATGGCCTTTACCTGGGCTACTCAAAACACAAGACCGAAGAATATCAAGAACCACCACAAATTAATCAATGTTTCAAATGCCAAAAGTTCGGGCACACTCACCACACATGTAAAAACGAGACCCGTTGCCTAAGATGTGGTGAAAATCATAGAGTTAAAGACTGCCCTTCAAAACGAGAAAATACAAAATGCGCCAACTGCTCTGGATCCCATGCTGCCCTTTACAAAGGCTGCCCTAAATTTAAAGAAGCCAAATTTGAAGCAAAAACTAAACAACAAGAACAAAGAACCTATGCCAATGTCACCAAAAATACCCCTAAAATTGAGGTAACAAACAAAATCTCAAAAGAAGAAAAGATTAACATATCAATGTTTGTAATCGAAATGATTCAATATACCCTTCAAAAGGCAAAAATAAACGTTAAAGCTGACGACATAGCCAGTTACGCCACTGTGTTGGCACTTAAACATCTTAACTTAAATGCCCCTAAATCTGTTTTCATGGAACGTCTCTACCAACCTTCCATTTTTAGCCCTCCTGTAGCCCATAAATGACAGGCTCACTTTCTCCTTCAGTGAAGTTCCTTCACCTAAATATTAACAGCATCCTTTCAAAATTAAGTCTCCTTCTCAATCTTATCGCCATCCACTCCCCTGATATCATCTCCTTAAACGAAACTAAGCTAAATATAAATTCCCATCTAAACATTCCTGGTTACCAAATTTTCAGAAAGGATGTCTCTAGGTCTAAAGGAGGAGTACTGATTGCAGTAAAAAACATTCTCAAAACTACTCTTCTCTCAAACCCAACCCAACCTAACAACCAATCAATTGAAATTATAATCGAAAGAAATAACAGACCTCTCCATATTATTAGCTACTACAGTCCCCCACGTGAACCAATTTCCCCCGCTATTATACAAAAGTGTTCCAACAAAAATACCATTCTCTTAGGAGATCTAAATGCCCACAACATTATTTTTGGTAGCTCCAAAACTTCCGAAAAAGGTAAAGCTCTCCTTGAAATCTGCGATATCCATAATCTAACAATAATCAACCAAAACACCAAAACCAGATTAAACCCAATAAACAACAATACAGAGCTACTTGACTACGCCATAACCTCAAATGATCTCGCAACTAAAACTCATTCAGTACAAATTTTAGAAGATGACCTAATCAGCGACCATTTCCCACTTCTTTTTGAATTAGACCTAAACCTAAACCGTCAACAAATTAAAGAACTGACTTTCAATTATGATAAAACAAATTGGACATCCTTTAAAATGGAACTCCTAGCAAACAACACCATCCCCGAATTCAATAATAAAAACAACCAGCTAAATTACATTGATAATTACTGTGATAATATTGCCCATCATATCTTCAATACTTTCAAAAAACATTGTCCCTTAAAAACAAAACAAAACAGAAATCGAAAGCTCAATAAGGAGACTCTAACACTTATCAAATACAGACGCCGCCTTCGTAGATTCTACATGATCTCTCGAGATCCCACTCACAAAACCCAAATTAACCAGCTAAGAAAACAAATAAACAGACAAATATTAGCAGACGACCAAAACCGTTTAAAAAATGATTGCCATTCTATAATTAATGATAAAAACCCCAAAACCTTTTGGAAAAAACTAAAAACTATCATTAACCCCATTACCAATCCAAACACCGGTAACATAGACCAAGGACTTAAAGATAACGTAGGAAACTTGGTCACAAACATTCAAGACCAAATTAAAATTTTTGAATTATACTTTAAAGATGTTTTCAATATCTTCCATGGCCCCTCCTATGATAATAATTTCAAAGATGAAATAGACCGTAAAATCATTAATAACGCCGAAAAGTTTATCCCTAATCCATCAGGACTTCTAAACGAAAACATCCCTCTACTTAAAGAAATAAGTCTACATGAATGGCACAATGCCACCAAAAATTGTAAAAATACCTCCTCTCCTGGTCTCGATAACATAAACTACCAAATGCTTAAAAACATCCCTCCTGTTTTCGTAACATCCCATATTATCCCACTCTTTAACGAACTCCTTAGATTGGGTTACTTCCCAAGTCCATGGAAATCCGCAAAAATAATTTTAATACCTAAACCTAACAAAGATCGTACAAAACCTCAAAACTACCGACCAATTAGTCTCCTTCCAGCTTTGGGTAAGATATTCGAGAGAATTATCGACAACCGCACTAGAACCCACTTAGATCAAAACAATTTAATTTCCCCGTTTCAATCAGGCTTTCGCCAACACAAATCCACTATAAACCAAACTTTCCGCCTCTCCGAAGAAATACGCCTCGGCTTTGTTAAAAACCATTACACTACTGCTCTTTTTCTTGATGCCGAAAAGGCATTTGATAAAGCATGGCATAACGGAATCAGAATTAAACTCCTAAATTTTAATCTCCCCTCCAATTACACCAGACTTTTTTCGTCTTTTCTCATTGACCGCAATATAAAAATCTGTTACAAAAATCAATACTCAAATTTTATCGGCCTCCATGCTGGCACCCCGCAGGGGGCTGTTCTCAGCCCTCTCCTCTACACCCTATTTGTTAATGACCTAAATATCCCCCCTCTAACTAGGTGCAACTACAGTCAGTACGCTGACGATATAGCCATTTGGAGCACCAGTAAAAATATTCATATAACGGAACTAAATCTCAAGAAAGCAATTACACATCTAGAAAACTGGTGCTCAAAATGGAGAGTAAAAATAAATCCTTCAAAATCTAAGCTAGTTAACTTTTCCTTTCAAAACTCAAAACAACGATATCATATATCTAAAATCAACCTTTTTAACATTCCAATCACTGCCTCTCCTAGTGCAACTTTCCTTGGCATAACTTTTGATAACAAACTCACGTTTAAACTCCATTGTGCTAGAACTGCAGGGCGCTGTTGGTCTCTACTTAAATTCCTTCAAATCCTTTCACACAAGTATAACTTCCCTCCGAATACTATTATCCGTATCTATAAAACCAAAATAAAGCCGATCCTCAGCTACGGGAGCATCTCCCTGCTTTCCATTTCTAATAGCAACAAACAAGTTTTAAACAGAATCCATACAACAGCCTATCGAATTGCACTGAAAATCCCTTCTTATATCGGAACCTGGCATGTTCTTCATGCGGGCAACACAACTCCTATTTTTAAACTTCTTGAAGAATTTAACATTAACCTATACCAAAACAACCTCGATAAAGACCCTTTAATCAAAGATCTTTTCCTGAAATACCAAGTCGTAAACACACACTTCCCGAATAAACGAAACCAATCTGTCTTTTCATTCCTTAGTACTTAAGAACTTAAACCCCAATCAATAGAAATCTCTCCCTCGCTAGCCCTTTGTCTCCTTTGTCCCCTGACTTCGGGTTCTTTCCTCCATTCACCCATGGCTTTCTATTCAATGCTATTGTAACGATACTTCACTTATCAACCATTCCCTGGCTCAACAAAGACAACTGATCCCCAGAAAAAAAAAAAAAAAAAAAAAAAAAAAAACGTTGTCTTTTCTTTGAAAACAATTCTATTATCCCCCGCAGGACCTCTTGCGAGGTCGATCAGGGGTAAAATTTCGTTTACTACTACATAATTACAAAACAAACATACATTTGATATCGTTCTAACCTGACCCGACAGTAAATAGCAACACGAGAAAGATGTCCGCAGTCGTTGCAAAGAGACCTGCTCAACCAAGCACCCTCGATATGATCGTCAAGGCGATTACAACCAGGCATGAAGCTAGAGGTTCATCCGTAGCCGGCATTAAGTCAACCCTACAAGCAATGGAGTTCGACACAAAGAAGAAGAACACCCTCATCAACTCGGCACTCAAGAGAGGAGTAGCAACCGGTGTGTTGAAGCAAGTCAAAGGCGTCGGCGCAACGGGAACTTTCAAGATCGACACCAATTCAGCGAAGGCAGCCGAAAAAGCCAAGGCGCAGAAGGAGAAAGAAAGGGCAAAGACAGCTGCCAAGAAACAGAAAGAAAAGGAGAAGAAAGCCGCAGTACGAGAGAAAGCTAAGGCCAAGAAGGCTGCTGCTAAGACAAAGAAACCCTCACCGAAAGCTAAGAAAACCACCAAGCCAAAGAAGAAAACCACCAAGACACCCACCAAGAAAGCCGTAGTCAAGAAAGCCGTAGTCAAGAAAGCCGTGAAACCGAAGAAAACAGTTAAGCCCAAGACGTCCGCCACCAAACCTAAGAAGACAACTAAGAAGTAGCCAGTATCAGACGTGTCTCAAAACCAACGGCTCTTTTAAGAGCCATCCAAATCACTGAAAGGGCTACTCTCGCTACTCCTCAAACATGCTTTTGTCTTTGTCTACTTTATTTCATTATCAAATCCCCCCCCCCACCCCCTCTCCACCCGAACACCACCACAACACAAGTTCTCAGTCAATAAAATGACGGAGACCGGCAACTCAAACAGATTTCATGTTGAAAATGCAAAAGCCGAAAGGGCATCCCGAAAATAATCAATTTCGAGAATATGGAAGTATCCCTTCCTTCCATCGTCTCTCACTCCCAGACGCAAACTAATGAAACAATCAAAACTTAAAATCCGCTGTCCAACACACTTGCGGACACCCGGCCGCACGAAGTTGTTAACCGTGCATATAGATATAAGGATATTTGTGCTATGTATGGGCTATTAAAACGATTGCCACTAACAATTTGGAAAAGGAAAATCTAACAAACCTGATCTTCGAAAATTACGCAACTACTTTTAACTGCAATATGAGTCACTGCGGCGAGCTGGTCCCAATTTTGTCGGAGACACTTTGCACGACGATAGGGTCGGTGCGATAAATGCGAGGGCAATTCCTAATCGAGTCAGGTCAATTATCAGAAAATCAGTGGTGATCAAGTGATGGGCATCCGTCGAAAAGGTTAACCGTATGGAAAAGTCCACATCAGGGTGACTTTTTGTACATGTTTCCAGTTATCACCATTCCTCTGGATGCTTGCATGTTAAAGCTTTCTAAATAAACTACCGATGGTGCAAAACTCGGGAGGATTGCAGGTGATTACGGCATCTAAGCAATTCGTTGCAGGTATCGTATGGTAGGTACGTAGCCCAAATTCTAGTATGCAGTAAGCCATAGGTCTGCAGTCGTTCCATTGCACACAAAATATATCGCAGAAAGCAAGTTTAACGGATGGTTGAACTTCTCCTTAGTCTGATCGCTTATGATGGTGACATCTTGAATTAACTCTTGATGAAATTTTCATTTCAATTCATTACACTTAAGTGACTGAAACTGCCAGACAATATATAGACGTGTATGTATTAGTTGCGAATGAAAACTTTTGACTTCTATTCTTGTCCGAAAATAGAGCACGACAAGCTTCGAATCGGTACTTTGAAAACTATCACACGATTGTTTAGATTGAGCTCCTTTCGCCTATTCTGGTTTGGTTTTACCAAAGGCAGTGAAAGTATCTAGAATTTTGAATTGAATAAAACAGTTTAAAACAGGTAGTACTTGTACGTCAGTGTGATTAGGTCCACGACCAATCAAGACAGAGATCGAGGGTAGTTTCGTTCACGTCCGCCAGGACTAATATATTAAACAAAAAGAATCAGTCATAATGTAGAGCGGTGAGGTGGCAGAACGGGAGAGTACACGTCTGCAGTACCTGAGGTCCCTGGTTCAAACCTCGGTGTTGACACTGACACCAATTTCACCCCGCTCCTTTCTCGTAGTAGGAAAGTGGCTACACGTGGAAAGCGGTACTCACGTCCTTCGGAGGGGACGTTAAATTGCGGTCCCGGGAGCAGGACTACACACCCCTGCCTCGTTACTTCAGGGCACTATTCGAAAAGAGAAGGCGAGATTCGCCGGTGTCTTTCCACACACAAAAACTTGGAACCTCAATGATTTCCGACTAAGGATTTCCTTAGTCTGCTGAAGCACCTTCGGGTGGAAGCGTAATACGAGGTGTATCATATCATATCAGTCATAATTACAAAACAAACATACATTTGATATCGTTCTAACCTGACCCGACAGTAAATAGCAACACGAGAAAGATGTCCGCAGTCGTTGCAAAGAGACCTGCTCAACCAAGCACCCTCGATATGATCGTCAAGGCGATTACAACCAGGCATGAAGCTAGAGGTTCATCCGTAGCCGGCATTAAGTCAACCCTACAAGCAATGGAGTTCGACACAAAGAAGAAGAACACCCTCATCAACTCGGCACTCAAGAGAGGAGTAGCAACCGGTGTGTTGAAGCAAGTCAAAGGCGTCGGCGCAACGGGAACTTTCAAGATCGACACCAATTCAGCGAAGGCAGCCGAAAAAGCCAAGGCGCAGAAGGAGAAAGAAAGGGCAAAGACAGCTGCCAAGAAACAGAAAGAAAAGGAGAAGAAAGCCGCAGTACGAGAGAAAGCTAAGGCCAAGAAGGCTGCTGCTAAGACAAAGAAACCCTCACCGAAAGCTAAGAAAACCACCAAGCCAAAGAAGAAAACCACCAAGACACCCACCAAGAAAGCCGTAGTCAAGAAAGCCGTAGTCAAGAAAGCCGTGAAACCGAAGAAAACAGTTAAGCCCAAGACGTCCGCCACCAAACCTAAGAAGACAACTAAGAAGTAGCCAGTATCAGACGTGTCTCAAAACCAACGGCTCTTTTAAGAGCCATCCAAATCACTGAAAGGGCTACTCTCGCTACTCCTCAAACATGCTTTTGTCTTTGTCTACTTTATTTCATTATCAAATCCCCCCCCCCCACCCCCTCTCCACCCGAACACCACCACAACACAAGTTCTCAGTCAATAAAATGACGGAGACCGGCAACTCAAACAGATTTCATGTTGAAAATGCAAAAGCCGAAAGGGCATCCCGAAAATAATCAATTTCGAGAATATGGAAGTATCCCTTCCTTCCATCGTCTCTCACTCCCAGACGCAAACTAATGAAACAATCAAAACTTAAAATCCGCTGTCCAACACACTTGCGGACACCCGGCCGCACGAAGTTGTTAACCGTGCATATAGATATAAGGATATTTGTGCTATGTATGGGCTATTAAAACGATTGCCACTAACAATTTGGAAAAGGAAAATCTAACAAACCTGATCTTCGAAAATTACGCAACTACTTTTAACTGCAATATGAGTCACTGCGGCGAGCTGGTCCCAATTTTGTCGGAGACACTTTGCACGACGATAGGGTCGGTGCGATAAATGCGAGGGCAATTCCTAATCGAGTCAGGTCAATTATCAGAAAATCAGTGGTGATCAAGTGATGGGCATCCGTCGAAAAGGTTAACCGTATGGAAAAGTCCACATCAGGGTGACTTTTTGTACATGTTTCCAGTTATCACCATTCCTCTGGATGCTTGCATGTTAAAGCTTTCTAAATAAACTACCGATGGTGCAAAACTCGGGAGGATTGCAGGTGATTACGGCATCTAAGCAATTCGTTGCAGGTATCGTATGGTAGGTACGTAGCCCAAATTCTAGTATGCAGTAAGCCATAGGTCTGCAGTCGTTCCATTGCACACAAAATATATCGCAGAAAGCAAGTTTAACGGATGGTTGAACTTCTCCTTAGTCTGATCGCTTATGATGGTGACATCTTGAATTAACTCTTGATGAAATTTTCATTTCAATTCATTACACTTAAGTGACTGAAACTGCCAGACAATATATAGACGTGTATGTATTAGTTGCGAATGAAAACTTTTGACTTCTATTCTTGTCCGAAAATAGAGCACGACAAGCTTCGAATCGGTACTTTGAAAACTATCACACGATTGTTTAGATTGAGCTCCTTTCGCCTATTCTGGTTTGGTTTTACCAAAGGCAGTGAAAGTATCTAGAATTTTGAATTGAATAAAACAGTTTAAAACAGGTAGTGCTTGTACGTCAGTGTGATTAGGTCCACGACCAATCAAGACAGAGATCGAGGGTAGTTTCGTTCACGTCCGCCAGGACTAATATATTAAACAAAAAGAATCAGTCATAATTACAAAACAAACATACATTTGATATCGTTCTAACCTGACCCGACAGTAAATAGCAACACGAGAAAGATGTCCGCAGTCGTTGCAAAGAGACCTGCTCAACCAAGCACCCTCGATATGATCGTCAAGGCGATTACAACCAGGCATGAAGCTAGAGGTTCATCCGTAGCCGGCATTAAGTCAACCCTACAAGCAATGGAGTTCGACACAAAGAAGAAGAACACCCTCATCAACTCGGCACTCAAGAGAGGAGTAGCAACCGGTGTGTTGAAGCAAGTCAAAGGCGTCGGCGCAACGGGAACTTTCAAGATCGACACCAATTCAGCGAAGGCAGCCGAAAAAGCCAAGGCGCAGAAGGAGAAAGAAAGGGCAAAGACAGCTGCCAAGAAACAGAAAGAAAAGGAGAAGAAAGCCGCAGTACGAGAGAAAGCTAAGGCCAAGAAGGCTGCTGCTAAGACAAAGAAACCCTCACCGAAAGCTAAGAAAACCACCAAGCCAAAGAAGAAAACCACCAAGACACCCACCAAGAAAGCCGTAGTCAAGAAAGCCGTAGTCAAGAAAGCCGTGAAACCGAAGAAAACAGTTAAGCCCAAGACGTCCGCCACCAAACCTAAGAAGACAACTAAGAAGTAGCCAGTATCAGACGTGTCTCAAAACCAACGGCTCTTTTAAGGGCCATCCAAATCACTGAAAGGGCTACTCTCGCTACTCCTCAAACATGCTTTTGTCTTTGTCTACTTTATTTCATTATCAAATCCCCCCCCCCACCCCCTCTCCACCCGAACACCACCACAACACAAGTTCTCAGTCAATAAAATGACGGAGACCGGCAACTCAAACAGATTTCATGTTGAAAATGCAAAAGCCGAAAGGGCATCCCGAAAATAATCAATTTCGAGAATATGGAAGTATCCCTTCCTTCCATCGTCTCTCACTCCCAGACGCAAACTAATGAAACAATCAAAACTTAAAATCCGCTGTCCAACACACTTGCGGACACCCGGCCGCACGAAGTTGTTAACCGTGCATATAGATATAAGGATATTTGTGCTATGTATGGGCTATTAAAACGATTGCCACTAACAATTTGGAAAAGGAAAATCTAACAAACCTGATCTTCGAAAATTACGCAACTACTTTTAACTGCAATATGAGTCACTGCGGCGAGCTGGTCCCAATTTTGTCGGAGACACTTTGCACGACGATAGGGTCGGTGCGATAAATGCGAGGGCAATTCCTAATCGAGTCAGGTCAATTATCAGAAAATCAGTGGTGATCAAGTGATGGGCATCCGTCGAAAAGGTTAACCGTATGGAAAAGTCCACATCAGGGTGACTTTTTGTACATGTTTCCAGTTATCACCATTCCTCTGGATGCTTGCATGTTAAAGCTTTCTAAATAAACTACCGATGGTGCAAAACTCGGGAGGATTGCAGGTGATTACGGCATCTAAGCAATTCGTTGCAGGTATCGTATGGTAGGTACGTAGCCCAAATTCTAGTATGCAGTAAGCCATAGGTCTGCAGTCGTTCCATTGCACACAAAATATATCGCAGAAAGCAAGTTTAACGGATGGTTGAACTTCTCCTTAGTCTGATCGCTTATGATGGTGACATCTTGAATTAACTCTTGATGAAATTTTCATTTCAATTCATTACACTTAAGTGACTGAAACTGCCAGACAATATATAGACGTGTATGTATTAGTTGCGAATGAAAACTTTTGACTTCTATTCTTGTCCGAAAATAGAGCACGACAAGCTTCGAATCGGTACTTTGAAAACTATCACACGATTGTTTAGATTGAGCTCCTTTCGCCTATTCTGGTTTGGTTTTACCAAAGGCAGTGAAAGTATCTAGAATTTTGAATTGAATAAAACAGTTTAAAACAGGTAGTGCTTGTACGTCAGTGTGATTAGGTCCACGACCAATCAAGACAGAGATCGAGGGTAGTTTCGTTCACGTCCGCCAGGACTAATATATTAAACAAAAAGAATCAGTCATAATTACAAAACAAACATACATTTGATATCGTTCTAATCGTTCAAAAAACAAGTTTTCTTATACGTTCATGTTTACAATCACTTCTATACTTGTATAGCGCCATCAATTGAGCCTTTACACCTTCACTTACCCGCCATTCTATATCAGAACGCGTCCTCAGCTACATATACATCAAGGATTGTAGTGTAAACGGAATATATTTCTTCCGTCCGCCGTTTTAGGCTGGAGTCTAATTTTTCTTTCTGGTAAGTGAAGCATTGTTTTTAATATCATTGTTTAAGAAGCCATTTCCAACCCGTAGAAGGGGCTTGCCAATATGGCAACCCCTGGCCCACTAGAACCCTTAGAGATTGAAAACTTAGACCTATCCACCCTAGACCTAGATATTAATGATTGGATTCCGGTCCATAACATCAGAAAACGTCAACGCCCAAACTCCGTAGAAACAAATCCATCACCAAATACCAAACCGACCTCTAAAAAGACCTCCCAAACAATAATTGTCTCTGGAATACTGCCTGAAATATCAAACAATCCTATCAAACTAGCAAAACTAATCAACGAAGAAAAGCCAGCTGCAGTTATAACCAACATAAACCGTCTAAGAAGCAATGACATACTTATCACCCCCCATGATCCTAAATCTTCAAACGTCCTCCTACAACCATGGACACAACAATCTAAACTAGGCAATCCCAAACCAAGAATCCCTCAAAATATCAAACAAAAGACTTTCTCAGTGGTAGCATGCGGTATCAACCCAGAAGTAGAAACTAAAGACATAGAGCAACAACTGAAAGACCAAGAATACTCTCCAATAATTGTAAAAAGACTGATCAGTCGTGCTACCAACAACCCTACCTGGAAAATCAAAATAACATTCAATGACCAAGAATCACAAAAATCCCTCTTAACTAATGGCCTTTACCTGGGCTACTCAAAACACAAGACCGAAGAATATCAAGAACCACCACAAATTAATCAATGTTTCAAATGCCAAAAGTTCGGGCACACTCACCACACATGTAAAAACGAGACCCGTTGCCTAAGATGTGGTGAAAATCATAGAGTTAAAGACTGCCCTTCAAAACGAGAAAATACAAAATGCGCCAACTGCTCTGGATCCCATGCTGCCCTTTACAAAGGCTGCCCTAAATTTAAAGAAGCCAAATTTGAAGCAAAAACTAAACAACAAGAACAAAGAACCTATGCCAATGTCACCAAAAATACCCCTAAAATTGAGGTAACAAACAAAATCTCAAAAGAAGAAAAGATTAACATATCAATGTTTGTAATCGAAATGATTCAATATACCCTTCAAAAGGCAAAAATAAACGTTAAAGCTGACGACATAGCCAGTTACGCCACTGTGTTGGCACTTAAACATCTTAACTTAAATGCCCCTAAATCTGTTTTCATGGAACGTCTCTACCAACCTTCCATTTTTAGCCCTCCTGTAGCCCATAAATGACAGGCTCACTTTCTCCTTCAGTGAAGTTCCTTCACCTAAATATTAACAGCATCCTTTCAAAATTAAGTCTCCTTCTCAATCTTATCGCCATCCACTCCCCTGATATCATCTCCTTAAACGAAACTAAGCTAAATACAAATTCCCATCTAAACATTCCTGGTTACCAAATTTTCAGAAAGGATGTCTCTAGGTCTAAAGGAGGAGTACTGATTGCAGTAAAAAACACTCTCAAAACTACTCTTCTCTCAAACCCAACCCAACCTAACAACCAATCAATTGAAATTATAATCGAAAGAAATAACAGACCTCTCCATATTATTAGCTACTACAGTCCCCCACGTGAACCAATTTCCCCCGCTATTATACAAAAGTGTTCCAACAAAAATACCATTCTCTTAGGAGATCTAAATGCCCACAACATTATTTTTGGTAGCTCCAAAACTTCCGAAAAAGGTAAAGCTCTCCTTGAACTCTGCGATATCCATAATCTAACAATAATCAACCAAAACACCAAAACCAGATTAAACCCAATAAACAACAATACAGAGCTACTTGACTACGCCATAACCTCAAATGATCTCGCAACTAAAACTCATTCAGTACAAATTTTAGAAGATGACCTAATCAGCGACCATTTCCCACTTCTTTTTGAATTAGACCTAAACCTAAACCGTCAACAAATTAAAGAACTGACTTTCAATTATGATAAAACAAATTGGACATCCTTTAAAATGGAACTCCTAGCAAACAACACCATCCCCGAATTCAATAATAAAAACAACCAGCTAAATTACATTGATAATTACTGTGATAATATTGCCCATCATATCTTCAATACTTTCAAAAAACATTGTCCCTTAAAAACAAAACAAAACAGAAATCGAAAGCTCAATAAGGAGACTCTAACACTTATCAAATACAGACGCCGCCTTCGTAGATTCTACATGATCTCTCGAGATCCCACTCACAAAACCCAAATTAACCAGCTAAGAAAACAAATAAACAGACAAATATTAGCAGACGACCAAAACCGTTTAAAAAATGATTGCCATTCTATAATTAATGATAAAAACCCCAAAACCTTTTGGAAAAAACTAAAAACTATCATTAACCCCATTACCAATCCAAACACCGGTAACATAGACCAAGGACTTAAAGATAACGTAGGAAACTTGGTCACAAACATTCAAGACCAAATTAAAATTTTTGAATTATACTTTAAAGATGTTTTCAATATCTTCCATGGCCCCTCCTATGATAATAATTTCAAAGATGAAATAGACCGTAAAATCATTAATAACGCCGAAAAGTTTATCCCTAATCCATCAGGACTTCTAAACGAAAACATCCCTCTACTTAAAGAAATAAGTCTACATGAATGGCACAATGCCACCAAAAATTGTAAAAATACCTCCTCTCCTGGTCTCGATAACATAAACTACCAAATGCTTAAAAACATCCCTCCTGTTTTCGTAACATCCCATATTATCCCACTCTTTAACGAACTCCTTAGATTGGGTTACTTCCCAAGTCCATGGAAATCCGCAAAAATAATTTTAATACCTAAACCTAACAAAGATCGTACAAAACCTCAAAACTACCGACCAATTAGTCTCCTTCCAGCTTTGGGTAAGATATTCGAGAGAATTATCGACAACCGCACTAGAACCCACTTAGATCAAAACAATTTAATTTCCCCGTTTCAATCAGGCTTTCGCCAACACAAATCCACTATAAACCAAACTTTCCGCCTCTCCGAAGAAATACGCCTCGGCTTTGTTAAAAACCATTACACTACTGCTCTTTTTCTTGATGCCGAAAAGGCATTTGATAAAGCATGGCATAACGGAATCAGAATTAAACTCCTAAATTTTAATCTCCCCTCCAATTACACCAGACTTTTTTCGTCTTTTCTCATTGACCGCAATATAAAAATCTGTTACAAAAATCAATACTCAAATTTTATCGGCCTCCATGCTGGCACCCCGCAGGGGGCTGTTCTCAGCCCTCTCCTCTACACCCTATTTGTTAATGACCTAAATATCCCCCCTCTAACTAGGTGCAACTACAGTCAGTACGCTGACGATATAGCCATTTGGAGCACCAGTAAAAATATTCATATAACGGAACTAAATCTCAAGAAAGCAATTACACATCTAGAAAACTGGTGCTCAAAATGGAGAGTAAAAATAAATCCTTCAAAATCTAAGCTAGTTAACTTTTCCTTTCAAAACTCAAAACAACGATATCATATATCTAAAATCAACCTTTTTAACATTCCAATCACTGCCTCTCCTAGTGCAACTTTCCTTGGCATAACTTTTGATAACAAACTCACGTTTAAACTCCATTGTGCTAGAACTGCAGGGCGCTGTTGGTCTCTACTTAAATTCCTTCAAATCCTTTCACACAAGTATAACTTCCCTCCGAATACTATTATCCGTATCTATAAAACCAAAATAAAGCCGATCCTCAGCTACGGGAGCATCTCCCTGCTTTCCATTTCTAATAGCAACAAACAAGTTTTAAACAGAATCCATACAACAGCCTATCGAATTGCACTGAAAATCCCTTCTTATATCGGAACCTGGCATGTTCTTCATGCGGGCAACACAACTCCTATTTTTAAACTTCTTGAAGAATTTAACATTAACCTATACCAAAACAACCTCGATAAAGACCCTTTAATCAAAGATCTTTTCCTGAAATACCAAGTCGTAAACACACACTTCCCGAATAAACGAAACCAATCTGTCTTTTCATTCCTTAGTACTTAAGAACTTAAACCCCAATCAATAGAAATCTCTCCCTCGCTAGCCCTTTGTCTCCTTTGTCAACTGACTTCGGGTTCTTTCCTCCATTCATCCATGGCTTTCTATTCAATGCTATTGTAACGATACTTCACTTATCAACCATTCCCTGGCTCAACAAAGACAACTGATCCCCAGAAAAAAAAAAAAAAAAAAAAAAAAAAAAAAAACGTTGTCTTTTCTTTGAAAACAATTCTATTATCCCCCGCAGGACCTCTTGCGAGGTCGATCAGGGGTAAAATTTCGTTTACTACTACAAAACAAACATACATTTGATATCGTTCTAACCTGACCCGACAGTAAATAGCAACACGAGAAAGATGTCCGCAGTCGTTGCAAAGAGACCTGCTCAACCAAGCACCCTCGATATGATCGTCAAGGCGATTACAACCAGGCATGAAGCTAGAGGTTCATCCGTAGCCGGCATTAAGTCAACCCTACAAGCAATGGAGTTCGACACAAAGAAGAAGAACACCCTCATCAACTCGGCACTCAAGAGAGGAGTAGCAACCGGTGTGTTGAAGCAAGTCAAAGGCGTCGGCGCAACGGGAACTTTCAAGATCGACACCAGTTCAGCGAAGGCAGCCGAAAAAGCCAAGGCGCAGAAGGAGAAAGAAAGGGCAAAGACAGCTGCCAAGAAACAGAAAGAAAAGGAGAAGAAAGCCGCAGTACGAGAGAAAGCTAAGGCCAAGAAGGCTGCTGCTAAGACAAAGAAACCCTCACCGAAAGCTAAGAAAACCACCAAGCCAAAGAAGAAAACCACCAAGACACCCACCAAGAAAGCCGTAGTCAAGAAAGCCGTAGTCAAGAAAGCCGTGAAACCGAAGAAAACAGTTAAGCCCAAGACGTCCGCCACCAAACCTAAGAAGACAACTAAGAAGTAGCCAGTATCAGACGTGTCTCAAAACCAACGGCTCTTTTAAGGGCCATCCAAATCACTGAAAGGGCTACTCTCGCTACTCCTCAAACATGCTTTTGTCTTTGTCTACTTTATTTCATTATCAAATCCCCCCCCCACCCCCTCTCCACCCGAACACCACCACAACACAAGTTCTCAGTCAATAAAATGACGGAGACCGGCAACTCAAACAGATTTCATGTTGAAAATGCAAAAGCCGAAAGGGCATCCCGAAAATAATCAATTTCGAGAATATGGAAGTATCCCTTCCTTCCATCGTCTCTCACTCCCAGACGCAAACTAATGAAACAATCAAAACTTAAAATCCGCTGTCCAACACACTTGCGGACACCCGGCCGCACGAAGTTGTTAACCGTGCATATAGATATAAGGATATTTGTGCTATGTATGGGCTA
Source organism: Apostichopus japonicus (assembly GCF_037975245.1). Classification (NCBI taxonomy): domain Eukaryota; kingdom Metazoa; phylum Echinodermata; class Holothuroidea; order Aspidochirotida; family Stichopodidae; genus Apostichopus; species Apostichopus japonicus. The sequence goes on from NC_092567.1 coordinate 338,613, forward strand.
TTAAAACGATTGCCACTAACAATTTGGAAAAGGAAAATCTAACAAACCTGATCTTCGAAAATTACGCAACTACTTTTAACTGCAATATGAGTCACTGCGGCGAGCTGGTCCCAATTTTGTCGGAGACACTTTGCACGACGATAGGGTCGGTGCGATAAATGCGAGGGCAATTCCTAATCGAGTCAGGTCAATTATCAGAAAATCAGTGGTGATCAAGTGATGGGCATCCGTCGAAAAGGTTAACCGTATGGAAAAGTCCACATCAGGGTGACTTTTTGTACATGTTTCCAGTTATCACCATTCCTCTGGATGCTTGCATGTTAAAGCTTTCTAAATAAACTACCGATGGTGCAAAACTCGGGAGGATTGCAGGTGATTACGGCATCTAAGCAATTCGTTGCAGGTATCGTATGGTAGGTACGTAGCCCAAATTCTAGTATGCAGTAAGCCATAGGTCTGCAGTCGTTCCATTGCACACAAAATATATCGCAGAAAGCAAGTTTAACGGATGGTTGAACTTCTCCTTAGTCTGATCGCTTATGATGGTGACATCTTGAATTAACTCTTGATGAAATTTTCATTTCAATTCATTACACTTAAGTGACTGAAACTGCCAGACAATATATAGACGTGTATGTATTAGTTGCGAATGAAAACTTTTGACTTCTATTCTTGTCCGAAAATAGAGCACGACAAGCTTCGAATCGGTACTTTGAAAACTATCACACGATTGTTTAGATTGAGCTCCTTTCGCCTATTCTGGTTTGGTTTTACCAAAGGCAGTGAAAGTATCTAGAATTTTGAATTGAATAAAACAGTTTAAAACAGGTAGTGCTTGTACGTCAGTGTGATTAGGTCCACGACCAATCAAGACAGAGATCGAGGGTAGTTTCGTTCACGTCCGCCAGGACTAATATATTAAACAAAAAGAATCAGTCATAATTACAAAACAAACATACATTTGATATCGTTCTAACCTGACCCGACAGTAAATAGCAACACGAGAAAGATGTCCGCAGTCGTTGCAAAGAGACCTGCTCAACCAAGCACCCTCGATATGATCGTCAAGGCGATTACAACCAGGCATGAAGCTAGAGGTTCATCCGTAGCCGGCATTAAGTCAACCCTACAAGCAATGGAGTTCGACACAAAGAAGAAGAACACCCTCATCAACTCGGCACTCAAGAGAGGAGTAGCAACCGGTGTGTTGAAGCAAGTCAAAGGCGTCGGCGCAACGGGAACTTTCAAGATCGACACCAATTCAGCGAAGGCAGCCGAAAAAGCCAAGGCGCAGAAGGAGAAAGAAAGGGCAAAGACAGCTGCCAAGAAACAGAAAGAAAAGGAGAAGAAAGCCGCAGTACGAGAGAAAGCTAAGGCCAAGAAGGCTGCTGCTAAGACAAAGAAACCCTCACCGAAAGCTAAGAAAACCACCAAGCCAAAGAAGAAAACCACCAAGACACCCACCAAGAAAGCCGTAGTCAAGAAAGCCGTAGTCAAGAAAGCCGTGAAACCGAAGAAAACAGTTAAGCCCAAGACGTCCGCCACCAAACCTAAGAAGACAACTAAGAAGTAGCCAGTATCAGACGTGTCTCAAAACCAACGGCTCTTTTAAGGGCCATCCAAATCACTGAAAGGGCTACTCTCGCTACTCCTCAAACATGCTTTTGTCTTTGTCTACTTTATTTCATTATCAAATCCCCCCCCCCACCCCCTCTCCACCCGAACACCACCACAACACAAGTTCTCAGTCAATAAAATGACGGAGACCGGCAACTCAAACAGATTTCATGTTGAAAATGCAAAAGCCGAAAGGGCATCCCGAAAATAATCAATTTCGAGAATATGGAAGTATCCCTTCCTTCCATCGTCTCTCACTCCCAGACGCAAACTAATGAAACAATCAAAACTTAAAATCCGCTGTCCAACACACTTGCGGACACCCGGCCGCACGAAGTTGTTAACCGTGCATATAGATATAAGGATATTTGTGCTATGTATGGGCTATTAAAACGATTGCCACTAACAATTTGGAAAAGGAAAATCTAACAAACCTGATCTTCGAAAATTACGCAACTACTTTTAACTGCAATATGAGTCACTGCGGCGAGCTGGTCCCAATTTTGTCGGAGACACTTTGCACGACGATAGGGTCGGTGCGATAAATGCGAGGGCAATTCCTAATCGAGTCAGGTCAATTATCAGAAAATCAGTGGTGATCAAGTGATGGGCATCCGTCGAAAAGGTTAACCGTATGGAAAAGTCCACATCAGGGTGACTTTTTGTACATGTTTCCAGTTATCACCATTCCTCTGGATGCTTGCATGTTAAAGCTTTCTAAATAAACTACCGATGGTGCAAAACTCGGGAGGATTGCAGGTGATTACGGCATCTAAGCAATTCGTTGCAGGTATCGTATGGTAGGTACGTAGCCCAAATTCTAGTATGCAGTAAGCCATAGGTCTGCAGTCGTTCCATTGCACACAAAATATATCGCAGAAAGCAAGTTTAACGGATGGTTGAACTTCTCCTTAGTCTGATCGCTTATGATGGTGACATCTTGAATTAACTCTTGATGAAATTTTCATTTCAATTCATTACACTTAAGTGACTGAAACTGCCAGACAATATATAGACGTGTATGTATTAGTTGCGAATGAAAACTTTTGACTTCTATTCTTGTCCGAAAATAGAGCACGACAAGCTTCGAATCGGTACTTTGAAAACTATCACACGATTGTTTAGATTGAGCTCCTTTCGCCTATTCTGGTTTGGTTTTACCAAAGGCAGTGAAAGTATCTAGAATTTTGAATTGAATAAAACAGTTTAAAACAGGTAGTGCTTGTACGTCAGTGTGATTAGGTCCACGACCAATCAAGACAGAGATCGAGGGTAGTTTCGTTCACGTCCGCCAGGACTAATATATTAAACAAAAAGAATCAGTCATAATTACAGCATCTCCCTGCTTTCCATTTCTAATAGCAACAAACAAGTTTTAAACAGAATCCATACAACAGCCTATCGAATTGCACTGAAAATCCCTTCTTATATCGGAACCTGGCATGTTCTTCATGCGGGCAACACAACTCCTATTTTTAAACTTCTTGAAGAATTTAACATTAACCTATACCAAAACAACCTCGATAAAGACCCTTTAATCAAAGATCTTTTCCTGAAATACCAAGTCGTAAACACACACTTCCCGAATAAACGAAACCAATCTGTCTTTTCATTCCTTAGTACTTAAGAACTTAAACCCCAATCAATAGAAATCTCTCCCTCGCTAGCCCTTTGTCTCCTTTGTCCCCTGACTTCGGGTTCTTTCCTCCATTCACCCATGGCTTTCTATTCAATGCTATTGTAACGATACTTCACTTATCAACCATTCCCTGGCTCAACAAAGACAACTGATCCCCAGAAAAAAAAAAAAAAAAAAAAAAAAAAACGTTGTCTTTTCTTTGAAAACAATTCTATTATCCCCCGCAGGACCTCTTGCGAGGTCGATCAGGGGTAAAATTTCGTTTACTACTACTCATAATTACAAAACAAACATACATTTGATATCGTTCTAACCTGACCCGACAGTAAATAGCAACACGAGAAAGATGTCCGCAGTCGTTGCAAAGAGACCTGCTCAACCAAGCACCCTCGATATGATCGTCAAGGCGATTACAACCAGGCATGAAGCTAGAGGTTCATCCGTAGCCGGCATTAAGTCAACCCTACAAGCAATGGAGTTCGACACAAAGAAGAAGAACACCCTCATCAACTCGGCACTCAAGAGAGGAGTAGCAACCGGTGTGTTGAAGCAAGTCAAAGGCGTCGGCGCAACGGGAACTTTCAAGATCGACACCAATTCAGCGAAGGCAGCCGAAAAAGCCAAGGCGCAGAAGGAGAAAGAAAGGGCAAAGACAGCTGCCAAGAAACAGAAAGAAAAGGAGAAGAAAGCCGCAGTACGAGAGAAAGCTAAGGCCAAGAAGGCTGCTGCTAAGACAAAGAAACCCTCACCGAAAGCTAAGAAAACCACCAAGCCAAAGAAGAAAACCACCAAGACACCCACCAAGAAAGCCGTAGTCAAGAAAGCCGTAGTCAAGAAAGCCGTGAAACCGAAGAAAACAGTTAAGCCCAAGACGTCCGCCACCAAACCTAAGAAGACAACTAAGAAGTAGCCAGTATCAGACGTGTCTCAAAACCAACGGCTCTTTTAAGGGCCATCCAAATCACTGAAAGGGCTACTCTCGCTACTCCTCAAACATGCTTTTGTCTTTGTCTACTTTATTTCATTATCAAATCCCCCCCCACCCCCTCTCCACCCGAACACCACCACAACACAAGTTCTCAGTCAATAAAATGACGGAGACCGGCAACTCAAACAGATTTCATGTTGAAAATGCAAAAGCCGAAAGGGCATCCCGAAAATAATCAATTTCGAGAATATGGAAGTATCCCTTCCTTCCATCGTCTCTCACTCCCAGACGCAAACTAATGAAACAATCAAAACTTAAAATCCGCTGTCCAACACACTTGCGGACACCCGGCCGCACGAAGTTGTTAACCGTGCATATAGATATAAGGATATTTGTGCTATGTATGGGCTATTAAAACGATTGCCACTAACAATTTGGAAAAGGAAAATCTAACAAACCTGATCTTCGAAAATTACGCAACTACTTTTAACTGCAATATGAGTCACTGCGGCGAGCTGGTCCCAATTTTGTCGGAGACACTTTGCACGACGATAGGGTCGGTGCGATAAATGCGAGGGCAATTCCTAATCGAGTCAGGTCAATTATCAGAAAATCAGTGGTGATCAAGTGATGGGCATCCGTCGAAAAGGTTAACCGTATGGAAAAGTCCACATCAGGGTGACTTTTTGTACATGTTTCCAGTTATCACCATTCCTCTGGATGCTTGCATGTTAAAGCTTTCTAAATAAACTACCGATGGTGCAAAACTCGGGAGGATTGCAGGTGATTACGGCATCTAAGCAATTCGTTGCAGGTATCGTATGGTAGGTACGTAGCCCAAATTCTAGTATGCAGTAAGCCATAGGTCTGCAGTCGTTCCATTGCACACAAAATATATCGCAGAAAGCAAGTTTAACGGATGGTTGAACTTCTCCTTAGTCTGATCGCTTATGATGGTGACATCTTGAATTAACTCTTGATGAAATTTTCATTTCAATTCATTACACTTAAGTGACTGAAACTGCCAGACAATATATAGACGTGTATGTATTAGTTGCGAATGAAAACTTTTGACTTCTATTCTTGTCCGAAAATAGAGCACGACAAGCTTCGAATCGGTACTTTGAAAACTATCACACGATTGTTTAGATTGAGCTCCTTTCGCCTATTCTGGTTTGGTTTTACCAAAGGCAGTGAAAGTATCTAGAATTTTGAATTGAATAAAACAGTTTAAAACAGGTAGTGCTTGTACGTCAGTGTGATTAGGTCCACGACCAATCAAGACAGAGATCGAGGGTAGTTTCGTTCACGTCCGCCAGGACTAATATATTAAACAAAAAGAATCAGTCATAATTACAAGAAAGTTTTCAAAGTTTTCTTATACGTTCATGTTTACAATCACTTCTATACTTGTATAGCGCCATCAATTGAGCCTTTACACCTTCACTTACCCGCCATTCTATATCAGAACGCGTCCTCAGCTACATATACATCAAGGATTGTAGTGTAAACGGAATATATTTCTTCCGTCCGCCGTTTTAGGCTGGAGTCTAATTTTTCTTTCTGGTAAGTGAAGCATTGTTTTTAATATCATTGTTTAAGAAGCCATTTCCAACCCGTAGAAGGGGCTTGCCAATATGGCAACCCCTGGCCCACTAGAACCCTTAGAGATTGAAAACTTAGACCTATCCACCCTAGACCTAGATATTAATGATTGGATTCCGGTCCATAACATCAGAAAACGTCAACGCCCAAACTCCGTAGAAACAAATCCATCACCAAATACCAAACCGACCTCTAAAAAGACCTCCCAAACAATAATTGTCTCTGGAATACTGCCTGAAATATCAAACAATCCTATCAAACTAGCAAAACTAATCAACGAAGAAAAGCCAACTGCAGTTATAACCAACATAAACCGTCTAAGAAGCAATGACATACTTATTACCCCCCATGATCCTAAATCTTCAAACGTCCTCCTACAACCATGGACACAACAATCTAAACTAGGCAATCCCAAACCAAGAATCCCTCAAAATATCAAACAAAAGACTTTCTCAGTGGTAGCATGCGGTATCAACCCAGAAGTAGAAACTAAAGACATAGAGCAACAACTGAAAGACCAAGAATACTCTCCAATAATTGTAAAAAGACTGATCAGTCGTGCTACCAACAACCCTACCTGGAAAATCAAAATAACATTCAATGACCAAGAATCACAAAAATCCCTCTTAACTAATGGCCTTTACCTGGGCTACTCAAAACACAAGACCGAAGAATATCAAGAACCACCACAAATTAATCAATGTTTCAAATGCCAAAAGTTCGGGCACACTCACCACACATGTAAAAACGAGACCCGTTGCCTAAGATGTGGTGAAAATCATAGAGTTAAAGACTGCCCTTCAAAACGAGAAAATACAAAATGCGCCAACTGCTCTGGATCCCATGCTGCCCTTTACAAAGGCTGCCCTAAATTTAAAGAAGCCAAATTTGAAGCAAAAACTAAACAACAAGAACAAAGAACCTATGCCAATGTCACCAAAAATACCCCTAAAATTGAGGTAACAAACAAAATCTCAAAAGAAGAAAAGATTAACATATCAATGTTTGTAATCGAAATGATTCAATATACCCTTCAAAAGGCAAAAATAAACGTTAAAGCTGACGACATAGCCAGTTACGCCACTGTGTTGGCACTTAAACATCTTAACTTAAATGCCCCTAAATCTGTTTTCATGGAACGTCTCTACCAACCTTCCATTTTTAGCCCTCCTGTAGCCCATAAATGACAGGCTCACTTTCTCCTTCAGTGAAGTTCCTTCACCTAAATATTAACAGCATCCTTTCAAAATTAAGTCTCCTTCTCAATCTTATCGCCATCCACTCCCCTGATATCATCTCCTTAAACGAAACTAAGCTAAATATAAATTCCCATCTAAACATTCCTGGTTACCAAATTTTCAGAAAGGATGTCTCTAGGTCTAAAGGAGGAGTACTGATTGCAGTAAAAAACATTCTCAAAACTACTCTTCTCTCAAACCCAACCCAACCTAACAACCAATCAATTGAAATTATAATCGAAAGAAATAACAGACCTCTCCATATTATTAGCTACTACAGTCCCCCACGTGAACCAATTTCCCCCGCTATTATACAAAAGTGTTCCAACAAAAATACCATTCTCTTAGGAGATCTAAATGCCCACAACATTATTTTTGGTAGCTCCAAAACTTCCGAAAAAGGTAAAGCTCTCCTTGAAATCTGCGATATCCATAATCTAACAATAATCAACCAAAACACCAAAACCAGATTAAACCCAATAAACAACAATACAGAGCTACTTGACTACGCCATAACCTCAAATGATCTCGCAACTAAAACTCATTCAGTACAAATTTTAGAAGATGACCTAATCAGCGACCATTTCCCACTTCTTTTTGAATTAGACCTAAACCTAAACCGTCAACAAATTAAAGAACTGACTTTCAATTATGATAAAACAAATTGGACATCCTTTAAAATGGAACTCCTAGCAAACAACACCATCCCCGAATTCAATAATAAAAACAACCAGCTAAATTACATTGATAATTACTGTGATAATATTGCCCATCATATCTTCAATACTTTCAAAAAACATTGTCCCTTAAAAACAAAACAAAACAGAAATCGAAAGCTCAATAAGGAGACTCTAACACTTATCAAATACAGACGCCGCCTTCGTAGATTCTACATGATCTCTCGAGATCCCACTCACAAAACCCAAATTAACCAGCTAAGAAAACAAATAAACAGACAAATATTAGCAGACGACCAAAACCGTTTAAAAAATGATTGCCATTCTATAATTAATGATAAAAACCCCAAAACCTTTTGGAAAAAACTAAAAACTATCATTAACCCCATTACCAATCCAAACACCGGTAACATAGACCAAGGACTTAAAGATAACGTAGGAAACTTGGTCACAAACATTCAAGACCAAATTAAAATTTTTGAATTATACTTTAAAGATGTTTTCAATATCTTCCATGGCCCCTCCTATGATAATAATTTCAAAGATGAAATAGACCGTAAAATCATTAATAACGCCGAAAAGTTTATCCCTACTCCATCAGGACTTCTAAACGAAAACATCCCTCTACTTAAAGAAATAAGTCTACATGAATGGCACAATGCCACCAAAAATTGTAAAAATACCTCCTCTCCTGGTCTCGATAACATAAACTACCAAATGCTTAAAAACATCCCTCCTGTTTTCGTAACATCCCATATTATCCCACTCTTTAACGAACTCCTTAGATTGGGTTACTTCCCAAGTCCATGGAAATCCGCAAAAATAATTTTAATACCTAAACCTAACAAAGATCGTACAAAACCTCAAAACTACCGACCAATTAGTCTCCTTCCAGCTTTGGGTAAGATATTCGAGAGAATTATCGACAACCGCACTAGAACCCACTTAGATCAAAACAATTTAATTTCCCCGTTTCAATCAGGCTTTCGCCAACACAAATCCACTATAAACCAAACTTTCCGCCTCTCCGAAGAAATACGCCTCGGCTTTGTTAAAAACCATTACACTACTGCTCTTTTTCTTGATGCCGAAAAGGCATTTGATAAAGCATGGCATAACGGAATCAGAATTAAACTCCTAAATTTTAATCTCCCCTCCAATTACACCAGACTTTTTTCGTCTTTTCTCATTGACCGCAATATAAAAATCTGTTACAAAAATCAATACTCAAATTTTATCGGCCTCCATGCTGGCACCCCGCAGGGGGCTGTTCTCAGCCCTCTCCTCTACACCCTATTTGTTAATGACCTAAATATCCCCCCTCTAACTAGGTGCAACTACAGTCAGTACGCTGACGATATAGCCATTTGGAGCACCAGTAAAAATATTCATATAACGGAACTAAATCTCAAGAAAGCAATTACACATCTAGAAAACTGGTGCTCAAAATGGAGAGTAAAAATAAATCCTTCAAAATCTAAGCTAGTTAACTTTTCCTTTCAAAACTCAAAACAACGATATCATATATCTAAAATCAACCTTTTTAACATTCCAATCACTGCCTCTCCTAGTGCAACTTTCCTTGGCATAACTTTTGATAACAAACTCACGTTTAAACTCCATTGTGCTAGAACTGCAGGGCGCTGTTGGTCTCTACTTAAATTCCTTCAAATCCTTTCACACAAGTATAACTTCCCTCCGAATACTATTATCCGTATCTATAAAACCAAAATAAAGCCGATCCTCAGCTACGGGAGCATCTCCCTGCTTTCCATTTCTAATAGCAACAAACAAGTTTTAAACAGAATCCATACAACAGCCTATCGAATTGCACTGAAAATCCCTTCTTATATCGGAACCTGGCATGTTCTTCATGCGGGCAACACAACTCCTATTTTTAAACTTCTTGAAGAATTTAACATTAACCTATACCAAAACAACCTCGATAAAGACCCTTTAATCAAAGATCTTTTCCTGAAATACCAAGTCGTAAACACACACTTCCCGAATAAACGAAACCAATCTGTCTTTTCATTCCTTAGTACTTAAGAACTTAAACCCCAATCAATAGAAATCTCTCCCTCGCTAGCCCTTTGTCTCCTTTGTCCCCTGACTTCGGGTTCTTTCCTCCATTCACCCATGGCTTTCTATTCAATGCTATTGTAACGATACTTCACTTATCAACCATTCCCTGGCTCAACAAAGACAACTGATCCCCAGAAAAAAAAAAAAAAAAAAAAAAAAAAAAAACGTTGTCTTTTCTTTGAAAACAATTCTATTATCCCCCGCAGGACCTCTTGCGAGGTCGATCAGGGGTAAAATTTCGTTTACTACTACATAATTACAAAACAAACATACATTTGATATCGTTCTAACCTGACCCGACAGTAAATAGCAACACGAGAAAGATGTCCGCAGTCGTTGCAAAGAGACCTGCTCAACCAAGCACCCTCGATATGATCGTCAAGGCGATTACAACCAGGCATGAAGCTAGAGGTTCATCCGTAGCCGGCATTAAGTCAACCCTACAAGCAATGGAGTTCGACACAAAGAAGAAGAACACCCTCATCAACTCGGCACTCAAGAGAGGAGTAGCAACCGGTGTGTTGAAGCAAGTCAAAGGCGTCGGCGCAACGGGAACTTTCAAGATCGACACCAATTCAGCGAAGGCAGCCGAAAAAGCCAAGGCGCAGAAGGAGAAAGAAAGGGCAAAGACAGCTGCCAAGAAACAGAAAGAAAAGGAGAAGAAAGCCGCAGTACGAGAGAAAGCTAAGGCCAAGAAGGCTGCTGCTAAGACAAAGAAACCCTCACCGAAAGCTAAGAAAACCACCAAGCCAAAGAAGAAAACCACCAAGACACCCACCAAGAAAGCCGTAGTCAAGAAAGCCGTAGTCAAGAAAGCCGTAGTCAAGAAAGCCGTGAAACCGAAGAAAACAGTTAAGCCCAAGACGTCCGCCACCAAACCTAAGAAGACAACTAAGAAGTAGCCAGTATCAGACGTGTCTCAAAACCAACGGCTCTTTTAAGAGCCATCCAAATCACTGAAAGGGCTACTCTCGCTACTCCTCAAACATGCTTTTGTCTTTGTCTACTTTATTTCATTATCAAATCCCCCCCCCCACCCCCTCTCCACCCGAACACCACCACAACACAAGTTCTCAGTCAATAAAATGACGGAGACCGGCAACTCAAACAGATTTCATGTTGAAAATGCAAAAGCCGAAAGGGCATCCCGAAAATAATCAATTTCGAGAATATGGAAGTATCCCTTCCTTCCATCGTCTCTCACTCCCAGACGCAAACTAATGAAACAATCAAAACTTAAAATCCGCTGTCCAACACACTTGCGGACACCCGGCCGCACGAAGTTGTTAACCGTGCATATAGATATAAGGATATTTGTGCTATGTATGGGCTATTAAAACGATTGCCACTAACAATTTGGAAAAGGAAAATCTAACAAACCTGATCTTCGAAAATTACGCAACTACTTTTAACTGCAATATGAGTCACTGCGGCGAGCTGGTCCCAATTTTGTCGGAGACACTTTGCACGACGATAGGGTCGGTGCGATAAATGCGAGGGCAATTCCTAATCGAGTCAGGTCAATTATCAGAAAATCAGTGGTGATCAAGTGATGGGCATCCGTCGAAAAGGTTAACCGTATGGAAAAGTCCACATCAGGGTGACTTTTTGTACATGTTTCCAGTTATCACCATTCCTCTGGATGCTTGCATGTTAAAGCTTTCTAAATAAACTACCGATGGTGCAAAACTCGGGAGGATTGCAGGTGATTACGGCATCTAAGCAATTCGTTGCAGGTATCGTATGGTAGGTACGTAGCCCAAATTCTAGTATGCAGTAAGCCATAGGTCTGCAGTCGTTCCATTGCACACAAAATATATCGCAGAAAGCAAGTTTAACGGATGGTTGAACTTCTCCTTAGTCTGATCGCTTATGATGGTGACATCTTGAATTAACTCTTGATGAAATTTTCATTTCAATTCATTACACTTAAGTGACTGAAACTGCCAGACAATATATAGACGTGTATGTATTAGTTGCGAATGAAAACTTTTGACTTCTATTCTTGTCCGAAAATAGAGCACGACAAGCTTCGAATCGGTACTTTGAAAACTATCACACGATTGTTTAGATTGAGCTCCTTTCGCCTATTCTGGTTTGGTTTTACCAAAGGCAGTGAAAGTATCTAGAATTTTGAATTGAATAAAACAGTTTAAAACAGGTAGTACTTGTACGTCAGTGTGATTAGGTCCACGACCAATCAAGACAGAGATCGAGGGTAGTTTCGTTCACGTCCGCCAGGACTAATATATTAAACAAAAAGAATCAGTCATAATGTAGAGCGGTGAGGTGGCAGAACGGGAGAGTACACGTCTGCAGTACCTGAGGTCCCTGGTTCAAACCTCGGTGTTGACACTGACACCAATTTCACCCCGCTCCTTTCTCGTAGTAGGAAAGTGGCTACACGTGGAAAGCGGTACTCACGTCCTTCGGAGGGGACGTTAAATTGCGGTCCCGGGAGCAGGACTACACACCCCTGCCTCGTTACTTCAGGGCACTATTCGAAAAGAGAAGGCGAGATTCGCCGGTGTCTTTCCACACACAAAAACTTGGAACCTCAATGATTTCCGACTAAGGATTTCCTTAGTCTGCTGAAGCACCTTCGGGTGGAAGCGTAATACGAGGTGTATCATATCATATCAGTCATAATTACAAAACAAACATACATTTGATATCGTTCTAACCTGACCCGACAGTAAATAGCAACACGAGAAAGATGTCCGCAGTCGTTGCAAAGAGACCTGCTCAACCAAGCACCCTCGATATGATCGTCAAGGCGATTACAACCAGGCATGAAGCTAGAGGTTCATCCGTAGCCGGCATTAAGTCAACCCTACAAGCAATGGAGTTCGACACAAAGAAGAAGAACACCCTCATCAACTCGGCACTCAAGAGAGGAGTAGCAACCGGTGTGTTGAAGCAAGTCAAAGGCGTCGGCGCAACGGGAACTTTCAAGATCGACACCAATTCAGCGAAGGCAGCCGAAAAAGCCAAGGCGCAGAAGGAGAAAGAAAGGGCAAAGACAGCTGCCAAGAAACAGAAAGAAAAGGAGAAGAAAGCCGCAGTACGAGAGAAAGCTAAGGCCAAGAAGGCTGCTGCTAAGACAAAGAAACCCTCACCGAAAGCTAAGAAAACCACCAAGCCAAAGAAGAAAACCACCAAGACACCCACCAAGAAAGCCGTAGTCAAGAAAGCCGTAGTCAAGAAAGCCGTGAAACCGAAGAAAACAGTTAAGCCCAAGACGTCCGCCACCAAACCTAAGAAGACAACTAAGAAGTAGCCAGTATCAGACGTGTCTCAAAACCAACGGCTCTTTTAAGAGCCATCCAAATCACTGAAAGGGCTACTCTCGCTACTCCTCAAACATGCTTTTGTCTTTGTCTACTTTATTTCATTATCAAATCCCCCCCCCCCCCACCCCCTCTCCACCCGAACACCACCACAACACAAGTTCTCAGTCAATAAAATGACGGAGACCGGCAACTCAAACAGATTTCATGTTGAAAATGCAAAAGCCGAAAGGGCATCCCGAAAATAATCAATTTCGAGAATATGGAAGTATCCCTTCCTTCCATCGTCTCTCACTCCCAGACGCAAACTAATGAAACAATCAAAACTTAAAATCCGCTGTCCAACACACTTGCGGACACCCGGCCGCACGAAGTTGTTAACCGTGCATATAGATATAAGGATATTTGTGCTATGTATGGGCTATTAAAACGATTGCCACTAACAATTTGGAAAAGGAAAATCTAACAAACCTGATCTTCGAAAATTACGCAACTACTTTTAACTGCAATATGAGTCACTGCGGCGAGCTGGTCCCAATTTTGTCGGAGACACTTTGCACGACGATAGGGTCGGTGCGATAAATGCGAGGGCAATTCCTAATCGAGTCAGGTCAATTATCAGAAAATCAGTGGTGATCAAGTGATGGGCATCCGTCGAAAAGGTTAACCGTATGGAAAAGTCCACATCAGGGTGACTTTTTGTACATGTTTCCAGTTATCACCATTCCTCTGGATGCTTGCATGTTAAAGCTTTCTAAATAAACTACCGATGGTGCAAAACTCGGGAGGATTGCAGGTGATTACGGCATCTAAGCAATTCGTTGCAGGTATCGTATGGTAGGTACGTAGCCCAAATTCTAGTATGCAGTAAGCCATAGGTCTGCAGTCGTTCCATTGCACACAAAATATATCGCAGAAAGCAAGTTTAACGGATGGTTGAACTTCTCCTTAGTCTGATCGCTTATGATGGTGACATCTTGAATTAACTCTTGATGAAATTTTCATTTCAATTCATTACACTTAAGTGACTGAAACTGCCAGACAATATATAGACGTGTATGTATTAGTTGCGAATGAAAACTTTTGACTTCTATTCTTGTCCGAAAATAGAGCACGACAAGCTTCGAATCGGTACTTTGAAAACTATCACACGATTGTTTAGATTGAGCTCCTTTCGCCTATTCTGGTTTGGTTTTACCAAAGGCAGTGAAAGTATCTAGAATTTTGAATTGAATAAAACAGTTTAAAACAGGTAGTGCTTGTACGTCAGTGTGATTAGGTCCACGACCAATCAAGACAGAGATCGAGGGTAGTTTCGTTCACGTCCGCCAGGACTAATATATTAAACAAAAAGAATCAGTCATAATTACAAAACAAACATACATTTGATATCGTTCTAACCTGACCCGACAGTAAATAGCAACACGAGAAAGATGTCCGCAGTCGTTGCAAAGAGACCTGCTCAACCAAGCACCCTCGATATGATCGTCAAGGCGATTACAACCAGGCATGAAGCTAGAGGTTCATCCGTAGCCGGCATTAAGTCAACCCTACAAGCAATGGAGTTCGACACAAAGAAGAAGAACACCCTCATCAACTCGGCACTCAAGAGAGGAGTAGCAACCGGTGTGTTGAAGCAAGTCAAAGGCGTCGGCGCAACGGGAACTTTCAAGATCGACACCAATTCAGCGAAGGCAGCCGAAAAAGCCAAGGCGCAGAAGGAGAAAGAAAGGGCAAAGACAGCTGCCAAGAAACAGAAAGAAAAGGAGAAGAAAGCCGCAGTACGAGAGAAAGCTAAGGCCAAGAAGGCTGCTGCTAAGACAAAGAAACCCTCACCGAAAGCTAAGAAAACCACCAAGCCAAAGAAGAAAACCACCAAGACACCCACCAAGAAAGCCGTAGTCAAGAAAGCCGTAGTCAAGAAAGCCGTGAAACCGAAGAAAACAGTTAAGCCCAAGACGTCCGCCACCAAACCTAAGAAGACAACTAAGAAGTAGCCAGTATCAGACGTGTCTCAAAACCAACGGCTCTTTTAAGGGCCATCCAAATCACTGAAAGGGCTACTCTCGCTACTCCTCAAACATGCTTTTGTCTTTGTCTACTTTATTTCATTATCAAATCCCCCCCCCCCACCCCCTCTCCACCCGAACACCACCACAACACAAGTTCTCAGTCAATAAAATGACGGAGACCGGCAACTCAAACAGATTTCATGTTGAAAATGCAAAAGCCGAAAGGGCATCCCGAAAATAATCAATTTCGAGAATATGGAAGTATCCCTTCCTTCCATCGTCTCTCACTCCCAGACGCAAACTAATGAAACAATCAAAACTTAAAATCCGCTGTCCAACACACTTGCGGACACCCGGCCGCACGAAGTTGTTAACCGTGCATATAGATATAAGGATATTTGTGCTATGTATGGGCTATTAAAACGATTGCCACTAACAATTTGGAAAAGGAAAATCTAACAAACCTGATCTTCGAAAATTACGCAACTACTTTTAACTGCAATATGAGTCACTGCGGCGAGCTGGTCCCAATTTTGTCGGAGACACTTTGCACGACGATAGGGTCGGTGCGATAAATGCGAGGGCAATTCCTAATCGAGTCAGGTCAATTATCAGAAAATCAGTGGTGATCAAGTGATGGGCATCCGTCGAAAAGGTTAACCGTATGGAAAAGTCCACATCAGGGTGACTTTTTGTACATGTTTCCAGTTACCACCATTCCTCTGGATGCTTGCATGTTAAAGCTTTCTAAATAAACTACCGATGGTGCAAAACTCGGGAGGATTGCAGGTGATTACGGCATCTAAGCAATTCGTTGCAGGTATCGTATGGTAGGTACGTAGCCCAAATTCTAGTATGCAGTAAGCCATAGGTCTGCAGTCGTTCCATTGCACACAAAATATATCGCAGAAAGCAAGTTTAACGGATGGTTGAACTTCTCCTTAGTCTGATCGCTTATGATGGTGACATCTTGAATTAACTCTTGATGAAATTTTCATTTCAATTCATTACACTTAAGTGACTGAAACTGCCAGACAATATATAGACGTGTATGTATTAGTTGCGAATGAAAACTTTTGACTTCTATTCTTGTCCGAAAATAGAGCACGACAAGCTTCGAATCGGTACTTTGAAAACTATCACACGATTGTTTAGATTGAGCTCCTTTCGCCTATTCTGGTTTGGTTTTACCAAAGGCAGTGAAAGTATCTAGAATTTTGAATTGAATAAAACAGTTTAAAACAGGTAGTGCTTGTACGTCAGTGTGATTAGGTCCACGACCAATCAAGACAGAGATCGAGGGTAGTTTCGTTCACGTCCGCCAGGACTAATATATTAAACAAAAAGAATCAGTCATAATTACAAAACAAACATACATTTGATATCGTTCTAACCTGACCCGACAGTAAATAGCAACACGAGAAAGATGTCCGCAGTCGTTGCAAAGAGACCTGCTCAACCAAGCACCCTCGATATGATCGTCAAGGCGATTACAACCAGGCATGAAGCTAGAGGTTCATCCGTAGCCGGCATTAAGTCAACCCTACAAGCAATGGAGTTCGACACAAAGAAGAAGAACACCCTCATCAACTCGGCACTCAAGAGAGGAGTAGCAACCGGTGTGTTGAAGCAAGTCAAAGGCGTCGGCGCAACGGGAACTTTCAAGATCGACACCAATTCAGCGAAGGCAGCCGAAAAAGCCAAGGCGCAGAAGGAGAAAGAAAGGGCAAAGACAGCTGCCAAGAAACAGAAAGAAAAGGAGAAGAAAGCCGCAGTACGAGAGAAAGCTAAGGCCAAGAAGGCTGCTGCTAAGACAAAGAAACCCTCACCGAAAGCTAAGAAAACCACCAAGCCAAAGAAGAAAACCACCAAGACACCCACCAAGAAAGCCGTAGTCAAGAAAGCCGTAGTCAAGAAAGCCGTGAAACCGAAGAAAACAGTTAAGCCCAAGACGTCCGCCACCAAACCTAAGAAGACAACTAAGAAGTAGCCAGTATCAGACGTGTCTCAAAACCAACGGCTCTTTTAAGGGCCATCCAAATCACTGAAAGGGCTACTCTCGCTACTCCTCAAACATGCTTTTGTCTTTGTCTACTTTATTTCATTATCAAATCCCCCCCCCCACCCCCTCTCCACCCGAACACCACCACAACACAAGTTCTCAGTCAATAAAATGACGGAGACCGGCAACTCAAACAGATTTCATGTTGAAAATGCAAAAGCCGAAAGGGCATCCCGAAAATAATCAATTTCGAGAATATGGAAGTATCCCTTCCTTCCATCGTCTCTCACTCCCAGACGCAAACTAATGAAACAATCAAAACTTAAAATCCGCTGTCCAACACACTTGCGGACACCCGGCCGCACGAAGTTGTTAACCGTGCATATAGATATAAGGATATTTGTGCTATGTATGGGCTATTAAAACGATTGCCACTAACAATTTGGAAAAGGAAAATCTAACAAACCTGATCTTCGAAAATTACGCAACTACTTTTAACTGCAATATGAGTCACTGCGGCGAGCTGGTCCCAATTTTGTCGGAGACACTTTGCACGACGATAGGGTCGGTGCGATAAATGCGAGGGCAATTCCTAATCGAGTCAGGTCAATTATCAGAAAATCAGTGGTGATCAAGTGATGGGCATCCGTCGAAAAGGTTAACCGTATGGAAAAGTCCACATCAGGGTGACTTTTTGTACATGTTTCCAGTTATCACCATTCCTCTGGATGCTTGCATGTTAAAGCTTTCTAAATAAACTACCGATGGTGCAAAACTCGGGAGGATTGCAGGTGATTACGGCATCTAAGCAATTCGTTGCAGGTATCGTATGGTAGGTACGTAGCCCAAATTCTAGTATGCAGTAAGCCATAGGTCTGCAGTCGTTCCATTGCACACAAAATATATCGCAGAAAGCAAGTTTAACGGATGGTTGAACTTCTCCTTAGTCTGATCGCTTATGATGGTGACATCTTGAATTAACTCTTGATGAAATTTTCATTTCAATTCATTACACTTAAGTGACTGAAACTGCCAGACAATATATAGACGTGTATGTATTAGTTGCGAATGAAAACTTTTGACTTCTATTCTTGTCCGAAAATAGAGCACGACAAGCTTCGAATCGGTACTTTGAAAACTATCACACGATTGTTTAGATTGAGCTCCTTTCGCCTATTCTGGTTTGGTTTTACCAAAGGCAGTGAAAGTATCTAGAATTTTGAATTGAATAAAACAGTTTAAAACAGGTAGTGCTTGTACGTCAGTGTGATTAGGTCCACGACCAATCAAGACAGAGATCGAGGGTAGTTTCGTTCACGTCCGCCAGGACTAATATATTAAACAAAAAGAATCAGTCATAATTACAAAACAAACATACATTTGATATCGTTCTAACCTGACCCGACAGTAAATAGCAACACGAGAAAGATGTCCGCAGTCGTTGCAAAGAGACCTGCTCAACCAAGCACCCTCGATATGATCGTCAAGGCGATTACAACCAGGCATGAAGCTAGAGGTTCATCCGTAGCCGGCATTAAGTCAACCCTACAAGCAATGGAGTTCGACACAAAGAAGAAGAACACCCTCATCAACTCGGCACTCAAGAGAGGAGTAGCAACCGGTGTGTTGAAGCAAGTCAAAGGCGTCGGCGCAACGGGAACTTTCAAGATCGACACCAATTCAGCGAAGGCAGCCGAAAAAGCCAAGGCGCAGAAGGAGAAAGAAAGGGCAAAGACAGCTGCCAAGAAACAGAAAGAAAAGGAGAAGAAAGCCGCAGTACGAGAGAAAGCTAAGGCCAAGAAGGCTGCTGCTAAGACAAAGAAACCCTCACCGAAAGCTAAGAAAACCACCAAGCCAAAGAAGAAAACCACCAAGACACCCACCAAGAAAGCCGTAGTCAAGAAAGCCGTAGTCAAGAAAGCCGTGAAACCGAAGAAAACAGTTAAGCCCAAGACGTCCGCCACCAAACCTAAGAAGACAACTAAGAAGTAGCCAGTATCAGACGTGTCTCAAAACCAACGGCTCTTTTAAGGGCCATCCAAATCACTGAAAGGGCTACTCTCGCTACTCCTCAAACATGCTTTTGTCTTTGTCTACTTTATTTCATTATCAAATCCCCCCCCCCACCCCCTCTCCACCCGAACACCACCACAACACAAGTTCTCAGTCAATAAAATGACGGAGACCGGCAACTCAAACAGATTTCATGTTGAAAATGCAAAAGCCGAAAGGGCATCCCGAAAATAATCAATTTCGAGAATATGGAAGTATCCCTTCCTTCCATCGTCTCTCACTCCCAGACGCAAACTAATGAAACAATCAAAACTTAAAATCCGCTGTCCAACACACTTGCGGACACCCGGCCGCACGAAGTTGTTAACCGTGCATATAGATATAAGGATATTTGTGCTATGTATGGGCTATTAAAACGATTGCCACTAACAATTTGGAAAAGGAAAATCTAACAAACCTGATCTTCGAAAATTACGCAACTACTTTTAACTGCAATATGAGTCACTGCGGCGAGCTGGTCCCAATTTTGTCGGAGACACTTTGCACGACGATAGGGTCGGTGCGATAAATGCGAGGGCAATTCCTAATCGAGTCAGGTCAATTATCAGAAAATCAGTGGTGATCAAGTGATGGGCATCCGTCGAAAAGGTTAACCGTATGGAAAAGTCCACATCAGGGTGACTTTTTGTACATGTTTCCAGTTATCACCATTCCTCTGGATGCTTGCATGTTAAAGCTTTCTAAATAAACTACCGATGGTGCAAAACTCGGGAGGATTGCAGGTGATTACGGCATCTAAGCAATTCGTTGCAGGTATCGTATGGTAGGTACGTAGCCCAAATTCTAGTATGCAGTAAGCCATAGGTCTGCAGTCGTTCCATTGCACACAAAATATATCGCAGAAAGCAAGTTTAACGGATGGTTGAACTTCTCCTTAGTCTGATCGCTTATGATGGTGACATCTTGAATTAACTCTTGATGAAATTTTCATTTCAATTCATTACACTTAAGTGACTGAAACTGCCAGACAATATATAGACGTGTATGTATTAGTTGCGAATGAAAACTTTTGACTTCTATTCTTGTCCGAAAATAGAGCACGACAAGCTTCGAATCGGTACTTTGAAAACTATCACACGATTGTTTAGATTGAGCTCCTTTCGCCTATTCTGGTTTGGTTTTACCAAAGGCAGTGAAAGTATCTAGAATTTTGAATTGAATAAAACAGTTTAAAACAGGTAGTGCTTGTACGTCAGTGTGATTAGGTCCACGACCAATCAAGACAGAGATCGAGGGTAGTTTCGTTCACGTCCGCCAGGACTAATATATTAAACAAAAAGAATCAGTCATAATTACAAAACAAACATACATTTGATATCGTTCTAATCGTTCAAAAAACAAGTTTTCTTATACGTTCATGTTTACAATCACTTCTATACTTGTATAGCGCCATCAATTGAGCCTTTACACCTTCACTTACCCGCCATTCTATATCAGAACGCGTCCTCAGCTACATATACATCAAGGATTGTAGTGTAAACGGAATATATTTCTTCCGTCCGCCGTTTTAGGCTGGAGTCTAATTTTTCTTTCTGGTAAGTGAAGCATTGTTTTTAATATCATTGTTTAAGAAGCCATTTCCAACCCGTAGAAGGGGCTTGCCAATATGGCAACCCCTGGCCCACTAGAACCCTTAGAGATTGAAAACTTAGACCTATCCACCCTAGACCTAGATATTAATGATTGGATTCCGGTCCATAACATCAGAAAACGTCAACGCCCAAACTCCGTAGAAACAAATCCATCACCAAATACCAAACCGACCTCTAAAAAGACCTCCCAAACAATAATTGTCTCTGGAATACTGCCTGAAATATCAAACAATCCTATCAAACTAGCAAAACTAATCAACGAAGAAAAGCCAGCTGCAGTTATAACCAACATAAACCGTCTAAGAAGCAATGACATACTTATCACCCCCCATGATCCTAAATCTTCAAACGTCCTCCTACAACCATGGACACAACAATCTAAACTAGGCAATCCCAAACCAAGAATCCCTCAAAATATCAAACAAAAGACTTTCTCAGTGGTAGCATGCGGTATCAACCCAGAAGTAGAAACTAAAGACATAGAGCAACAACTGAAAGACCAAGAATACTCTCCAATAATTGTAAAAAGACTGATCAGTCGTGCTACCAACAACCCTACCTGGAAAATCAAAATAACATTCAATGACCAAGAATCACAAAAATCCCTCTTAACTAATGGCCTTTACCTGGGCTACTCAAAACACAAGACCGAAGAATATCAAGAACCACCACAAATTAATCAATGTTTCAAATGCCAAAAGTTCGGGCACACTCACCACACATGTAAAAACGAGACCCGTTGCCTAAGATGTGGTGAAAATCATAGAGTTAAAGACTGCCCTTCAAAACGAGAAAATACAAAATGCGCCAACTGCTCTGGATCCCATGCTGCCCTTTACAAAGGCTGCCCTAAATTTAAAGAAGCCAAATTTGAAGCAAAAACTAAACAACAAGAACAAAGAACCTATGCCAATGTCACCAAAAATACCCCTAAAATTGAGGTAACAAACAAAATCTCAAAAGAAGAAAAGATTAACATATCAATGTTTGTAATCGAAATGATTCAATATACCCTTCAAAAGGCAAAAATAAACGTTAAAGCTGACGACATAGCCAGTTACGCCACTGTGTTGGCACTTAAACATCTTAACTTAAATGCCCCTAAATCTGTTTTCATGGAACGTCTCTACCAACCTTCCATTTTTAGCCCTCCTGTAGCCCATAAATGACAGGCTCACTTTCTCCTTCAGTGAAGTTCCTTCACCTAAATATTAACAGCATCCTTTCAAAATTAAGTCTCCTTCTCAATCTTATCGCCATCCACTCCCCTGATATCATCTCCTTAAACGAAACTAAGCTAAATACAAATTCCCATCTAAACATTCCTGGTTACCAAATTTTCAGAAAGGATGTCTCTAGGTCTAAAGGAGGAGTACTGATTGCAGTAAAAAACACTCTCAAAACTACTCTTCTCTCAAACCCAACCCAACCTAACAACCAATCAATTGAAATTATAATCGAAAGAAATAACAGACCTCTCCATATTATTAGCTACTACAGTCCCCCACGTGAACCAATTTCCCCCGCTATTATACAAAAGTGTTCCAACAAAAATACCATTCTCTTAGGAGATCTAAATGCCCACAACATTATTTTTGGTAGCTCCAAAACTTCCGAAAAAGGTAAAGCTCTCCTTGAACTCTGCGATATCCATAATCTAACAATAATCAACCAAAACACCAAAACCAGATTAAACCCAATAAACAACAATACAGAGCTACTTGACTACGCCATAACCTCAAATGATCTCGCAACTAAAACTCATTCAGTACAAATTTTAGAAGATGACCTAATCAGCGACCATTTCCCACTTCTTTTTGAATTAGACCTAAACCTAAACCGTCAACAAATTAAAGAACTGACTTTCAATTATGATAAAACAAATTGGACATCCTTTAAAATGGAACTCCTAGCAAACAACACCATCCCCGAATTCAATAATAAAAACAACCAGCTAAATTACATTGATAATTACTGTGATAATATTGCCCATCATATCTTCAATACTTTCAAAAAACATTGTCCCTTAAAAACAAAACAAAACAGAAATCGAAAGCTCAATAAGGAGACTCTAACACTTATCAAATACAGACGCCGCCTTCGTAGATTCTACATGATCTCTCGAGATCCCACTCACAAAACCCAAATTAACCAGCTAAGAAAACAAATAAACAGACAAATATTAGCAGACGACCAAAACCGTTTAAAAAATGATTGCCATTCTATAATTAATGATAAAAACCCCAAAACCTTTTGGAAAAAACTAAAAACTATCATTAACCCCATTACCAATCCAAACACCGGTAACATAGACCAAGGACTTAAAGATAACGTAGGAAACTTGGTCACAAACATTCAAGACCAAATTAAAATTTTTGAATTATACTTTAAAGATGTTTTCAATATCTTCCATGGCCCCTCCTATGATAATAATTTCAAAGATGAAATAGACCGTAAAATCATTAATAACGCCGAAAAGTTTATCCCTAATCCATCAGGACTTCTAAACGAAAACATCCCTCTACTTAAAGAAATAAGTCTACATGAATGGCACAATGCCACCAAAAATTGTAAAAATACCTCCTCTCCTGGTCTCGATAACATAAACTACCAAATGCTTAAAAACATCCCTCCTGTTTTCGTAACATCCCATATTATCCCACTCTTTAACGAACTCCTTAGATTGGGTTACTTCCCAAGTCCATGGAAATCCGCAAAAATAATTTTAATACCTAAACCTAACAAAGATCGTACAAAACCTCAAAACTACCGACCAATTAGTCTCCTTCCAGCTTTGGGTAAGATATTCGAGAGAATTATCGACAACCGCACTAGAACCCACTTAGATCAAAACAATTTAATTTCCCCGTTTCAATCAGGCTTTCGCCAACACAAATCCACTATAAACCAAACTTTCCGCCTCTCCGAAGAAATACGCCTCGGCTTTGTTAAAAACCATTACACTACTGCTCTTTTTCTTGATGCCGAAAAGGCATTTGATAAAGCATGGCATAACGGAATCAGAATTAAACTCCTAAATTTTAATCTCCCCTCCAATTACACCAGACTTTTTTCGTCTTTTCTCATTGACCGCAATATAAAAATCTGTTACAAAAATCAATACTCAAATTTTATCGGCCTCCATGCTGGCACCCCGCAGGGGGCTGTTCTCAGCCCTCTCCTCTACACCCTATTTGTTAATGACCTAAATATCCCCCCTCTAACTAGGTGCAACTACAGTCAGTACGCTGACGATATAGCCATTTGGAGCACCAGTAAAAATATTCATATAACGGAACTAAATCTCAAGAAAGCAATTACACATCTAGAAAACTGGTGCTCAAAATGGAGAGTAAAAATAAATCCTTCAAAATCTAAGCTAGTTAACTTTTCCTTTCAAAACTCAAAACAACGATATCATATATCTAAAATCAACCTTTTTAACATTCCAATCACTGCCTCTCCTAGTGCAACTTTCCTTGGCATAACTTTTGATAACAAACTCACGTTTAAACTCCATTGTGCTAGAACTGCAGGGCGCTGTTGGTCTCTACTTAAATTCCTTCAAATCCTTTCACACAAGTATAACTTCCCTCCGAATACTATTATCCGTATCTATAAAACCAAAATAAAGCCGATCCTCAGCTACGGGAGCATCTCCCTGCTTTCCATTTCTAATAGCAACAAACAAGTTTTAAACAGAATCCATACAACAGCCTATCGAATTGCACTGAAAATCCCTTCTTATATCGGAACCTGGCATGTTCTTCATGCGGGCAACACAACTCCTATTTTTAAACTTCTTGAAGAATTTAACATTAACCTATACCAAAACAACCTCGATAAAGACCCTTTAATCAAAGATCTTTTCCTGAAATACCAAGTCGTAAACACACACTTCCCGAATAAACGAAACCAATCTGTCTTTTCATTCCTTAGTACTTAAGAACTTAAACCCCAATCAATAGAAATCTCTCCCTCGCTAGCCCTTTGTCTCCTTTGTCAACTGACTTCGGGTTCTTTCCTCCATTCATCCATGGCTTTCTATTCAATGCTATTGTAACGATACTTCACTTATCAACCATTCCCTGGCTCAACAAAGACAACTGATCCCCAGAAAAAAAAAAAAAAAAAAAAAAAAAAAAAAAACGTTGTCTTTTCTTTGAAAACAATTCTATTATCCCCCGCAGGACCTCTTGCGAGGTCGATCAGGGGTAAAATTTCGTTTACTACTACAAAACAAACATACATTTGATATCGTTCTAACCTGACCCGACAGTAAATAGCAACACGAGAAAGATGTCCGCAGTCGTTGCAAAGAGACCTGCTCAACCAAGCACCCTCGATATGATCGTCAAGGCGATTACAACCAGGCATGAAGCTAGAGGTTCATCCGTAGCCGGCATTAAGTCAACCCTACAAGCAATGGAGTTCGACACAAAGAAGAAGAACACCCTCATCAACTCGGCACTCAAGAGAGGAGTAGCAACCGGTGTGTTGAAGCAAGTCAAAGGCGTCGGCGCAACGGGAACTTTCAAGATCGACACCAGTTCAGCGAAGGCAGCCGAAAAAGCCAAGGCGCAGAAGGAGAAAGAAAGGGCAAAGACAGCTGCCAAGAAACAGAAAGAAAAGGAGAAGAAAGCCGCAGTACGAGAGAAAGCTAAGGCCAAGAAGGCTGCTGCTAAGACAAAGAAACCCTCACCGAAAGCTAAGAAAACCACCAAGCCAAAGAAGAAAACCACCAAGACACCCACCAAGAAAGCCGTAGTCAAGAAAGCCGTAGTCAAGAAAGCCGTGAAACCGAAGAAAACAGTTAAGCCCAAGACGTCCGCCACCAAACCTAAGAAGACAACTAAGAAGTAGCCAGTATCAGACGTGTCTCAAAACCAACGGCTCTTTTAAGGGCCATCCAAATCACTGAAAGGGCTACTCTCGCTACTCCTCAAACATGCTTTTGTCTTTGTCTACTTTATTTCATTATCAAATCCCCCCCCCACCCCCTCTCCACCCGAACACCACCACAACACAAGTTCTCAGTCAATAAAATGACGGAGACCGGCAACTCAAACAGATTTCATGTTGAAAATGCAAAAGCCGAAAGGGCATCCCGAAAATAATCAATTTCGAGAATATGGAAGTATCCCTTCCTTCCATCGTCTCTCACTCCCAGACGCAAACTAATGAAACAATCAAAACTTAAAATCCGCTGTCCAACACACTTGCGGACACCCGGCCGCACGAAGTTGTTAACCGTGCATATAGATATAAGGATATTTGTGCTATGTATGGGCTATTAAAACGATTGCCACTAACAATTTGGAAAAGGAAAATCTAACAAACCTGATCTTCGAAAATTACGCAACTACTTTTAACTGCAATATGAGTCACTGCGGCGAGCTGGTCCCAATTTTGTCGGAGACACTTTGCACGACGATAGGGTCGGTGCGATAAATGCGAGGGCAATTCCTAATCGAGTCAGGTCAATTATCAGAAAATCAGTGGTGATCAAGTGATGGGCATCCGTCGAAAAGGTTAACCGTATGGAAAAGTCCACATCAGGGTGACTTTTTGTACATGTTTCCAGTTATCACCATTCCTCTGGATGCTTGCATGTTAAAGCTTTCTAAATAAACTACCGATGGTGCAAAACTCGGGAGGATTGCAGGTGATTACGGCATCTAAGCAATTCGTTGCAGGTATCGTATGGTAGGTACGTAGCCCAAATTCTAGTATGCAGTAAGCCATAGGTCTGCAGTCGTTCCATTGCACACAAAATATATCGCAGAAAGCAAGTTTAACGGATGGTTGAACTTCTCCTTAGTCTGATCGCTTATGATGGTGACATCTTGAATTAACTCTTGATGAAATTTTCATTTCAATTCATTACACTTAAGTGACTGAAACTGCCAGACAATATATAGACGTGTATGTATTAGTTGCGAATGAAAACTTTTGACTTCTATTCTTGTCCGAAAATAGAGCACGACAAGCTTCGAATCGGTACTTTGAAAACTATCACACGATTGTTTAGATTGAGCTCCTTTCGCCTATTCTGGTTTGGTTTTACCAAAGGCAGTGAAAGTATCTAGAATTTTGAATTGAATAAAACAGTTTAAAACAGGTAGTGCTTGTACGTCAGTGTGATTAGGTCCACGACCAATCAAGACAGAGATCGAGGGTAGTTTCGTTCACGTCCGCCAGGACTAATATATTAAACAAAAAGAATCAGTCATAATTACAAAACAAACATACATTTGATATCGTTCTAACCTGACCCGACAGTAAATAGCAACACGAGAAAGATGTCCGCAGTCGTTGCAAAGAGACCTGCTCAACCAAGCACCCTCGATATGATCGTCAAGGCGATTACAACCAGGCATGAAGCTAGAGGTTCATCCGTAGCCGGCATTAAGTCAACCCTACAAGCAATGGAGTTCGACACAAAGAAGAAGAACACCCTCATCAACTCGGCACTCAAGAGAGGAGTAGCAACCGGTGTGTTGAAGCAAGTCAAAGGCGTCGGCGCAACGGGAACTTTCAAGATCGACACCAATTCAGCGAAGGCAGCCGAAAAAGCCAAGGCGCAGAAGGAGAAAGAAAGGGCAAAGACAGCTGCCAAGAAACAGAAAGAAAAGGAGAAGAAAGCCGCAGTACGAGAGAAAGCTAAGGCCAAGAAGGCTGCTGCTAAGACAAAGAAACCCTCACCGAAAGCTAAGAAAACCACCAAGCCAAAGAAGAAAACCACCAAGACACCCACCAAGAAAGCCGTAGTCAAGAAAGCCGTAGTCAAGAAAGCCGTGAAACCGAAGAAAACAGTTAAGCCCAAGACGTCCGCCACCAAACCTAAGAAGACAACTAAGAAGTAGCCAGTATCAGACGTGTCTCAAAACCAACGGCTCTTTTAAGGGCCATCCAAATCACTGAAAGGGCTACTCTCGCTACTCCTCAAACATGCTTTTGTCTTTGTCTACTTTATTTCATTATCAAATCCCCCCCCCCACCCCCTCTCCACCCGAACACCACCACAACACAAGTTCTCAGTCAATAAAATGACGGAGACCGGCAACTCAAACAGATTTCATGTTGAAAATGCAAAAGCCGAAAGGGCATCCCGAAAATAATCAATTTCGAGAATATGGAAGTATCCCTTCCTTCCATCGTCTCTCACTCCCAGACGCAAACTAATGAAACAATCAAAACTTAAAATCCGCTGTCCAACACACTTGCGGACACCCGGCCGCACGAAGTTGTTAACCGTGCATATAGATATAAGGATATTTGTGCTATGTATGGGCTATTAAAACGATTGCCACTAACAATTTGGAAAAGGAAAATCTAACAAACCTGATCTTCGAAAATTACGCAACTACTTTTAACTGCAATATGAGTCACTGCGGCGAGCTGGTCCCAATTTTGTCGGAGACACTTTGCACGACGATAGGGTCGGTGCGATAAATGCGAGGGCAATTCCTAATCGAGTCAGGTCAATTATCAGAAAATCAGTGGTGATCAAGTGATGGGCATCCGTCGAAAAGGTTAACCGTATGGAAAAGTCCACATCAGGGTGACTTTTTGTACATGTTTCCAGTTATCACCATTCCTCTGGATGCTTGCATGTTAAAGCTTTCTAAATAAACTACCGATGGTGCAAAACTCGGGAGGATTGCAGGTGATTACGGCATCTAAGCAATTCGTTGCAGGTATCGTATGGTAGGTACGTAGCCCAAATTCTAGTATGCAGTAAGCCATAGGTCTGCAGTCGTTCCATTGCACACAAAATATATCGCAGAAAGCAAGTTTAACGGATGGTTGAACTTCTCCTTAGTCTGATCGCTTATGATGGTGACATCTTGAATTAACTCTTGATGAAATTTTCATTTCAATTCATTACACTTAAGTGACTGAAACTGCCAGACAATATATAGACGTGTATGTATTAGTTGCGAATGAAAACTTTTGACTTCTATTCTTGTCCGAAAATAGAGCACGACAAGCTTCGAATCGGTACTTTGAAAACTATCACACGATTGTTTAGATTGAGCTCCTTTCGCCTATTCTGGTTTGGTTTTACCAAAGGCAGTGAAAGTATCTAGAATTTTGAATTGAATAAAACAGTTTAAAACAGGTAGTGCTTGTACGTCAGTGTGATTAGGTCCACGACCAATCAAGACAGAGATCGAGGGTAGTTTCGTTCACGTCCGCCAGGACTAATATATTAAACAAAAAGAATCAGTCATAATTACAGCATCTCCCTGCTTTCCATTTCTAATAGCAACAAACAAGTTTTAAACAGAATCCATACAACAGCCTATCGAATTGCACTGAAAATCCCTTCTTATATCGGAACCTGGCATGTTCTTCATGCGGGCAACACAACTCCTATTTTTAAACTTCTTGAAGAATTTAACATTAACCTATACCAAAACAACCTCGATAAAGACCCTTTAATCAAAGATCTTTTCCTGAAATACCAAGTCGTAAACACACACTTCCCGAATAAACGAAACCAATCTGTCTTTTCATTCCTTAGTACTTAAGAACTTAAACCCCAATCAATAGAAATCTCTCCCTCGCTAGCCCTTTGTCTCCTTTGTCCCCTGACTTCGGGTTCTTTCCTCCATTCACCCATGGCTTTCTATTCAATGCTATTGTAACGATACTTCACTTATCAACCATTCCCTGGCTCAACAAAGACAACTGATCCCCAGAAAAAAAAAAAAAAAAAAAAAAAAAAACGTTGTCTTTTCTTTGAAAACAATTCTATTATCCCCCGCAGGACCTCTTGCGAGGTCGATCAGGGGTAAAATTTCGTTTACTACTACTCATAATTACAAAACAAACATACATTTGATATCGTTCTAACCTGACCCGACAGTAAATAGCAACACGAGAAAGATGTCCGCAGTCGTTGCAAAGAGACCTGCTCA
Organism: Apostichopus japonicus; assembly: GCF_037975245.1. NCBI lineage: Eukaryota > Metazoa > Echinodermata > Holothuroidea > Aspidochirotida > Stichopodidae > Apostichopus > Apostichopus japonicus. Next base: position 368,298 of record NC_092567.1, read on the forward strand.
ACCAAGCACCCTCGATATGATCGTCAAGGCGATTACAACCAGGCATGAAGCTAGAGGTTCATCCGTAGCCGGCATTAAGTCAACCCTACAAGCAATGGAGTTCGACACAAAGAAGAAGAACACCCTCATCAACTCGGCACTCAAGAGAGGAGTAGCAACCGGTGTGTTGAAGCAAGTCAAAGGCGTCGGCGCAACGGGAACTTTCAAGATCGACACCAATTCAGCGAAGGCAGCCGAAAAAGCCAAGGCGCAGAAGGAGAAAGAAAGGGCAAAGACAGCTGCCAAGAAACAGAAAGAAAAGGAGAAGAAAGCCGCAGTACGAGAGAAAGCTAAGGCCAAGAAGGCTGCTGCTAAGACAAAGAAACCCTCACCGAAAGCTAAGAAAACCACCAAGCCAAAGAAGAAAACCACCAAGACACCCACCAAGAAAGCCGTAGTCAAGAAAGCCGTAGTCAAGAAAGCCGTGAAACCGAAGAAAACAGTTAAGCCCAAGACGTCCGCCACCAAACCTAAGAAGACAACTAAGAAGTAGCCAGTATCAGACGTGTCTCAAAACCAACGGCTCTTTTAAGGGCCATCCAAATCACTGAAAGGGCTACTCTCGCTACTCCTCAAACATGCTTTTGTCTTTGTCTACTTTATTTCATTATCAAATCCCCCCCCACCCCCTCTCCACCCGAACACCACCACAACACAAGTTCTCAGTCAATAAAATGACGGAGACCGGCAACTCAAACAGATTTCATGTTGAAAATGCAAAAGCCGAAAGGGCATCCCGAAAATAATCAATTTCGAGAATATGGAAGTATCCCTTCCTTCCATCGTCTCTCACTCCCAGACGCAAACTAATGAAACAATCAAAACTTAAAATCCGCTGTCCAACACACTTGCGGACACCCGGCCGCACGAAGTTGTTAACCGTGCATATAGATATAAGGATATTTGTGCTATGTATGGGCTATTAAAACGATTGCCACTAACAATTTGGAAAAGGAAAATCTAACAAACCTGATCTTCGAAAATTACGCAACTACTTTTAACTGCAATATGAGTCACTGCGGCGAGCTGGTCCCAATTTTGTCGGAGACACTTTGCACGACGATAGGGTCGGTGCGATAAATGCGAGGGCAATTCCTAATCGAGTCAGGTCAATTATCAGAAAATCAGTGGTGATCAAGTGATGGGCATCCGTCGAAAAGGTTAACCGTATGGAAAAGTCCACATCAGGGTGACTTTTTGTACATGTTTCCAGTTATCACCATTCCTCTGGATGCTTGCATGTTAAAGCTTTCTAAATAAACTACCGATGGTGCAAAACTCGGGAGGATTGCAGGTGATTACGGCATCTAAGCAATTCGTTGCAGGTATCGTATGGTAGGTACGTAGCCCAAATTCTAGTATGCAGTAAGCCATAGGTCTGCAGTCGTTCCATTGCACACAAAATATATCGCAGAAAGCAAGTTTAACGGATGGTTGAACTTCTCCTTAGTCTGATCGCTTATGATGGTGACATCTTGAATTAACTCTTGATGAAATTTTCATTTCAATTCATTACACTTAAGTGACTGAAACTGCCAGACAATATATAGACGTGTATGTATTAGTTGCGAATGAAAACTTTTGACTTCTATTCTTGTCCGAAAATAGAGCACGACAAGCTTCGAATCGGTACTTTGAAAACTATCACACGATTGTTTAGATTGAGCTCCTTTCGCCTATTCTGGTTTGGTTTTACCAAAGGCAGTGAAAGTATCTAGAATTTTGAATTGAATAAAACAGTTTAAAACAGGTAGTGCTTGTACGTCAGTGTGATTAGGTCCACGACCAATCAAGACAGAGATCGAGGGTAGTTTCGTTCACGTCCGCCAGGACTAATATATTAAACAAAAAGAATCAGTCATAATTACAAGAAAGTTTTCAAAGTTTTCTTATACGTTCATGTTTACAATCACTTCTATACTTGTATAGCGCCATCAATTGAGCCTTTACACCTTCACTTACCCGCCATTCTATATCAGAACGCGTCCTCAGCTACATATACATCAAGGATTGTAGTGTAAACGGAATATATTTCTTCCGTCCGCCGTTTTAGGCTGGAGTCTAATTTTTCTTTCTGGTAAGTGAAGCATTGTTTTTAATATCATTGTTTAAGAAGCCATTTCCAACCCGTAGAAGGGGCTTGCCAATATGGCAACCCCTGGCCCACTAGAACCCTTAGAGATTGAAAACTTAGACCTATCCACCCTAGACCTAGATATTAATGATTGGATTCCGGTCCATAACATCAGAAAACGTCAACGCCCAAACTCCGTAGAAACAAATCCATCACCAAATACCAAACCGACCTCTAAAAAGACCTCCCAAACAATAATTGTCTCTGGAATACTGCCTGAAATATCAAACAATCCTATCAAACTAGCAAAACTAATCAACGAAGAAAAGCCAACTGCAGTTATAACCAACATAAACCGTCTAAGAAGCAATGACATACTTATTACCCCCCATGATCCTAAATCTTCAAACGTCCTCCTACAACCATGGACACAACAATCTAAACTAGGCAATCCCAAACCAAGAATCCCTCAAAATATCAAACAAAAGACTTTCTCAGTGGTAGCATGCGGTATCAACCCAGAAGTAGAAACTAAAGACATAGAGCAACAACTGAAAGACCAAGAATACTCTCCAATAATTGTAAAAAGACTGATCAGTCGTGCTACCAACAACCCTACCTGGAAAATCAAAATAACATTCAATGACCAAGAATCACAAAAATCCCTCTTAACTAATGGCCTTTACCTGGGCTACTCAAAACACAAGACCGAAGAATATCAAGAACCACCACAAATTAATCAATGTTTCAAATGCCAAAAGTTCGGGCACACTCACCACACATGTAAAAACGAGACCCGTTGCCTAAGATGTGGTGAAAATCATAGAGTTAAAGACTGCCCTTCAAAACGAGAAAATACAAAATGCGCCAACTGCTCTGGATCCCATGCTGCCCTTTACAAAGGCTGCCCTAAATTTAAAGAAGCCAAATTTGAAGCAAAAACTAAACAACAAGAACAAAGAACCTATGCCAATGTCACCAAAAATACCCCTAAAATTGAGGTAACAAACAAAATCTCAAAAGAAGAAAAGATTAACATATCAATGTTTGTAATCGAAATGATTCAATATACCCTTCAAAAGGCAAAAATAAACGTTAAAGCTGACGACATAGCCAGTTACGCCACTGTGTTGGCACTTAAACATCTTAACTTAAATGCCCCTAAATCTGTTTTCATGGAACGTCTCTACCAACCTTCCATTTTTAGCCCTCCTGTAGCCCATAAATGACAGGCTCACTTTCTCCTTCAGTGAAGTTCCTTCACCTAAATATTAACAGCATCCTTTCAAAATTAAGTCTCCTTCTCAATCTTATCGCCATCCACTCCCCTGATATCATCTCCTTAAACGAAACTAAGCTAAATATAAATTCCCATCTAAACATTCCTGGTTACCAAATTTTCAGAAAGGATGTCTCTAGGTCTAAAGGAGGAGTACTGATTGCAGTAAAAAACATTCTCAAAACTACTCTTCTCTCAAACCCAACCCAACCTAACAACCAATCAATTGAAATTATAATCGAAAGAAATAACAGACCTCTCCATATTATTAGCTACTACAGTCCCCCACGTGAACCAATTTCCCCCGCTATTATACAAAAGTGTTCCAACAAAAATACCATTCTCTTAGGAGATCTAAATGCCCACAACATTATTTTTGGTAGCTCCAAAACTTCCGAAAAAGGTAAAGCTCTCCTTGAAATCTGCGATATCCATAATCTAACAATAATCAACCAAAACACCAAAACCAGATTAAACCCAATAAACAACAATACAGAGCTACTTGACTACGCCATAACCTCAAATGATCTCGCAACTAAAACTCATTCAGTACAAATTTTAGAAGATGACCTAATCAGCGACCATTTCCCACTTCTTTTTGAATTAGACCTAAACCTAAACCGTCAACAAATTAAAGAACTGACTTTCAATTATGATAAAACAAATTGGACATCCTTTAAAATGGAACTCCTAGCAAACAACACCATCCCCGAATTCAATAATAAAAACAACCAGCTAAATTACATTGATAATTACTGTGATAATATTGCCCATCATATCTTCAATACTTTCAAAAAACATTGTCCCTTAAAAACAAAACAAAACAGAAATCGAAAGCTCAATAAGGAGACTCTAACACTTATCAAATACAGACGCCGCCTTCGTAGATTCTACATGATCTCTCGAGATCCCACTCACAAAACCCAAATTAACCAGCTAAGAAAACAAATAAACAGACAAATATTAGCAGACGACCAAAACCGTTTAAAAAATGATTGCCATTCTATAATTAATGATAAAAACCCCAAAACCTTTTGGAAAAAACTAAAAACTATCATTAACCCCATTACCAATCCAAACACCGGTAACATAGACCAAGGACTTAAAGATAACGTAGGAAACTTGGTCACAAACATTCAAGACCAAATTAAAATTTTTGAATTATACTTTAAAGATGTTTTCAATATCTTCCATGGCCCCTCCTATGATAATAATTTCAAAGATGAAATAGACCGTAAAATCATTAATAACGCCGAAAAGTTTATCCCTACTCCATCAGGACTTCTAAACGAAAACATCCCTCTACTTAAAGAAATAAGTCTACATGAATGGCACAATGCCACCAAAAATTGTAAAAATACCTCCTCTCCTGGTCTCGATAACATAAACTACCAAATGCTTAAAAACATCCCTCCTGTTTTCGTAACATCCCATATTATCCCACTCTTTAACGAACTCCTTAGATTGGGTTACTTCCCAAGTCCATGGAAATCCGCAAAAATAATTTTAATACCTAAACCTAACAAAGATCGTACAAAACCTCAAAACTACCGACCAATTAGTCTCCTTCCAGCTTTGGGTAAGATATTCGAGAGAATTATCGACAACCGCACTAGAACCCACTTAGATCAAAACAATTTAATTTCCCCGTTTCAATCAGGCTTTCGCCAACACAAATCCACTATAAACCAAACTTTCCGCCTCTCCGAAGAAATACGCCTCGGCTTTGTTAAAAACCATTACACTACTGCTCTTTTTCTTGATGCCGAAAAGGCATTTGATAAAGCATGGCATAACGGAATCAGAATTAAACTCCTAAATTTTAATCTCCCCTCCAATTACACCAGACTTTTTTCGTCTTTTCTCATTGACCGCAATATAAAAATCTGTTACAAAAATCAATACTCAAATTTTATCGGCCTCCATGCTGGCACCCCGCAGGGGGCTGTTCTCAGCCCTCTCCTCTACACCCTATTTGTTAATGACCTAAATATCCCCCCTCTAACTAGGTGCAACTACAGTCAGTACGCTGACGATATAGCCATTTGGAGCACCAGTAAAAATATTCATATAACGGAACTAAATCTCAAGAAAGCAATTACACATCTAGAAAACTGGTGCTCAAAATGGAGAGTAAAAATAAATCCTTCAAAATCTAAGCTAGTTAACTTTTCCTTTCAAAACTCAAAACAACGATATCATATATCTAAAATCAACCTTTTTAACATTCCAATCACTGCCTCTCCTAGTGCAACTTTCCTTGGCATAACTTTTGATAACAAACTCACGTTTAAACTCCATTGTGCTAGAACTGCAGGGCGCTGTTGGTCTCTACTTAAATTCCTTCAAATCCTTTCACACAAGTATAACTTCCCTCCGAATACTATTATCCGTATCTATAAAACCAAAATAAAGCCGATCCTCAGCTACGGGAGCATCTCCCTGCTTTCCATTTCTAATAGCAACAAACAAGTTTTAAACAGAATCCATACAACAGCCTATCGAATTGCACTGAAAATCCCTTCTTATATCGGAACCTGGCATGTTCTTCATGCGGGCAACACAACTCCTATTTTTAAACTTCTTGAAGAATTTAACATTAACCTATACCAAAACAACCTCGATAAAGACCCTTTAATCAAAGATCTTTTCCTGAAATACCAAGTCGTAAACACACACTTCCCGAATAAACGAAACCAATCTGTCTTTTCATTCCTTAGTACTTAAGAACTTAAACCCCAATCAATAGAAATCTCTCCCTCGCTAGCCCTTTGTCTCCTTTGTCCCCTGACTTCGGGTTCTTTCCTCCATTCACCCATGGCTTTCTATTCAATGCTATTGTAACGATACTTCGCTTATCAACCATTCCCTGGCTCAACAAAGACAACTGATCCCCAGAAAAAAAAAAAAAAAAAAAAAAAAAAAACGTTGTCTTTTCTTTGAAAACAATTCTATTATCCCCCGCAGGACCTCTTGCGAGGTCGATCAGGGGTAAAATTTCGTTTACTACTACATAATTACAAAACAAACATACATTTGATATCGTTCTAACCTGACCCGACAGTAAATAGCAACACGAGAAAGATGTCCGCAGTCGTTGCAAAGAGACCTGCTCAACCAAGCACCCTCGATATGATCGTCAAGGCGATTACAACCAGGCATGAAGCTAGAGGTTCATCCGTAGCCGGCATTAAGTCAACCCTACAAGCAATGGAGTTCGACACAAAGAAGAAGAACACCCTCATCAACTCGGCACTCAAGAGAGGAGTAGCAACCGGTGTGTTGAAGCAAGTCAAAGGCGTCGGCGCAACGGGAACTTTCAAGATCGACACCAATTCAGCGAAGGCAGCCGAAAAAGCCAAGGCGCAGAAGGAGAAAGAAAGGGCAAAGACAGCTGCCAAGAAACAGAAAGAAAAGGAGAAGAAAGCCGCAGTACGAGAGAAAGCTAAGGCCAAGAAGGCTGCTGCTAAGACAAAGAAACCCTCACCGAAAGCTAAGAAAACCACCAAGCCAAAGAAGAAAACCACCAAGACACCCACCAAGAAAGCCGTAGTCAAGAAAGCCGTAGTCAAGAAAGCCGTGAAACCGAAGAAAACAGTTAAGCCCAAGACGTCCGCCACCAAACCTAAGAAGACAACTAAGAAGTAGCCAGTATCAGACGTGTCTCAAAACCAACGGCTCTTTTAAGAGCCATCCAAATCACTGAAAGGGCTACTCTCGCTACTCCTCAAACATGCTTTTGTCTTTGTCTACTTTATTTCATTATCAAATCCCCCCCCCCACCCCCTCTCCACCCGAACACCACCACAACACAAGTTCTCAGTCAATAAAATGACGGAGACCGGCAACTCAAACAGATTTCATGTTGAAAATGCAAAAGCCGAAAGGGCATCCCGAAAATAATCAATTTCGAGAATATGGAAGTATCCCTTCCTTCCATCGTCTCTCACTCCCAGACGCAAACTAATGAAACAATCAAAACTTAAAATCCGCTGTCCAACACACTTGCGGACACCCGGCCGCACGAAGTTGTTAACCGTGCATATAGATATAAGGATATTTGTGCTATGTATGGGCTATTAAAACGATTGCCACTAACAATTTGGAAAAGGAAAATCTAACAAACCTGATCTTCGAAAATTACGCAACTACTTTTAACTGCAATATGAGTCACTGCGGCGAGCTGGTCCCAATTTTGTCGGAGACACTTTGCACGACGATAGGGTCGGTGCGATAAATGCGAGGGCAATTCCTAATCGAGTCAGGTCAATTATCAGAAAATCAGTGGTGATCAAGTGATGGGCATCCGTCGAAAAGGTTAACCGTATGGAAAAGTCCACATCAGGGTGACTTTTTGTACATGTTTCCAGTTATCACCATTCCTCTGGATGCTTGCATGTTAAAGCTTTCTAAATAAACTACCGATGGTGCAAAACTCGGGAGGATTGCAGGTGATTACGGCATCTAAGCAATTCGTTGCAGGTATCGTATGGTAGGTACGTAGCCCAAATTCTAGTATGCAGTAAGCCATAGGTCTGCAGTCGTTCCATTGCACACAAAATATATCGCAGAAAGCAAGTTTAACGGATGGTTGAACTTCTCCTTAGTCTGATCGCTTATGATGGTGACATCTTGAATTAACTCTTGATGAAATTTTCATTTCAATTCATTACACTTAAGTGACTGAAACTGCCAGACAATATATAGACGTGTATGTATTAGTTGCGAATGAAAACTTTTGACTTCTATTCTTGTCCGAAAATAGAGCACGACAAGCTTCGAATCGGTACTTTGAAAACTATCACACGATTGTTTAGATTGAGCTCCTTTCGCCTATTCTGGTTTGGTTTTACCAAAGGCAGTGAAAGTATCTAGAATTTTGAATTGAATAAAACAGTTTAAAACAGGTAGTACTTGTACGTCAGTGTGATTAGGTCCACGACCAATCAAGACAGAGATCGAGGGTAGTTTCGTTCACGTCCGCCAGGACTAATATATTAAACAAAAAGAATCAGTCATAATGTAGAGCGGTGAGGTGGCAGAACGGGAGAGTACACGTCTGCAGTACCTGAGGTCCCTGGTTCAAACCTCGGTGTTGACACTGACACCAATTTCACCCCGCTCCTTTCTCGTAGTAGGAAAGTGGCTACACGTGGAAAGCGGTACTCACGTCCTTCGGAGGGGACGTTAAATTGCGGTCCCGGGAGCAGGACTACACACCCCTGCCTCGTTACTTCAGGGCACTATTCGAAAAGAGAAGGCGAGATTCGCCGGTGTCTTTCCACACACAAAAACTTGGAACCTCAATGATTTCCGACTAAGGATTTCCTTAGTCTGCTGAAGCACCTTCGGGTGGAAGCGTAATACGAGGTGTATCATATCATATCAGTCATAATTACAAAACAAACATACATTTGATATCGTTCTAACCTGACCCGACAGTAAATAGCAACACGAGAAAGATGTCCGCAGTCGTTGCAAAGAGACCTGCTCAACCAAGCACCCTCGATATGATCGTCAAGGCGATTACAACCAGGCATGAAGCTAGAGGTTCATCCGTAGCCGGCATTAAGTCAACCCTACAAGCAATGGAGTTCGACACAAAGAAGAAGAACACCCTCATCAACTCGGCACTCAAGAGAGGAGTAGCAACCGGTGTGTTGAAGCAAGTCAAAGGCGTCGGCGCAACGGGAACTTTCAAGATCGACACCAATTCAGCGAAGGCAGCCGAAAAAGCCAAGGCGCAGAAGGAGAAAGAAAGGGCAAAGACAGCTGCCAAGAAACAGAAAGAAAAGGAGAAGAAAGCCGCAGTACGAGAGAAAGCTAAGGCCAAGAAGGCTGCTGCTAAGACAAAGAAACCCTCACCGAAAGCTAAGAAAACCACCAAGCCAAAGAAGAAAACCACCAAGACACCCACCAAGAAAGCCGTAGTCAAGAAAGCCGTAGTCAAGAAAGCCGTGAAACCGAAGAAAACAGTTAAGCCCAAGACGTCCGCCACCAAACCTAAGAAGACAACTAAGAAGTAGCCAGTATCAGACGTGTCTCAAAACCAACGGCTCTTTTAAGAGCCATCCAAATCACTGAAAGGGCTACTCTCGCTACTCCTCAAACATGCTTTTGTCTTTTGTCCTGACCCGACAGTAAATAGCAACACGAGAAAGATGTCCGCAGTCGTTGCAAAGAGACCTGCTCAACCAAGCACCCTCGATATGATCGTCAAGGCGATTACAACCAGGCATGAAGCTAGAGGTTCATCCGTAGCCGGCATTAAGTCAACCCTACAAGCAATGGAGTTCGACACAAAGAAGAAGAACACCCTCATCAACTCGGCACTCAAGAGAGGAGTAGCAACCGGTGTGTTGAAGCAAGTCAAAGGCGTCGGCGCAACGGGAACTTTCAAGATCGACACCAATTCAGCGAAGGCAGCCGAAAAAGCCAAGGCGCAGAAGGAGAAAGAAAGGGCAAAGACAGCTGCCAAGAAACAGAAAGAAAAGGAGAAGAAAGCCGCAGTACGAGAGAAAGCTAAGGCCAAGAAGGCTGCTGCTAAGACAAAGAAACCCTCACCGAAAGCTAAGAAAACCACCAAGCCAAAGAAGAAAACCACCAAGACACCCACCAAGAAAGCCGTAGTCAAGAAAGCCGTAGTCAAGAAAGCCGTGAAACCGAAGAAAACAGTTAAGCCCAAGACGTCCGCCACCAAACCTAAGAAGACAACTAAGAAGTAGCCAGTATCAGACGTGTCTCAAAACCAACGGCTCTTTTAAGGGCCATCCAAATCACTGAAAGGGCTACTCTCGCTACTCCTCAAACATGCTTTTGTCTTTGTCTACTTTATTTCATTATCAAATCCCCCCCCCCACCCCCTCTCCACCCGAACACCACCACAACACAAGTTCTCAGTCAATAAAATGACGGAGACCGGCAACTCAAACAGATTTCATGTTGAAAATGCAAAAGCCGAAAGGGCATCCCGAAAATAATCAATTTCGAGAATATGGAAGTATCCCTTCCTTCCATCGTCTCTCACTCCCAGACGCAAACTAATGAAACAATCAAAACTTAAAATCCGCTGTCCAACACACTTGCGGACACCCGGCCGCACGAAGTTGTTAACCGTGCATATAGATATAAGGATATTTGTGCTATGTATGGGCTATTAAAACGATTGCCACTAACAATTTGGAAAAGGAAAATCTAACAAACCTGATCTTCGAAAATTACGCAACTACTTTTAACTGCAATATGAGTCACTGCGGCGAGCTGGTCCCAATTTTGTCGGAGACACTTTGCACGACGATAGGGTCGGTGCGATAAATGCGAGGGCAATTCCTAATCGAGTCAGGTCAATTATCAGAAAATCAGTGGTGATCAAGTGATGGGCATCCGTCGAAAAGGTTAACCGTATGGAAAAGTCCACATCAGGGTGACTTTTTGTACATGTTTCCAGTTATCACCATTCCTCTGGATGCTTGCATGTTAAAGCTTTCTAAATAAACTACCGATGGTGCAAAACTCGGGAGGATTGCAGGTGATTACGGCATCTAAGCAATTCGTTGCAGGTATCGTATGGTAGGTACGTAGCCCAAATTCTAGTATGCAGTAAGCCATAGGTCTGCAGTCGTTCCATTGCACACAAAATATATCGCAGAAAGCAAGTTTAACGGATGGTTGAACTTCTCCTTAGTCTGATCGCTTATGATGGTGACATCTTGAATTAACTCTTGATGAAATTTTCATTTCAATTCATTACACTTAAGTGACTGAAACTGCCAGACAATATATAGACGTGTATGTATTAGTTGCGAATGAAAACTTTTGACTTCTATTCTTGTCCGAAAATAGAGCACGACAAGCTTCGAATCGGTACTTTGAAAACTATCACACGATTGTTTAGATTGAGCTCCTTTCGCCTATTCTGGTTTGGTTTTACCAAAGGCAGTGAAAGTATCTAGAATTTTGAATTGAATAAAACAGTTTAAAACAGGTAGTGCTTGTACGTCAGTGTGATTAGGTCCACGACCAATCAAGACAGAGATCGAGGGTAGTTTCGTTCACGTCCGCCAGGACTAATATATTAAACAAAAAGAATCAGTCATAATTACAAAACAAACATACATTTGATATCGTTCTAACCTGACCCGACAGTAAATAGCAACACGAGAAAGATGTCCGCAGTCGTTGCAAAGAGACCTGCTCAACCAAGCACCCTCGATATGATCGTCAAGGCGATTACAACCAGGCATGAAGCTAGAGGTTCATCCGTAGCCGGCATTAAGTCAACCCTACAAGCAATGGAGTTCGACACAAAGAAGAAGAACACCCTCATCAACTCGGCACTCAAGAGAGGAGTAGCAACCGGTGTGTTGAAGCAAGTCAAAGGCGTCGGCGCAACGGGAACTTTCAAGATCGACACCAATTCAGCGAAGGCAGCCGAAAAAGCCAAGGCGCAGAAGGAGAAAGAAAGGGCAAAGACAGCTGCCAAGAAACAGAAAGAAAAGGAGAAGAAAGCCGCAGTACGAGAGAAAGCTAAGGCCAAGAAGGCTGCTGCTAAGACAAAGAAACCCTCACCGAAAGCTAAGAAAACCACCAAGCCAAAGAAGAAAACCACCAAGACACCCACCAAGAAAGCCGTAGTCAAGAAAGCCGTAGTCAAGAAAGCCGTGAAACCGAAGAAAACAGTTAAGCCCAAGACGTCCGCCACCAAACCTAAGAAGACAACTAAGAAGTAGCCAGTATCAGACGTGTCTCAAAACCAACGGCTCTTTTAAGGGCCATCCAAATCACTGAAAGGGCTACTCTCGCTACTCCTCAAACATGCTTTTGTCTTTGTCTACTTTATTTCATTATCAAATCCCCCCCCCCCACCCCCTCTCCACCCGAACACCACCACAACACAAGTTCTCAGTCAATAAAATGACGGAGACCGGCAACTCAAACAGATTTCATGTTGAAAATGCAAAAGCCGAAAGGGCATCCCGAAAATAATCAATTTCGAGAATATGGAAGTATCCCTTCCTTCCATCGTCTCTCACTCCCAGACGCAAACTAATGAAACAATCAAAACTTAAAATCCGCTGTCCAACACACTTGCGGACACCCGGCCGCACGAAGTTGTTAACCGTGCATATAGATATAAGGATATTTGTGCTATGTATGGGCTATTAAAACGATTGCCACTAACAATTTGGAAAAGGAAAATCTAACAAACCTGATCTTCGAAAATTACGCAACTACTTTTAACTGCAATATGAGTCACTGCGGCGAGCTGGTCCCAATTTTGTCGGAGACACTTTGCACGACGATAGGGTCGGTGCGATAAATGCGAGGGCAATTCCTAATCGAGTCAGGTCAATTATCAGAAAATCAGTGGTGATCAAGTGATGGGCATCCGTCGAAAAGGTTAACCGTATGGAAAAGTCCACATCAGGGTGACTTTTTGTACATGTTTCCAGTTATCACCATTCCTCTGGATGCTTGCATGTTAAAGCTTTCTAAATAAACTACCGATGGTGCAAAACTCGGGAGGATTGCAGGTGATTACGGCATCTAAGCAATTCGTTGCAGGTATCGTATGGTAGGTACGTAGCCCAAATTCTAGTATGCAGTAAGCCATAGGTCTGCAGTCGTTCCATTGCACACAAAATATATCGCAGAAAGCAAGTTTAACGGATGGTTGAACTTCTCCTTAGTCTGATCGCTTATGATGGTGACATCTTGAATTAACTCTTGATGAAATTTTCATTTCAATTCATTACACTTAAGTGACTGAAACTGCCAGACAATATATAGACGTGTATGTATTAGTTGCGAATGAAAACTTTTGACTTCTATTCTTGTCCGAAAATAGAGCACGACAAGCTTCGAATCGGTACTTTGAAAACTATCACACGATTGTTTAGATTGAGCTCCTTTCGCCTATTCTGGTTTGGTTTTACCAAAGGCAGTGAAAGTATCTAGAATTTTGAATTGAATAAAACAGTTTAAAACAGGTAGTGCTTGTACGTCAGTGTGATTAGGTCCACGACCAATCAAGACAGAGATCGAGGGTAGTTTCGTTCACGTCCGCCAGGACTAATATATTAAACAAAAAGAATCAGTCATAATTACAAAACAAACATACATTTGATATCGTTCTAACCTGACCCGACAGTAAATAGCAACACGAGAAAGATGTCCGCAGTCGTTGCAAAGAGACCTGCTCAACCAAGCACCCTCGATATGATCGTCAAGGCGATTACAACCAGGCATGAAGCTAGAGGTTCATCCGTAGCCGGCATTAAGTCAACCCTACAAGCAATGGAGTTCGACACAAAGAAGAAGAACACCCTCATCAACTCGGCACTCAAGAGAGGAGTAGCAACCGGTGTGTTGAAGCAAGTCAAAGGCGTCGGCGCAACGGGAACTTTCAAGATCGACACCAATTCAGCGAAGGCAGCCGAAAAAGCCAAGGCGCAGAAGGAGAAAGAAAGGGCAAAGACAGCTGCCAAGAAACAGAAAGAAAAGGAGAAGAAAGCCGCAGTACGAGAGAAAGCTAAGGCCAAGAAGGCTGCTGCTAAGACAAAGAAACCCTCACCGAAAGCTAAGAAAACCACCAAGCCAAAGAAGAAAACCACCAAGACACCCACCAAGAAAGCCGTAGTCAAGAAAGCCGTAGTCAAGAAAGCCGTGAAACCGAAGAAAACAGTTAAGCCCAAGACGTCCGCCACCAAACCTAAGAAGACAACTAAGAAGTAGCCAGTATCAGACGTGTCTCAAAACCAACGGCTCTTTTAAGGGCCATCCAAATCACTGAAAGGGCTACTCTCGCTACTCCTCAAACATGCTTTTGTCTTTGTCTACTTTATTTCATTATCAAATCCCCCCCCCACCCCCTCTCCACCCGAACACCACCACAACACAAGTTCTCAGTCAATAAAATGACGGAGACCGGCAACTCAAACAGATTTCATGTTGAAAATGCAAAAGCCGAAAGGGCATCCCGAAAATAATCAATTTCGAGAATATGGAAGTATCCCTTCCTTCCATCGTCTCTCACTCCCAGACGCAAACTAATGAAACAATCAAAACTTAAAATCCGCTGTCCAACACACTTGCGGACACCCGGCCGCACGAAGTTGTTAACCGTGCATATAGATATAAGGATATTTGTGCTATGTATGGGCTATTAAAACGATTGCCACTAACAATTTGGAAAAGGAAAATCTAACAAACCTGATCTTCGAAAATTACGCAACTACTTTTAACTGCAATATGAGTCACTGCGGCGAGCTGGTCCCAATTTTGTCGGCGACACTTTGCACGACGATAGGGTCGGTGCGATAAATGCGAGGGCAATTCCTAATCGAGTCAGGTCAATTATCAGAAAATCAGTGGTGATCAAGTGATGGGCATCCGTCGAAAAGGTTAACCGTATGGAAAAGTCCACATCAGGGTGACTTTTTGTACATGTTTCCAGTTATCACCATTCCTCTGGATGCTTGCATGTTAAAGCTTTCTAAATAAACTACCGATGGTGCAAAACTCGGGAGGATTGCAGGTGATTACGGCATCTAAGCAATTCGTTGCAGGTATCGTATGGTAGGTACGTAGCCCAAATTCTAGTATGCAGTAAGCCATAGGTCTGCAGTCGTTCCATTGCACACAAAATATATCGCAGAAAGCAAGTTTAACGGATGGTTGAACTTCTCCTTAGTCTGATCGCTTATGATGGTGACATCTTGAATTAACTCTTGATGAAATTTTCATTTCAATTCATTACACTTAAGTGACTGAAACTGCCAGACAATATATAGACGTGTATGTATTAGTTGCGAATGAAAACTTTTGACTTCTATTCTTGTCCGAAAATAGAGCACGACAAGCTTCGAATCGGTACTTTGAAAACTATCACACGATTGTTTAGATTGAGCTCCTTTCGCCTATTCTGGTTTGGTTTTACCAAAGGCAGTGAAAGTATCTAGAATTTTGAATTGAATAAAACAGTTTAAAACAGGTAGTGCTTGTACGTCAGTGTGATTAGGTCCACGACCAATCAAGACAGAGATCGAGGGTAGTTTCGTTCACGTCCGCCAGGACTAATATATTAAACAAAAAGAATCAGTCATAATTACAAAACAAACATACATTTGATATCGTTCTAACCTGACCCGACAGTAAATAGCAACACGAGAAAGATGTCCGCAGTCGTTGCAAAGAGACCTGCTCAACCAAGCACCCTCGATATGATCGTCAAGGCGATTACAACCAGGCATGAAGCTAGAGGTTCATCCGTAGCCGGCATTAAGTCAACCCTACAAGCAATGGAGTTCGACACAAAGAAGAAGAACACCCTCATCAACTCGGCACTCAAGAGAGGAGTAGCAACCGGTGTGTTGAAGCAAGTCAAAGGCGTCGGCGCAACGGGAACTTTCAAGATCGACACCAATTCAGCGAAGGCAGCCGAAAAAGCCAAGGCGCAGAAGGAGAAAGAAAGGGCAAAGACAGCTGCCAAGAAACAGAAAGAAAAGGAGAAGAAAGCCGCAGTACGAGAGAAAGCTAAGGCCAAGAAGGCTGCTGCTAAGACAAAGAAACCCTCACCGAAAGCTAAGAAAACCACCAAGCCAAAGAAGAAAACCACCAAGACACCCACCAAGAAAGCCGTAGTCAAGAAAGCCGTAGTCAAGAAAGCCGTGAAACCGAAGAAAACAGTTAAGCCCAAGACGTCCGCCACCAAACCTAAGAAGACAACTAAGAAGTAGCCAGTATCAGACGTGTCTCAAAACCAACGGCTCTTTTAAGGGCCATCCAAATCACTGAAAGGGCTACTCTCGCTACTCCTCAAACATGCTTTTGTCTTTGTCTACTTTATTTCATTATCAAATCCCCCCCCCCACCCCCTCTCCACCCGAACACCACCACAACACAAGTTCTCAGTCAATAAAATGACGGAGACCGGCAACTCAAACAGATTTCATGTTGAAAATGCAAAAGCCGAAAGGGCATCCCGAAAATAATCAATTTCGAGAATATGGAAGTATCCCTTCCTTCCATCGTCTCTCACTCCCAGACGCAAACTAATGAAACAATCAAAACTTAAAATCCGCTGTCCAACACACTTGCGGACACCCGGCCGCACGAAGTTGTTAACCGTGCATATAGATATAAGGATATTTGTGCTATGTATGGGCTATTAAAACGATTGCCACTAACAATTTGGAAAAGGAAAATCTAACAAACCTGATCTTCGAAAATTACGCAACTACTTTTAACTGCAATATGAGTCACTGCGGCGAGCTGGTCCCAATTTTGTCGGAGACACTTTGCACGACGATAGGGTCGGTGCGATAAATGCGAGGGCAATTCCTAATCGAGTCAGGTCAATTATCAGAAAATCAGTGGTGATCAAGTGATGGGCATCCGTCGAAAAGGTTAACCGTATGGAAAAGTCCACATCAGGGTGACTTTTTGTACATGTTTCCAGTTATCACCATTCCTCTGGATGCTTGCATGTTAAAGCTTTCTAAATAAACTACCGATGGTGCAAAACTCGGGAGGATTGCAGGTGATTACGGCATCTAAGCAATTCGTTGCAGGTATCGTATGGTAGGTACGTAGCCCAAATTCTAGTATGCAGTAAGCCATAGGTCTGCAGTCGTTCCATTGCACACAAAATATATCGCAGAAAGCAAGTTTAACGGATGGTTGAACTTCTCCTTAGTCTGATCGCTTATGATGGTGACATCTTGAATTAACTCTTGATGAAATTTTCATTTCAATTCATTACACTTAAGTGACTGAAACTGCCAGACAATATATAGACGTGTATGTATTAGTTGCGAATGAAAACTTTTGACTTCTATTCTTGTCCGAAAATAGAGCACGACAAGCTTCGAATCGGTACTTTGAAAACTATCACACGATTGTTTAGATTGAGCTCCTTTCGCCTATTCTGGTTTGGTTTTACCAAAGGCAGTGAAAGTATCTAGAATTTTGAATTGAATAAAACAGTTTAAAACAGGTAGTGCTTGTACGTCAGTGTGATTAGGTCCACGACCAATCAAGACAGAGATCGAGGGTAGTTTCGTTCACGTCCGCCAGGACTAATATATTAAACAAAAAGAATCAGTCATAATTACAAAACAAACATACATTTGATATCGTTCTAACCTGACCCGACAGTAAATAGCAACACGAGAAAGATGTCCGCAGTCGTTGCAAAGAGACCTGCTCAACCAAGCACCCTCGATATGATCGTCAAGGCGATTACAACCAGGCATGAAGCTAGAGGTTCATCCGTAGCCGGCATTAAGTCAACCCTACAAGCAATGGAGTTCGACACAAAGAAGAAGAACACCCTCATCAACTCGGCACTCAAGAGAGGAGTAGCAACCGGTGTGTTGAAGCAAGTCAAAGGCGTCGGCGCAACGGGAACTTTCAAGATCGACACCAATTCAGCGAAGGCAGCCGAAAAAGCCAAGGCGCAGAAGGAGAAAGAAAGGGCAAAGACAGCTGCCAAGAAACAGAAAGAAAAGGAGAAGAAAGCCGCAGTACGAGAGAAAGCTAAGGCCAAGAAGGCTGCTGCTAAGACAAAGAAACCCTCACCGAAAGCTAAGAAAACCACCAAGCCAAAGAAGAAAACCACCAAGACACCCACCAAGAAAGCCGTAGTCAAGAAAGCCGTAGTCAAGAAAGCCGTGAAACCGAAGAAAACAGTTAAGCCCAAGACGTCCGCCACCAAACCTAAGAAGACAACTAAGAAGTAGCCAGTATCAGACGTGTCTCAAAACCAACGGCTCTTTTAAGGGCCATCCAAATCACTGAAAGGGCTACTCTCGCTACTCCTCAAACATGCTTTTGTCTTTGTCTACTTTATTTCATTATCAAATCCCCCCCCACCCCCTCTCCACCCGAACACCACCACAACACAAGTTCTCAGTCAATAAAATGACGGAGACCGGCAACTCAAACAGATTTCATGTTGAAAATGCAAAAGCCGAAAGGGCATCCCGAAAATAATCAATTTCGAGAATATGGAAGTATCCCTTCCTTCCATCGTCTCTCACTCCCAGACGCAAACTAATGAAACAATCAAAACTTAAAATCCGCTGTCCAACACACTTGCGGACACCCGGCCGCACGAAGTTGTTAACCGTGCATATAGATATAAGGATATTTGTGCTATGTATGGGCTATTAAAACGATTGCCACTAACAATTTGGAAAAGGAAAATCTAACAAACCTGATCTTCGAAAATTACGCAACTACTTTTAACTGCAATATGAGTCACTGCGGCGAGCTGGTCCCAATTTTGTCGGAGACACTTTGCACGACGATAGGGTCGGTGCGATAAATGCGAGGGCAATTCCTAATCGAGTCAGGTCAATTATCAGAAAATCAGTGGTGATCAAGTGATGGGCATCCGTCGAAAAGGTTAACCGTATGGAAAAGTCCACATCAGGGTGACTTTTTGTACATGTTTCCAGTTATCACCATTCCTCTGGATGCTTGCATGTTAAAGCTTTCTAAATAAACTACCGATGGTGCAAAACTCGGGAGGATTGCAGGTGATTACGGCATCTAAGCAATTCGTTGCAGGTATCGTATGGTAGGTACGTAGCCCAAATTCTAGTATGCAGTAAGCCATAGGTCTGCAGTCGTTCCATTGCACACAAAATATATCGCAGAAAGCAAGTTTAACGGATGGTTGAACTTCTCCTTAGTCTGATCGCTTATGATGGTGACATCTTGAATTAACTCTTGATGAAATTTTCATTTCA
Organism: Apostichopus japonicus; assembly: GCF_037975245.1. Classification (NCBI taxonomy): domain Eukaryota; kingdom Metazoa; phylum Echinodermata; class Holothuroidea; order Aspidochirotida; family Stichopodidae; genus Apostichopus; species Apostichopus japonicus. Next base: position 387,445 of record NC_092567.1, read on the forward strand.
ATTCATTACACTTAAGTGACTGAAACTGCCAGACAATATATAGACGTGTATGTATTAGTTGCGAATGAAAACTTTTGACTTCTATTCTTGTCCGAAAATAGAGCACGACAAGCTTCGAATCGGTACTTTGAAAACTATCACACGATTGTTTAGATTGAGCTCCTTTCGCCTATTCTGGTTTGGTTTTACCAAAGGCAGTGAAAGTATCTAGAATTTTGAATTGAATAAAACAGTTTAAAACAGGTAGTGCTTGTACGTCAGTGTGATTAGGTCCACGACCAATCAAGACAGAGATCGAGGGTAGTTTCGTTCACGTCCGCCAGGACTAATATATTAAACAAAAAGAATCAGTCATAATTACAAAACAAACATACATTTGATATCGTTCTAACCTGACCCGACAGTAAATAGCAACACGAGAAAGATGTCCGCAGTCGTTGCAAAGAGACCTGCTCAACCAAGCACCCTCGATATGATCGTCAAGGCGATTACAACCAGGCATGAAGCTAGAGGTTCATCCGTAGCCGGCATTAAGTCAACCCTACAAGCAATGGAGTTCGACACAAAGAAGAAGAACACCCTCATCAACTCGGCACTCAAGAGAGGAGTAGCAACCGGTGTGTTGAAGCAAGTCAAAGGCGTCGGCGCAACGGGAACTTTCAAGATCGACACCAATTCAGCGAAGGCAGCCGAAAAAGCCAAGGCGCAGAAGGAGAAAGAAAGGGCAAAGACAGCTGCCAAGAAACAGAAAGAAAAGGAGAAGAAAGCCGCAGTACGAGAGAAAGCTAAGGCCAAGAAGGCTGCTGCTAAGACAAAGAAACCCTCACCGAAAGCTAAGAAAACCACCAAGCCAAAGAAGAAAACCACCAAGACACCCACCAAGAAAGCCGTAGTCAAGAAAGCCGTAGTCAAGAAAGCCGTGAAACCGAAGAAAACAGTTAAGCCCAAGACGTCCGCCACCAAACCTAAGAAGACAACTAAGAAGTAGCCAGTATCAGACGTGTCTCAAAACCAACGGCTCTTTTAAGGGCCATCCAAATCACTGAAAGGGCTACTCTCGCTACTCCTCAAACATGCTTTTGTCTTTGTCTACTTTATTTCATTATCAAATCCCCCCCCCCCACCCCCTCTCCACCCGAACACCACCACAACACAAGTTCTCAGTCAATAAAATGACGGAGACCGGCAACTCAAACAGATTTCATGTTGAAAATGCAAAAGCCGAAAGGGCATCCCGAAAATAATCAATTTCGAGAATATGGAAGTATCCCTTCCTTCCATCGTCTCTCACTCCCAGACGCAAACTAATGAAACAATCAAAACTTAAAATCCGCTGTCCAACACACTTGCGGACACCCGGCCGCACGAAGTTGTTAACCGTGCATATAGATATAAGGATATTTGTGCTATGTATGGGCTATTAAAACGATTGCCACTAACAATTTGGAAAAGGAAAATCTAACAAACCTGATCTTCGAAAATTACGCAACTACTTTTAACTGCAATATGAGTCACTGCGGCGAGCTGGTCCCAATTTTGTCGGAGACACTTTGCACGACGATAGGGTCGGTGCGATAAATGCGAGGGCAATTCCTAATCGAGTCAGGTCAATTATCAGAAAATCAGTGGTGATCAAGTGATGGGCATCCGTCGAAAAGGTTAACCGTATGGAAAAGTCCACATCAGGGTGACTTTTTGTACATGTTTCCAGTTATCACCATTCCTCTGGATGCTTGCATGTTAAAGCTTTCTAAATAAACTACCGATGGTGCAAAACTCGGGAGGATTGCAGGTGATTACGGCATCTAAGCAATTCGTTGCAGGTATCGTATGGTAGGTACGTAGCCCAAATTCTAGTATGCAGTAAGCCATAGGTCTGCAGTCGTTCCATTGCACACAAAATATATCGCAGAAAGCAAGTTTAACGGATGGTTGAACTTCTCCTTAGTCTGATCGCTTATGATGGTGACATCTTGAATTAACTCTTGATGAAATTTTCATTTCAATTCATTACACTTAAGTGACTGAAACTGCCAGACAATATATAGACGTGTATGTATTAGTTGCGAATGAAAACTTTTGACTTCTATTCTTGTCCGAAAATAGAGCACGACAAGCTTCGAATCGGTACTTTGAAAACTATCACACGATTGTTTAGATTGAGCTCCTTTCGACTATTCTGGTTTGGTTTTACCAAAGGCAGTGAAAGTATCTAGAATTTTGAATTGAATAAAACAGTTTAAAACAGGTAGTGCTTGTACGTCAGTGTGATTAGGTCCACGACCAATCAAGACAGAGATCGAGGGTAGTTTCGTTCACGTCCGCCAGGACTAATATATTAAACAAAAAGAATCAGTCATAATTACAAAACAAACATACATTTGATATCGTTCTAACCTGACCCGACAGTAAATAGCAACACGAGAAAGATGTCCGCAGTCGTTGCAAAGAGACCTGCTCAACCAAGCACCCTCGATATGATCGTCAAGGCGATTACAACCAGGCATGAAGCTAGAGGTTCATCCGTAGCCGGCATTAAGTCAACCCTACAAGCAATGGAGTTCGACACAAAGAAGAAGAACACCCTCATCAACTCGGCACTCAAGAGAGGAGTAGCAACCGGTGTGTTGAAGCAAGTCAAAGGCGTCGGCGCAACGGGAACTTTCAAGATCGACACCAATTCAGCGAAGGCAGCCGAAAAAGCCAAGGCGCAGAAGGAGAAAGAAAGGGCAAAGACAGCTGCCAAGAAACAGAAAGAAAAGGAGAAGAAAGCCGCAGTACGAGAGAAAGCTAAGGCCAAGAAGGCTGCTGCTAAGACAAAGAAACCCTCACCGAAAGCTAAGAAAACCACCAAGCCAAAGAAGAAAACCACCAAGACACCCACCAAGAAAGCCGTAGTCAAGAAAGCCGTAGTCAAGAAAGCCGTGAAACCGAAGAAAACAGTTAAGCCCAAGACGTCCGCCACCAAACCTAAGAAGACAACTAAGAAGTAGCCAGTATCAGACGTGTCTCAAAACCAACGGCTCTTTTAAGGGCCATCCAAATCACTGAAAGGGCTACTCTCGCTACTCCTCAAACATGCTTTTGTCTTTGTCTACTTTATTTCATTATCAAATCCCCCCCCCCACCCCCTCTCCACCCGAACACCACCACAACACAAGTTCTCAGTCAATAAAATGACGGAGACCGGCAACTCAAACAGATTTCATGTTGAAAATGCAAAAGCCGAAAGGGCATCCCGAAAATAATCAATTTCGAGAATATGGAAGTATCCCTTCCTTCCATCGTCTCTCACTCCCAGACGCAAACTAATGAAACAATCAAAACTTAAAATCCGCTGTCCAACACACTTGCGGACACCCGGCCGCACGAAGTTGTTAACCGTGCATATAGATATAAGGATATTTGTGCTATGTATGGGCTATTAAAACGATTGCCACTAACAATTTGGAAAAGGAAAATCTAACAAACCTGATCTTCGAAAATTACGCAACTACTTTTAACTGCAATATGAGTCACTGCGGCGAGCTGGTCCCAATTTTGTCGGAGACACTTTGCACGACGATAGGGTCGGTGCGATAAATGCGAGGGCAATTCCTAATCGAGTCAGGTCAATTATCAGAAAATCAGTGGTGATCAAGTGATGGGCATCCGTCGAAAAGGTTAACCGTATGGAAAAGTCCACATCAGGGTGACTTTTTGTACATGTTTCCAGTTATCACCATTCCTCTGGATGCTTGCATGTTAAAGCTTTCTAAATAAACTACCGATGGTGCAAAACTCGGGAGGATTGCAGGTGATTACGGCATCTAAGCAATTCGTTGCAGGTATCGTATGGTAGGTACGTAGCCCAAATTCTAGTATGCAGTAAGCCATAGGTCTGCAGTCGTTCCATTGCACACAAAATATATCGCAGAAAGCAAGTTTAACGGATGGTTGAACTTCTCCTTAGTCTGATCGCTTATGATGGTGACATCTTGAATTAACTCTTGATGAAATTTTCATTTCAATTCATTACACTTAAGTGACTGAAACTGCCAGACAATATATAGACGTGTATGTATTAGTTGCGAATGAAAACTTTTGACTTCTATTCTTGTCCGAAAATAGAGCACGACAAGCTTCGAATCGGTACTTTGAAAACTATCACACGATTGTTTAGATTGAGCTCCTTTCGCCTATTCTGGTTTGGTTTTACCAAAGGCAGTGAAAGTATCTAGAATTTTGAATTGAATAAAACAGTTTAAAACAGGTAGTGCTTGTACGTCAGTGTGATTAGGTCCACGACCAATCAAGACAGAGATCGAGGGTAGTTTCGTTCACGTCCGCCAGGACTAATATATTAAACAAAAAGAATCAGTCATAATTACAAAACAAACATACATTTGATATCGTTCTAACCTGACCCGACAGTAAATAGCAACACGAGAAAGATGTCCGCAGTCGTTGCAAAGAGACCTGCTCAACCAAGCACCCTCGATATGATCGTCAAGGCGATTACAACCAGGCATGAAGCTAGAGGTTCATCCGTAGCCGGCATTAAGTCAACCCTACAAGCAATGGAGTTCGACACAAAGAAGAAGAACACCCTCATCAACTCGGCACTCAAGAGAGGAGTAGCAACCGGTGTGTTGAAGCAAGTCAAAGGCGTCGGCGCAACGGGAACTTTCAAGATCGACACCAATTCAGCGAAGGCAGCCGAAAAAGCCAAGGCGCAGAAGGAGAAAGAAAGGGCAAAGACAGCTGCCAAGAAACAGAAAGAAAAGGAGAAGAAAGCCGCAGTACGAGAGAAAGCTAAGGCCAAGAAGGCTGCTGCTAAGACAAAGAAACCCTCACCGAAAGCTAAGAAAACCACCAAGCCAAAGAAGAAAACCACCAAGACACCCACCAAGAAAGCCGTAGTCAAGAAAGCCGTAGTCAAGAAAGCCGTAGTCAAGAAAGCCGTGAAACCGAAGAAAACAGTTAAGCCCAAGACGTCCGCCACCAAACCTAAGAAGACAACTAAGAAGTAGCCAGTATCAGACGTGTCTCAAAACCAACGGCTCTTTTAAGGGCCATCCAAATCACTGAAAGGGCTACTCTCGCTTCTCCTCAAACATGCTTTTGTCTTTGTCTACTTTATTTCATTATCAAATCCCCCCCCCCACCCCCTCTCCACCCGAACACCACCACAACACAAGTTCTCAGTCAATAAAATGACGGAGACCGGCAACTCAAACAGATTTCATGTTGAAAATGCAAAAGCCGAAAGGGCATCCCGAAAATAATCAATTTCGAGAATATGGAAGTATCCCTTCCTTCCATCGTCTCTCACTCCCAGACGCAAACTAATGAAACAATCAAAACTTAAAATCCGCTGTCCAACACACTTGCGGACACCCGGCCGCACGAAGTTGTTAACCGTGCATATAGATATAAGGATATTTGTGCTATGTATGGGCTATTAAAACGATTGCCACTAACAATTTGGAAAAGGAAAATCTAACAAACCTGATCTTCGAAAATTACGCAACTACTTTTAACTGCAATATGAGTCACTGCGGCGAGCTGGTCCCAATTTTGTCGGAGACACTTTGCACGACGATAGGGTCGGTGCGATAAATGCGAGGGCAATTCCTAATCGAGTCAGGTCAATTATCAGAAAATCAGTGGTGATCAAGTGATGGGCATCCGTCGAAAAGGTTAACCGTATGGAAAAGTCCACATCAGGGTGACTTTTTGTACATGTTTCCAGTTATCACCATTCCTCTGGATGCTTGCATGTTAAAGCTTTCTAAATAAACTACCGATGGTGCAAAACTCGGGAGGATTGCAGGTGATTACGGCATCTAAGCAATTCGTTGCAGGTATCGTATGGTAGGTACGTAGCCCAAATTCTAGTATGCAGTAAGCCATAGGTCTGCAGTCGTTCCATTGCACACAAAATATATCGCAGAAAGCAAGTTTAACGGATGGTTGAACTTCTCCTTAGTCTGATCGCTTATGATGGTGACATCTTGAATTAACTCTTGATGAAATTTTCATTTCAATTCATTACACTTAAGTGACTGAAACTGCCAGACAATATATAGACGTGTATGTATTAGTTGCGAATGAAAACTTTTGACTTCTATTCTTGTCCGAAAATAGAGCACGACAAGCTTCGAATCGGTACTTTGAAAACTATCACACGATTGTTTAGATTGAGCTCCTTTCGACTATTCTGGTTTGGTTTTACCAAAGGCAGTGAAAGTATCTAGAATTTTGAATTGAATAAAACAGTTTAAAACAGGTAGTGCTTGTACGTCAGTGTGATTAGGTCCACGACCAATCAAGACAGAGATCGAGGGTAGTTTCGTTCACGTCCGCCAGGACTAATATATTAAACAAAAAGAATCAGTCATAATTACATTTACAATTACAATTACATAATTGTAATTATGACTGATTCTTTTTGTTTAATATATTAGTCCTGGCGGACGTGAACGAAACTACCCTCGATCTCTGTCTTGATTGGTCGTGGACCTAATCACACTGACGTACAAGCACTACCTGTTTTAAACTGTTTTATTCAATTCAAAATTCTAGATACTTTCACTGCCTTTGGTAAAACCAAACCAGAATAGGCGAAAGGAGCTCAATCTAAACAATCGTGTGATAGTTTTCAAAGTACCGATTCGAAGCTTGTCGTGCTCTATTTTCGGACAAGAATAGAAGTCAAAAGTTTTCATTCGCAACTAATACATACACGTCTATATATTGTCTGGCAGTTTCAGTCACTTAAGTGTAATGAATTGAAATGAAAATTTCATCAAGAGTTAATTCAAGATGTCACCATCATAAGCGATCAGACTAAGGAGAAGTTCAACCATCCGTTAAACTTGCTTTCTGCGATATATTTTGTGTGCAATGGAACGACTGCAGACCTATGGCTTACTGCATACTAGAATTTGGGCTACGTACCTACCATACGATACCTGCAACGAATTGCTTAGATGCCGTAATCACCTGCAATCCTCCCGAGTTTTGCACCATCGGTAGTTTATTTAGAAAGCTTTAACATGCAAGCATCCAGAGGAATGGTGATAACTGGAAACATGTACAAAAAGTCACCCTGATGTGGACTTTTCCATACGGTTAACCTTTTCGACGGATGCCCATCACTTGATCACCACTGATTTTCTGATAATTGACCTGACTCGATTAGGAATTGCCCTCGCATTTATCGCACCGACCCTATCGTCGTGCAAAGTGTCTCCGACAAAATTGGGACCAGCTCGCCGCAGTGACTCATATTGCAGTTAAAAGTAGTTGCGTAATTTTCGAAGATCAGGTTTGTTAGATTTTCCTTTTCCAAATTGTTAGTGGCAATCGTTTTAATAGCCCATACATAGCACAAATATCCTTATATCTATATGCACGGTTAACAACTTCGTGCGGCCGGGTGTCCGCAAGTGTGTTGGACAGCGGATTTTAAGTTTTGATTGTTTCATTAGTTTGCGTCTGGGAGTGAGAGACGATGGAAGGAAGGGATACTTCCATATTCTCGAAATTGATTATTTTCGGGGATGCCCTTTCGGCTTTTGCATTTTCAACATGAAATCTGTTTGAGTTGCCGGTCTCCGTCATTTTATTGACTGAGAACTTGTGTTGTGGTGGTGTTCGGGTGGAGAGGGGGTGGGGGGGGATTTGATAATGAAATAAAGTAGACAAAGACAAAAGCATGTTTGAGGAGTAGCGAGAGTAGCCCTTTCAGTGTTTTGGATGGCCCTTAAAAGAGCCGTTGGTTTTGAGACACGTCTGATACTGGCTACTTCTTAGTTGTCTTCTTAGGTTTGGTGGCGGACGTCTTGGGCTTAACTGTTTTCTTCGGTTTCACGGCTTTCTTGACTACGGCTTTCTTGACTACGGCTTTCTTGGTGGGTGTCTTGGTGGTTTTCTTCTTTGGCTTGGTGGTTTTCTTAGCTTTCGGTGAGGGTTTCTTTGTCTTAGCAGCAGCCTTCTTGGCCTTAGCTTTCTCTCGTACTGCGGCTTTCTTCTCCTTTTCTTTCTGTTTCTTGGCAGCTGTCTTTGCCCTTTCTTTCTCCTTCTGCGCCTTGGCTTTTTCGGCTGCCTTCGCTGAATTGGTGTCGATCTTGAAAGTTCCCGTTGCGCCGACGCCTTTGACTTGCTTCAACACACCGGTTGCTACTCCTCTCTTGAGTGCCGAGTTGATGAGGGTGTTCTTCTTCTTTGTGTCGAACTCCATTGCTTGTAGGGTTGACTTAATGCCGGCTACGGATGAACCTCTAGCTTCATGCCTGGTTGTAATCGCCTTGACGATCATATCGAGGGTGCTTGGTTGAGCAGGTCTCTTTGCAACGACTGCGGACATCTTTCTCGTGTTGCTATTTACTGTCGGGTCAGGTTAGAACGATATCAAATGTATGTTTGTTTTGTAATTATGACTGATTCTTTTTGTTTAATATATTAGTCCTGGCGGACGTGAACGAAACTACCCTCGATCTCTGTCTTGATTGGTCGTGGACCTAATCACACTGACGTACAAGCACTACCTGTTTTAAACTGTTTTATTCAATTCAAAATTCTAGATACTTTCACTGCCTTTGGTAAAACCAAACCAGAATAGGCGAAAGGAGCTCAATCTAAACAATCGTGTGATAGTTTTCAAAGTACCGATTCGAAGCTTGTCGTGCTCTATTTTCGGACAAGAATAGAAGTCAAAAGTTTTCATTCGCAACTAATACATACACGTCTATATATTGTCTGGCAGTTTCAGTCACTTAAGTGTAATGAATTGAAATGAAAATTTCATCAAGAGTTAATTCAAGATGTCACCATCATAAGCGATCAGACTAAGGAGAAGTTCAACCATCCGTTAAACTTGCTTTCTGCGATATATTTTGTGTGCAATGGAACGACTGCAGACCTATGGCTTACTGCATACTAGAATTTGGGCTACGTACCTACCATACGATACCTGCAACGAATTGCTTAGATGCCGTAATCACCTGCAATCCTCCCGAGTTTTGCACCATCGGTAGTTTATTTAGAAAGCTTTAACATGCAAGCATCCAGAGGAATGGTGATAACTGGAAACATGTACAAAAAGTCACCCTGATGTGGACTTTTCCATACGGTTAACCTTTTCGACGGATGCCCATCACTTGATCACCACTGATTTTCTGATAATTGACCTGACTCGATTAGGAATTGCCCTCGCATTTATCGCACCGACCCTATCGTCGTGCAAAGTGTCTCCGACAAAATTGGGACCAGCTCGCCGCAGTGACTCATATTGCAGTTAAAAGTAGTTGCGTAATTTTCGAAGATCAGGTTTGTTAGATTTTCCTTTTCCAAATTGTTAGTGGCAATCGTTTTAATAGCCCATACATAGCACAAATATCCTTATATCTATATGCACGGTTAACAACTTCGTGCGGCCGGGTGTCCGCAAGTGTGTTGGACAGCGGATTTTAAGTTTTGATTGTTTCATTAGTTTGCGTCTGGGAGTGAGAGACGATGGAAGGAAGGGATACTTCCATATTCTCGAAATTGATTATTTTCGGGATGCCCTTTCGGCTTTTGCATTTTCAACATGAAATCTGTTTGAGTTGCCGGTCTCCGTCATTTTATTGACTGAGAACTTGTGTTGTGGTGGTGTTCGGGTGGAGAGGGGGTGGGGGGGGGGGATTTGATAATGAAATAAAGTAGACAAAGACAAAAGCATGTTTGAGGAGTAGCGAGAGTAGCCCTTTCAGTGATTTGGATGGCCCTTAAAAGAGCCGTTGGTTTTGGGACACGTCTGATACTGGCTACTTCTTAGTTGTCTTCTTAGGTTTGGTGGCGGACGTCTTGGGCTTAACTGTTTTCTTCGGTTTCACGGCTTTCTTGACTACGGCTTTCTTGACTACGGCTTTCTTGGTGGGTGTCTTGGTGGTTTTCTTCTTTGGCTTGGTGGTTTTCTTAGCTTTCGGTGAGGGTTTCTTTGTCTTAGCAGCAGCCTTCTTGGCCTTAGCTTTCTCTCGTACTGCGGCTTTCTTCTCCTTTTCTTTCTGTTTCTTGGCAGCTGTCTTTGCCCTTTCTTTCTCCTTCTGCGCCTTGGCTTTTTCGGCTGCCTTCGCTGAATTGGTGTCGATCTTGAAAGTTCCCGTTGCGCCGACGCCTTTGACTTGCTTCAACACACCGGTTGCTACTCCTCTCTTGAGTGCCGAGTTGATGAGGGTGTTCTTCTTCTTTGTGTCGAACTCCATTGCTTGTAGGGTTGACTTAATGCCGGCTACGGATGAACCTCTAGCTTCATGCCTGGTTGTAATCGCCTTGACGATCATATCGAGGGTGCTTGGTTGAGCAGGTCTCTTTGCAACGACTGCGCACATCTTTCTCGTGTTGCTATTTACTGTCGGGTCAGGTTAGAACGATATCAAATGTATGTTTGTTTTGTAATTATGACTGATTCTTTTTGTTTAATATATTAGTCCTGGCGGACGTGAACGAAACTACCCTCGATCTCTGTCTTGATTGGTCGTGGACCTAATCACACTGACGTACAAGCACTACCTGTTTTAAACTGTTTTATTCAATTCAAAATTCTAGATACTTTCACTGCCTTTGGTAAAACCAAACCAGAATAGGCGAAAGGAGCTCAATCTAAACAATCGTGTGATAGTTTTCAAAGTACCGATTCGAAGCTTGTCGTGCTCTATTTTCGGACAAGAATAGAAGTCAAAAGTTTTCATTCGCAACTAATACATACACGTCTATATATTGTCTGGCAGTTTCAGTCACTTAAGTGTAATGAATTGAAATGAAAATTTCATCAAGAGTTAATTCAAGATGTCACCATCATAAGCGATCAGACTAAGGAGAAGTTCAACCATCCGTTAAACTTGCTTTCTGCGATATATTTTGTGTGCAATGGAACGACTGCAGACCTATGGCTTACTGCATACTAGAATTTGGGCTACGTACCTACCATACGATACCTGCAACGAATTGCTTAGATGCCGTAATCACCTGCAATCCTCCCGAGTTTTGCACCATCGGTAGTTTATTTAGAAAGCTTTAACATGCAAGCATCCAGAGGAATGGTGATAACTGGAAACATGTACAAAAAGTCACCCTGATGTGGACTTTTCCATACGGTTAACCTTTTCGACGGATGCCCATCACTTGATCACCACTGATTTTCTGATAATTGACCTGACTCGATTAGGAATTGCCCTCGCATTTATCGCACCGACCCTATCGTCGTGCAAAGTGTCTCCGACAAAATTGGGACCAGCTCGCCGCAGTGACTCATATTGCAGTTAAAAGTAGTTGCGTAATTTTCGAAGATCAGGTTTGTTAGATTTTCCTTTTCCAAATTGTTAGTGGCAATCGTTTTAATAGCCCATACATAGCACAAATATCCTTATATCTATATGCACGGTTAACAACTTCGTGCGGCCGGGTGTCCGCAAGTGTGTTGGACAGCGGATTTTAAGTTTTGATTGTTTCATTAGTTTGCGTCTGGGAGTGAGAGACGATGGAAGGAAGGGATACTTCCATATTCTCGAAATTGATTATTTTCGGGATGCCCTTTCGGCTTTTGCATTTTCAACATGAAATCTGTTTGAGTTGCCGGTCTCCGTCATTTTATTGACTGAGAACTTGTGTTGTGGTGGTGTTCGGGTGGAGAGGGGGTGGGGGGGGATTTGATAATGAAATAAAGTAGACAAAGACAAAAGCATGTTTGAGGAGTAGCGAGAGTAGCCCTTTCAGTGATTTGGATGGCCCTTAAAAGAGCCGTTGGTTTTGGGACACGTCTGATACTGGCTACTTCTTAGTTGTCTTCTTAGGTTTGGTGGCGGACGTCTTGGGCTTAACTGTTTTCTTCGGTTTCACGGCTTTCTTGACTACGGCTTTCTTGACTACGGCTTTCTTGGTGGGTGTCTTGGTGGTTTTCTTCTTTGGCTTGGTGGTTTTCTTAGCTTTCGGTGAGGGTTTCTTTGTCTTAGCAGCAGCCTTCTTGGCCTTAGCTTTCTCTCGTACTGCGGCTTTCTTCTCCTTTTCTTTCTGTTTCTTGGCAGCTGTCTTTGCCCTTTCTTTCTCCTTCTGCGCCTTGGCTTTTTCGGCTGCCTTCGCTGAATTGGTGTCGATCTTGAAAGTTCCCGTTGCGCCGACGCCTTTGACTTGCTTCAACACACCGGTTGCTACTCCTCTCTTGAGTGCCGAGTTGATGAGGGTGTTCTTCTTCTTTGTGTCGAACTCCATTGCTTGTAGGGTTGACTTAATGCCGGCTACGGATGAACCTCTAGCTTCATGCCTGGTTGTAATCGCCTTGACGATCATATCGAGGGTGCTTGGTTGAGCAGGTCTCTTTGCAACGACTGCGGACATCTTTCTCGTGTTGCTATTTACTGTCGGGTCAGGTTAGAACGATATCAAATGTATGTTTGTTTTGTAATTATGACTGATTCTTTTTGTTTAATATATTAGTCCTGGCGGACGTGAACGAAACTACCCTCGATCTCTGTCTTGATTGGTCGTGGACCTAATCACACTGACGTACAAGCACTACCTGTTTTAAACTGTTTTATTCAATTCAAAATTCTAGATACTTTCACTGCCTTTGGTAAAACCAAACCAGAATAGGCGAAAGGAGCTCAATCTAAACAATCGTGTGATAGTTTTCAAAGTACCGATTCGAAGCTTGTCGTGCTCTATTTTCGGACAAGAATAGAAGTCAAAAGTTTTCATTCGCAACTAATACATACACGTCTATATATTGTCTGGCAGTTTCAGTCACTTAAGTGTAATGAATTGAAATGAAAATTTCATCAAGAGTTAATTCAAGATGTCACCATCATAAGCGATCAGACTAAGGAGAAGTTCAACCATCCGTTAAACTTGCTTTCTGCGATATATTTTGTGTGCAATGGAACGACTGCAGACCTATGGCTTACTGCATACTAGAATTTGGGCTACGTACCTACCATACGATACCTGCAACGAATTGCTTAGATGCCGTAATCACCTGCAATCCTCCCGAGTTTTGCACCATCGGTAGTTTATTTAGAAAGCTTTAACATGCAAGCATCCAGAGGAATGGTGATAACTGGAAACATGTACAAAAAGTCACCCTGATGTGGACTTTTCCATACGGTTAACCTTTTCGACGGATGCCCATCACTTGATCACCACTGATTTTCTGATAATTGACCTGACTCGATTAGGAATTGCCCTCGCATTTATCGCACCGACCCTATCGTCGTGCAAAGTGTCTCCGACAAAATTGGGACCAGCTCGCCGCAGTGACTCATATTGCAGTTAAAAGTAGTTGCGTAATTTTCGAAGATCAGGTTTGTTAGATTTTCCTTTTCCAAATTGTTAGTGGCAATCGTTTTAATAGCCCATACATAGCACAAATATCCTTATATCTATATGCACGGTTAACAACTTCGTGCGGCCGGGTGTCCGCAAGTGTGTTGGACAGCGGATTTTAAGTTTTGATTGTTTCATTAGTTTGCGTCTGGGAGTGAGAGACGATGGAAGGAAGGGATACTTCCATATTCTCGAAATTGATTATTTTCGGGATGCCCTTTCGGCTTTTGCATTTTCAACATGAAATCTGTTTGAGTTGCCGGTCTCCGTCATTTTATTGACTGAGAACTTGTGTTGTGGTGGTGTTCGGGTGGAGAGGGGGTGGGGGGGGGGGATTTGATAATGAAATAAAGTAGACAAAGACAAAAGCATGTTTGAGGAGTAGCGAGAGTAGCCCTTTCAGTGATTTGGATGGCCCTTAAAAGAGCCGTTGGTTTTGAGACACGTCTGATACTGGCTACTTCTTAGTTGTCTTCTTAGGTTTGGTGGCGGACGTCTTGGGCTTAACTGTTTTCTTCGGTTTCACGGCTTTCTTGACTACGGCTTTCTTGACTACGGCTTTCTTGGTGGGTGTCTTGGTGGTTTTCTTCTTTGGCTTGGTGGTTTTCTTAGCTTTCGGTGAGGGTTTCTTTGTCTTAGCAGCAGCCTTCTTGGCCTTAGCTTTCTCTCGTACTGCGGCTTTCTTCTCCTTTTCTTTCTGTTTCTTGGCAGCTGTCTTTGCCCTTTCTTTCTCCTTCTGCGCCTTGGCTTTTTCGGCTGCCTTCGCTGAATTGGTGTCGATCTTGAAAGTTCCCGTTGCGCCGACGCCTTTGACTTGCTTCAACACACCGGTTGCTACTCCTCTCTTGAGTGCCGAGTTGATGAGGGTGTTCTTCTTCTTTGTGTCGAACTCCATTGCTTGTAGGGTTGACTTAATGCCGGCTACGGATGAACCTCTAGCTTCATGCCTGGTTGTAATCGCCTTGACGATCATATCGAGGGTGCTTGGTTGAGCAGGTCTCTTTGCAACGACTGCGGACATCTTTCTCGTGTTGCTATTTACTGTCGGGTCAGGTTAGAACGATATCAAATGTATGTTTGTTTTGTAATTATGACTGATTCTTTTTGTTTAATATATTAGTCCTGGCGGACGTGAACGAAACTACCCTCGATCTCTGTCTTGATTGGTCGTGGACCTAATCACACTGACGTACAAGCACTACCTGTTTTAAACTGTTTTATTCAATTCAAAATTCTAGATACTTTCACTGCCTTTGGTAAAACCAAACCAGAATAGGCGAAAGGAGCTCAATCTAAACAATCGTGTGATAGTTTTCAAAGTACCGATTCGAAGCTTGTCGTGCTCTATTTTCGGACAAGAATAGAAGTCAAAAGTTTTCATTCGCAACTAATACATACACGTCTATATATTGTCTGGCAGTTTCAGTCACTTAAGTGTAATGAATTGAAATGAAAATTTCATCAAGAGTTAATTCAAGATGTCACCATCATAAGCGATCAGACTAAGGAGAAGTTCAACCATCCGTTAAACTTGCTTTCTGCGATATATTTTGTGTGCAATGGAACGACTGCAGACCTATGGCTTACTGCATACTAGAATTTGGGCTACGTACCTACCATACGATACCTGCAACGAATTGCTTAGATGCCGTAATCACCTGCAATCCTCCCGAGTTTTGCACCATCGGTAGTTTATTTAGAAAGCTTTAACATACAAGCATCCAGAGGAATGGTGATAACTGGAAACATGTACAAAAAGTCACCCTGATGTGGACTTTTCCATACGGTTAACCTTTTCGACGGATGCCCATCACTTGATCACCACTGATTTTCTGATAATTGACCTGACTCGATTAGGAATTGCCCTCGCATTTATCGCACCGACCCTATCGTCGTGCAAAGTGTCTCCGACAAAATTGGGACCAGCTCGCCGCAGTGACTCATATTGCAGTTAAAAGTAGTTGCGTAATTTTCGAAGATCAGGTTTGTTAGATTTTCCTTTTCCAAATTGTTAGTGGCAATCGTTTTAATAGCCCATACATAGCACAAATATCCTTATATCTATATGCACGGTTAACAACTTCGTGCGGCCGGGTGTCCGCAAGTGTGTTGGACAGCGGATTTTAAGTTTTGATTGTTTCATTAGTTTGCGTCTGGGAGTGAGAGACGATGGAAGGAAGGGATACTTCCATATTCTCGAAATTGATTATTTTCGGGATGCCCTTTCGGCTTTTGCATTTTCAACATGAAATCTGTTTGAGTTGCCGGTCTCCGTCATTTTATTGACTGAGAACTTGTGTTGTGGTGGTGTTCGGGTGGAGAGGGGGTGGGGGGGGGGATTTGATAATGAAATAAAGTAGACAAAGACAAAAGCATGTTTGAGGAGTAGCGAGAGTAGCCCTTTCAGTGATTTGGATGGCCCTTAAAAGAGCCGTTGGTTTTGAGACACGTCTGATACTGGCTACTTCTTAGTTGTCTTCTTAGGTTTGGTGGCGGACGTCTTGGGCTTAACTGTTTTCTTCGGTTTCACGGCTTTCTTGACTACGGCTTTCTTGACTACGGCTTTCTTGGTGGGTGTCTTGGTGGTTTTCTTCTTTGGCTTGGTGGTTTTCTTAGCTTTCGGTGAGGGTTTCTTTGTCTTAGCAGCAGCCTTCTTGGCCTTAGCTTTCTCTCGTACTGCGGCTTTCTTCTCCTTTTCTTTCTGTTTCTTGGCAGCTGTCTTTGCCCTTTCTTTCTCCTTCTGCGCCTTGGCTTTTTCGGCTGCCTTCGCTGAATTGGTGTCGATCTTGAAAGTTCCCGTTGCGCCGACGCCTTTGACTTGCTTCAACACACCGGTTGCTACTCCTCTCTTGAGTGCCGAGTTGATGAGGGTGTTCTTCTTCTTTGTGTCGAACTCCATTGCTTGTAGGGTTGACTTAATGCCGGCTACGGATGAACCTCTAGCTTCATGCCTGGTTGTAATCGCCTTGACGATCATATCGAGGGTGCTTGGTTGAGCAGGTCTCTTTGCAACGACTGCGGACATCTTTCTCGTGTTGCTATTTACTGTCGGGTCAGGTTAGAACGATATCAAATGTATGTTTGTTTTGTAATTATGACTGATTCTTTTTGTTTAATATATTAGTCCTGGCGGACGTGAACGAAACTACCCTCGATCTCTGTCTTGATTGGTCGTGGACCTAATCACACTGACGTACAAGCACTACCTGTTTTAAACTGTTTTATTCAATTCAAAATTCTAGATACTTTCACTGCCTTTGGTAAAACCAAACCAGAATAGGCGAAAGGAGCTCAATCTAAACAATCGTGTGATAGTTTTCAAAGTACCGATTCGAAGCTTGTCGTGCTCTATTTTCGGACAAGAATAGAAGTCAAAAGTTTTCATTCGCAACTAATACATACACGTCTATATATTGTCTGGCAGTTTCAGTCACTTAAGTGTAATGAATTGAAATGAAAATTTCATCAAGAGTTAATTCAAGATGTCACCATCATAAGCGATCAGACTAAGGAGAAGTTCAACCATCCGTTAAACTTGCTTTCTGCGATATATTTTGTGTGCAATGGAACGACTGCAGACCTATGGCTTACTGCATACTAGAATTTGGGCTACGTACCTACCATACGATACCTGCAACGAATTGCTTAGATGCCGTAATCACCTGCAATCCTCCCGAGTTTTGCACCATCGGTAGTTTATTTAGAAAGCTTTAACATACAAGCATCCAGAGGAATGGTGATAACTGGAAACATGTACAAAAAGTCACCCTGATGTGGACTTTTCCATACGGTTAACCTTTTCGACGGATGCCCATCACTTGATCACCACTGATTTTCTGATAATTGACCTGACTCGATTAGGAATTGCCCTCGCATTTATCGCACCGACCCTATCGTCGTGCAAAGTGTCTCCGACAAAATTGGGACCAGCTCGCCGCAGTGACTCATATTGCAGTTAAAAGTAGTTGCGTAATTTTCGAAGATCAGGTTTGTTAGATTTTCCTTTTCCAAATTGTTAGTGGCAATCGTTTTAATAGCCCATACATAGCACAAATATCCTTATATCTATATGCACGGTTAACAACTTCGTGCGGCCGGGTGTCCGCAAGTGTGTTGGACAGCGGATTTTAAGTTTTGATTGTTTCATTAGTTTGCGTCTGGGAGTGAGAGACGATGGAAGGAAGGGATACTTCCATATTCTCGAAATTGATTATTTTCGGGATGCCCTTTCGGCTTTTGCATTTTCAACATGAAATCTGTTTGAGTTGCCGGTCTCCGTCATTTTATTGACTGAGAACTTGTGTTGTGGTGGTGTTCGGGTGGAGAGGGGGTGGGGGGGGGGATTTGATAATGAAATAAAGTAGACAAAGACAAAAGCATGTTTGAGGAGTAGCGAGAGTAGCCCTTTCAGTGATTTGGATGGCCCTTAAAAGAGCCGTTGGTTTTGAGACACGTCTGATACTGGCTACTTCTTAGTTGTCTTCTTAGGTTTGGTGGCGGACGTCTTGGGCTTAACTGTTTTCTTCGGTTTCACGGCTTTCTTGACTACGGCTTTCTTGACTACGGCTTTCTTGGTGGGTGTCTTGGTGGTTTTCTTCTTTGGCTTGGTGGTTTTCTTAGCTTTCGGTGAGGGTTTCTTTGTCTTAGCAGCAGCCTTCTTGGCCTTAGCTTTCTCTCGTACTGCGGCTTTCTTCTCCTTTTCTTTCTGTTTCTTGGCAGCTGTCTTTGCCCTTTCTTTCTCCTTCTGCGCCTTGGCTTTTTCGGCTGCCTTCGCTGAATTGGTGTCGATCTTGAAAGTTCCCGTTGCGCCGACGCCTTTGACTTGCTTCAACACACCGGTTGCTACTCCTCTCTTGAGTGCCGAGTTGATGAGGGTGTTCTTCTTCTTTGTGTCGAACTCCATTGCTTGTAGGGTTGACTTAATGCCGGCTACGGATGAACCTCTAGCTTCATGCCTGGTTGTAATCGCCTTGACGATCATATCGAGGGTGCTTGGTTGAGCAGGTCTCTTTGCAACGACTGCGGACATCTTTCTCGTGTTGCTATTTACTGTCGGGTCAGGTTAGAACGATATCAAATGTATGTTTGTTTTGTAATTATGAGTAGTAGTAAACGAAATTTTACCCCTGATCGACCTCGCAAGAGGTCCTGCGGGGGATAATAGAATTGTTTTCAAAGAAAAGACAACGTTTTTTTTTTTTTTTTTTTTTTTTTTTTTTTTTTTTTTTTTCTGGGGATCAGTTGTCTTTGTTGAGCCAGGGAATGGTTGATAAGTGAAGTATCGTTACAATAGCATTGAATAGAAAGCCATGGGTGAATGGAGGAAAGAACCCGAAGTCAGGGGACAAAGGAGACAAAGGGCTAGCGAGGGAGAGATTTCTATTGATTGGGGTTTAAGTTCTTAAGTACTAAGGAATGAAAAGACAGATTGGTTTCGTTTATTCGGGAAGTGTGTGTTTACGACTTGGTATTTCAGGAAAAGATCTTTGATTAAAGGGTCTTTATCGAGGTTGTTTTGGTATAGGTTAATGTTAAATTCTTCAAGAAGTTTAAAAATAGGAGTTGTGTTGCCTGCATGAAGAACATGCCAGGTTCCGATATAAGAAGGGATTTTCAGTGCAATTCGATAGGCTGTTGTATGGATTCTGTTTAAAACTTGTTTGTTGCTATTAGAAATGGAAAGCAGGGAGATGCTCCCGTAGCTGAGGATCGGCTTTATTTTGGTTTTATAGATACGGATAATAGTATTCGGAGGGAAGTTATACTTGTGTGAAAGGATTTGAAGGAATTTAAGTAGAGACCAACAGCGCCCTGCAGTTCTAGCACAATGGAGTTTAAACGTGAGTTTGTTATCAAAAGTTATGCCAAGGAAAGTTGCACTAGGAGAGGCAGTGATTGGAATGTTAAAAAGGTTGATTTTAGATATATGATATCGTTGTTTTGAGTTTTGAAAGGAAAAGTTAACTAGCTTAGATTTTGAAGGATTTATTTTTACTCTCCATTTTGTCCCCTGACTTCGGGTTCTTTCCTCCATTCACCCATGGCTTTCTATTCAATGCTATTGTAACGATACTTCACTTATCAACCATTCCCTGGCTCAACAAAGACAACTGATCCCCAGAAAAAAAAAAAAAAAAAAAAAAAAAAAAAAAAAAAAAAACGTTGTCTTTTCTTTGAAAACAATTCTATTATCCCCCGCAGGACCTCTTGCGAGGTCGATCAGGGGTAAAATTTCGTTTACTACTACTCATAATTACAAAACAAACATACATTTGATATCGTTCTAACCTGACCCGACAGTAAATAGCAACACGAGAAAGATGTCCGCAGTCGTTGCAAAGAGACCTGCTCAACCAAGCACCCTCGATATGATCGTCAAGGCGATTACAACCAGGCATGAAGCTAGAGGTTCATCCGTAGCCGGCATTAAGTCAACCCTACAAGCAATGGAGTTCGACACAAAGAAGAAGAACACCCTCATCAACTCGGCACTCAAGAGAGGAGTAGCAACCGGTGTGTTGAAGCAAGTCAAAGGCGTCGGCGCAACGGGAACTTTCAAGATCGACACCAATTCAGCGAAGGCAGCCGAAAAAGCCAAGGCGCAGAAGGAGAAAGAAAGGGCAAAGACAGCTGCCAAGAAACAGAAAGAAAAGGAGAAGAAAGCCGCAGTACGAGAGAAAGCTAAGGCCAAGAAGGCTGCTGCTAAGACAAAGAAACCCTCACCGAAAGCTAAGAAAACCACCAAGCCAAAGAAGAAAACCACCAAGACACCCACCAAGAAAGCCGTAGTCAAGAAAGCCGTAGTCAAGAAAGCCGTGAAACCGAAGAAAACAGTTAAGCCCAAGACGTCCGCCACCAAACCTAAGAAGACAACTAAGAAGTAGCCAGTATCAGACGTGTCTCAAAACCAACGGCTCTTTTAAGGGCCATCCAAATCACTGAAAGGGCTACTCTCGCTACTCCTCAAACATGCTTTTGTCTTTGTCTACTTTATTTCATTATCAAATCCCCCCCCCCCACCCCCTCTCCACCCGAACACCACCACAACACAAGTTCTCAGTCAATAAAATGACGGAGACCGGCAACTCAAACAGATTTCATGTTGAAAATGCAAAAGCCGAAAGGGCATCCCGAAAATAATCAATTTCGAGAATATGGAAGTATCCCTTCCTTCCATCGTCTCTCACTCCCAGACGCAAACTAATGAAACAATCAAAACTTAAAATCCGCTGTCCAACACACTTGCGGACACCCGGCCGCACGAAGTTGTTAACCGTGCATATAGATATAAGGATATTTGTGCTATGTATGGGCTATTAAAACGATTGCCACTAACAATTTGGAAAAGGAAAATCTAACAAACCTGATCTTCGAAAATTACGCAACTACTTTTAACTGCAATATGAGTCACTGCGGCGAGCTGGTCCCAATTTTGTCGGAGACACTTTGCACGACGATAGGGTCGGTGCGATAAATGCGAGGGCAATTCCTAATCGAGTCAGGTCAATTATCAGAAAATCAGTGGTGATCAAGTGATGGGCATCCGTCGAAAAGGTTAACCGTATGGAAAAGTCCACATCAGGGTGACTTTTTGTACATGTTTCCAGTTATCACCATTCCTCTGGATGCTTGCATGTTAAAGCTTTCTAAATAAACTACCGATGGTGCAAAACTCGGGAGGATTGCAGGTGATTACGGCATCTAAGCAATTCGTTGCAGGTATCGTATGGTAGGTACGTAGCCCAAATTCTAGTATGCAGTAAGCCATAGGTCTGCAGTCGTTCCATTGCACACAAAATATATCGCAGAAAGCAAGTTTAACGGATGGTTGAACTTCTCCTTAGTCTGATCGCTTATGATGGTGACATCTTGAATTAACTCTTGATGAAATTTTCATTTCAATTCATTACACTTAAGTGACTGAAACTGCCAGACAATATATAGACGTGTATGTATTAGTTGCGAATGAAAACTTTTGACTTCTATTCTTGTCCGAAAATAGAGCACGACAAGCTTCGAATCGGTACTTTGAAAACTATCACACGATTGTTTAGATTGAGCTCCTTTCGCCTATTCTGGTTTGGTTTTACCAAAGGCAGTGAAAGTATCTAGAATTTTGAATTGAATAAAACAGTTTAAAACAGGTAGTGCTTGTACGTCAGTGTGATTAGGTCCACGACCAATCAAGACAGAGATCGAGGGTAGTTTCGTTCACGTCCGCCAGGACTAATATATTAAACAAAAAGAATCAGTCATAATTACAAAACAAACATACATTTGATATCGTTCTAACCTGACCCGACAGTAAATAGCAACACGAGAAAGATGTCCGCAGTCGTTGCAAAGAGACCTGCTCAACCAAGCACCCTCGATATGATCGTCAAGGCGATTACAACCAGGCATGAAGCTAGAGGTTCATCCGTAGCCGGCATTAAGTCAACCCTACAAGCAATGGAGTTCGACACAAAGAAGAAGAACACCCTCATCAACTCGGCACTCAAGAGAGGAGTAGCAACCGGTGTGTTGAAGCAAGTCAAAGGCGTCGGCGCAACGGGAACTTTCAAGATCGACACCAATTCAGCGAAGGCAGCCGAAAAAGCCAAGGCGCAGAAGGAGAAAGAAAGGGCAAAGACAGCTGCCAAGAAACAGAAAGAAAAGGAGAAGAAAGCCGCAGTACGAGAGAAAGCTAAGGCCAAGAAGGCTGCTGCTAAGACAAAGAAACCCTCACCGAAAGCTAAGAAAACCACCAAGCCAAAGAAGAAAACCACCAAGACACCCACCAAGAAAGCCGTAGTCAAGAAAGCCGTAGTCAAGAAAGCCGTGAAACCGAAGAAAACAGTTAAGCCCAAGACGTCCGCCACCAAACCTAAGAAGACAACTAAGAAGTAGCCAGTATCAGACGTGTCTCAAAACCAACGGCTCTTTTAAGGGCCATCCAAATCACTGAAAGGGCTACTCTCGCTACTCCTCAAACATGCTTTTGTCTTTGTCTACTTTATTTCATTATCAAATCCCCCTCTCCACCCGAACACCACCACAACACAAGTTCTCAGTCAATAAAATGACGGAGACCGGCAACTCAAACAGATTTCATGTTGAAAATGCAAAAGCCGAAAGGGCATCCCGAAAATAATCAATTTCGAGAATATGGAAGTATCCCTTCCTTCCATCGTCTCTCACTCCCAGACGCAAACTAATGAAACAATCAAAACTTAAAATCCGCTGTCCAACACACTTGCGGACACCCGGCCGCACGAAGTTGTTAACCGTGCATATAGATATAAGGATATTTGTGCTATGTATGGGCTATTAAAACGATTGCCACTAACAATTTGGAAAAGGAAAATCTAACAAACCTGATCTTCGAAAATTACGCAACTACTTTTAACTGCAATATGAGTCACTGCGGCGAGCTGGTCCCAATTTTGTCGGAGACACTTTGCACGACGATAGGGTCGGTGCGATAAATGCGAGGGCAATTCCTAATCGAGTCAGGTCAATTATCAGAAAATCAGTGGTGATCAAGTGATGGGCATCCGTCGAAAAGGTTAACCGTATGGAAAAGTCCACATCAGGGTGACTTTTTGTACATGTTTCCAGTTATCACCATTCCTCTGGATGCTTGCATGTTAAAGCTTTCTAAATAAACTACCGATGGTGCAAAACTCGGGAGGATTGCAGGTGATTACGGCATCTAAGCAATTCGTTGCAGGTATCGTATGGTAGGTACGTAGCCCAAATTCTAGTATGCAGTAAGCCATAGGTCTGCAGTCGTTCCATTGCACACAAAATATATCGCAGAAAGCAAGTTTAACGGATGGTTGAACTTCTCCTTAGTCTGATCGCTTATGATGGTGACATCTTGAATTAACTCTTGATGAAATTTTCATTTCAATTCATTACACTTAAGTGACTGAAACTGCCAGACAATATATAGACGTGTATGTATTAGTTGCGAATGAAAACTTTTGACTTCTATTCTTGTCCGAAAATAGAGCACGACAAGCTTCGAATCGGTACTTTGAAAACTATCACACGATTGTTTAGATTGAGCTCCTTTCGCCTATTCTGGTTTGGTTTTACCAAAGGCAGTGAAAGTATCTAGAATTTTGAATTGAATAAAACAGTTTAAAACAGGTAGTGCTTGTACGTCAGTGTGATTAGGTCCACGACCAATCAAGACAGAGATCGAGGGTAGTTTCGTTCACGTCCGCCAGGACTAATATATTAAACAAAAAGAATCAGTCATAATTACAAAACAAACATACATTTGATATCGTTCTAACCTGACCCGACAGTAAATAGCAACACGAGAAAGATGTCCGCAGTCGTTGCAAAGAGACCTGCTCAACCAAGCACCCTCGATATGATCGTCAAGGCGATTACAACCAGGCATGAAGCTAGAGGTTCATCCGTAGCCGGCATTAAGTCAACCCTACAAGCAATGGAGTTCGACACAAAGAAGAAGAACACCCTCATCAACTCGGCACTCAAGAGAGGAGTAGCAACCGGTGTGTTGAAGCAAGTCAAAGGCGTCGGCGCAACGGGAACTTTCAAGATCGACACCAATTCAGCGAAGGCAGCCGAAAAAGCCAAGGCGCAGAAGGAGAAAGAAAGGGCAAAGACAGCTGCCAAGAAACAGAAAGAAAAGGAGAAGAAAGCCGCAGTACGAGAGAAAGCTAAGGCCAAGAAGGCTGCTGCTAAGACAAAGAAACCCTCACCGAAAGCTAAGAAAACCACCAAGCCAAAGAAGAAAACCACCAAGACACCCACCAAGAAAGCCGTAGTCAAGAAAGCCGTAGTCAAGAAAGCCGTGAAACCGAAGAAAACAGTTAAGCCCAAGACGTCCGCCACCAAACCTAAGAAGACAACTAAGAAGTAGCCAGTATCAGACGTGTCTCAAAACCAACGGCTCTTTTAAGGGCCATCCAAATCACTGAAAGGGCTACTCTCGCTACTCCTCAAACATGCTTTTGTCTTTGTCTACTTTATTTCATTATCAAATCCCCCTCTCCACCCGAACACCACCACAACACAAGTTCTCAGTCAATAAAATGACGGAGACCGGCAACTCAAACAGATTTCATGTTGAAAATGCAAAAGCCGAAAGGGCATCCCGAAAATAATCAATTTCGAGAATATGGAAGTATCCCTTCCTTCCATCGTCTCTCACTCCCAGACGCAAACTAATGAAACAATCAAAACTTAAAATCCGCTGTCCAACACACTTGCGGACACCCGGCCGCACGAAGTTGTTAACCGTGCATATAGATATAAGGATATTTGTGCTATGTATGGGCTATTAAAACGATTGCCACTAACAATTTGGAAAAGGAAAATCTAACAAACCTGATCTTCGAAAATTACGCAACTACTTTTAACTGCAATATGAGTCACTGCGGCGAGCTGGTCCCAATTTTGTCGGAGACACTTTGCACGACGATAGGGTCGGTGCGATAAATGCGAGGGCAATTCCTAATCGAGTCAGGTCAATTATCAGAAAATCAGTGGTGATCAAGTGATGGGCATCCGTCGAAAAGGTTAACCGTATGGAAAAGTCCACATCAGGGTGACTTTTTGTACATGTTTCCAGTTATCACCATTCCTCTGGATGCTTGCATGTTAAAGCTTTCTAAATAAACTACCGATGGTGCAAAACTCGGGAGGATTGCAGGTGATTACGGCATCTAAGCAATTCGTTGCAGGTATCGTATGGTAGGTACGTAGCCCAAATTCTAGTATGCAGTAAGCCATAGGTCTGCAGTCGTTCCATTGCACACAAAATATATCGCAGAAAGCAAGTTTAACGGATGGTTGAACTTCTCCTTAGTCTGATCGCTTATGATGGTGACATCTTGAATTAACTCTTGATGAAATTTTCATTTCAATTCATTACACTTAAGTGACTGAAACTGCCAGACAATATATAGACGTGTATGTATTAGTTGCGAATGAAAACTTTTGACTTCTATTCTTGTCCGAAAATAGAGCACGACAAGCTTCGAATCGGTACTTTGAAAACTATCACACGATTGTTTAGATTGAGCTCCTTTCGCCTATTCTGGTTTGGTTTTACCAAAGGCAGTGAAAGTATCTAGAATTTTGAATTGAATAAAACAGTTTAAAACAGGTAGTGCTTGTACGTCAGTGTGATTAGGTCCACGACCAATCAAGACAGAGATCGAGGGTAGTTTCGTTCACGTCCGCCAGGACTAATATATTAAACAAAAAGAATCAGTCATAATTCTTACAATACATCTTTGTTGTCATGGTTACGTTCACGTCAGCAGTATTATACACCGTCCCGTGAGCCTCCACTCCGGACTTACCCGCCACTTTCTCCAATACGCGTCCTTTGCTACCATTACTGTGCTACGAAGCCAATCTCAATCCATAAGTGCCTCATCATAAGGAGTTTTTTATTTTTTCCGTCCGCCGCCTTAGGCTGGAGACAAATTTTCTCTGGTAAATGAAGTTTTGCTCGATTTTTCATTGTACAAGAAGCCATTTAGATCCAAAAGGGAGGGGCTGTTTTGCCATTATGGCAACCCCTAACCCAACTTTAACTGACCCCCTTGATGACAACCTTAACCTTCTTGACTTTGATATAAATGACTGGATCCCAGTTCAAAACAGTAGGAAAAGACAACGCCCTAATTCCGTTGAGGCAAACCCATCCCCAAACTCCAAGACAGCCCCAAAAAAATCCGCCCAATCAATCATCGTCTCAGGTATCCTCCCAGAAATATCAAATAACCCTATAACCCTAGCTAAACTAATCAACGAAGAGAAACCAAACGCCATGATACTAAACATAAACCGTCTCCGCAGTAACGACATACTAATTACCCCCCATGACCCTAAATCGGCAAATATTCTCCTTCAACCATGGACACAAAATACTAAATTAGGCAACCCCAAACCTAGAATCCCCCAAAAAACAAGATCAAGAAATTTCTCAGTAGTTGCCTGCGGTATAAACCCCGAAATCCAAATTAAAGATATCGAAGAGGAACTAAAAGAACAAGAATACTCACCAACCCAAACAAAAAGATTAATCAGTCGAGCAACAAACAACCCTACCTGGAAGGTAAAAATAACTTTCGAAGATAAAGAACAGCAACAAACACTGATCAAACAAGGCCTTTACCTAGGATATTCCAAACACAAAACTGAAGAATATAACGAACCCCCCCAAGTAACCCAATGCTTCAAATGCCAGCTCTTTGGGCACACTCATCACACCTGCAAAAATCAAACCAGATGCCTAAGATGTGGCGAAAACCACCGGGTCAAAGAATGCCCAGAACAAAAAGAAAATACGAAATGCGCAAACTGTTCAGGGAGTCATGCCGCCATTTACAAAGGTTGCCCCAAATTTAAAGAAGCCAAAACAGAAGCAATTAACAAACAACAAGTTCAGAGAACTTACGCAAATGTCACAAAAGCTGCCCCTAAAATCGAAATTACAAACAAAATCGCAACCGAAGAAAAACTTAATATCACTACATTTGTAATTGAATTAGTTCAATATACCTTTCAAAAAGCCAACATCAGCATTAAACCTGAAGACCTTGCTAGCTACTCCACCGTTCTAGCATTAAAACACCTCAACTTAAATATCCCGAAAACTTTAATTATGGAACGTCTCCATCAACCTTCAATATTCAGCCCTCCTCAATCACCAAAATGACAAACAACCTCCCACCTTCGATTAAGTTCCTCCACCTAAACATAAACAGTATCCTTCCAAAACTGAGTCTCCTACTAAGTTTAATTACCAACCACTCCCCTGATGTCATTTCGCTAAATGAAACTAAACTAAACCCAAAATCCCACCTGAACATCCCAGGTTACCAAATTTTTAGAAATGATATCTCCCGCTCTAGAGGAGGAGTACTTATAGCTGTAAAAACTAATCTCAATGCCACTCTCCTCTCCAACCCAACTCAAACAAATAATCAAATAATTGAAATCGTACTCGAAAGAGATAATAAGCCTCTCCACATTATTAGCTACTATAGTCCCCCAAGAGAGCCCATATCAACTGATATAATAAAAAAATGCTCTAACAAAAACACAATTCTACTAGGAGATCTAAACGCCCACCACATCATTTTTGGCAGCTCCAAAATAACTGAAAAGGGCATATCCCTCTTAGAATTGTGTGATAAACACAACTTAACTATAATAAACCAAAACACCAAAACTAGGATAAACCCAATAAACAATAATACTGAACTACTGGACTACGCCATAACCTCAAACCACCTCGCAACTAAAACTCATTCAACTCAAATCCTAGAAGATAACCTAATTAGTGACCATCTTCCACTCCTCTTTGAGCTAGACTTAAACCTAAATCGCATTCAAAATAACGATTTAACATATAACTACAATAAAACAAACTGGACAACATTTAAAGAGGAACTTGTAACATATAACACTATCCCCATTTACAAAAACCACAACAACGATCTAAATTATATTGACAACTACTGTGACAGCATTGCCCAACATATCTTCAATATCTTCAAAAAACATTGTCCGTTAAAAACAAAACAAAACAAAAATCGAAAACTAAATAGGAATATTCTTACACTAATTAAACTCAGACGCCGTCTTCGCAGAACCTATATGATCTCTCGAGATCCAACTCTAAAAACCCAAATTAACCAACTTAAAAAACAAATAAATAGACAAATTTTGGCGGACGACCAAAAACGAGTCCAAAACAAATGCGATTCGATCATAAATGACAAAAACCCAAAACACTTCTGGAAAAACTTAAAAAACATCATAAATCCCATTCTAACCCCAAACACTGGTAATTCAGACCAAGGCATTAAAGATGATGCAGGTAACCTGATCACAAATACACAAGATCAAATTAAGCTAATTGAATCACACTTTAAAAATATTTTTAATATCTTTGATGGCCCCCCTTACGATAACAATTTCAAACAAGAAATAGACCAAACAATTAGCAGAAATGCAATCAGCTTTACCCCCAACTCCTCAGGATATCTCAACGATAACATCCCTCTACTAAAAAAAATAGACTTAAACGATTGGTATAGCGCCACAAAAAAATGCAAAAATACCTCCTCCCCTGGTCTTGACAATATTAATTACTTAATGCTTAAAAAATCCCCACCAATTTTCATCAACTCTCATATTATCCCTCTTTTTAACGATTTACTTAGACTGGGCTATTTCCCAACCCCGTGGAAATACGCAAAAATGATTCTAATACCTAAACCAAATAAAGACCGCACCAAAATACAAAACTACCGCCCAATTAGCCTCCTCCCAGCCCTTGGCAAAATTTTTGAAAGAATAATAGATAACCGCACTAGAACTCACTTAGAACTAAATGATTATTTCTCCCCATCTCAATCAGGTTTCCGTACACACAAATCTACCTTAAATCAAACTTTTCGTCTTTCCGAAGAAATCCGAATCGGATTCATTAAAAAACAATATACCACTGCCCTCTTCCTTGATGCCGAAAAAGCATTTGACAAAACCTGGCACAACGGCATAAGAATTAAGCTACTAAACTATAATCTTCCCCCCAATTACACCAGACTCCTTTCCTCTTTCCTTAATGATCGCAACACAAAAATTTACTACAAAAACCATCATTCTAACCCCATTCCACTTCGTGCAGGCACCCCTCAGGGCGCTGTTCTCAGTCCCCTCCTCTACACCCTGTTTGTAAATGATCTAAACATCCCCCCTCTCTCAAACTGCAACTATAGTCAGTACGCTGACGATATAGCCATCTGGAGCACCAGTAAAAATATTCATATAACGGAACTTAATCTCAAAAAAGCAATTACACATCTCGAAAACTGGTGCTCAATGTGGAGAATAAAAATAAACCCCTCAAAATCTAACTTAGTCAATTTCTCCTTTAAAAACTCAAAACTTCGTAACTATATTTCCAAAATTAACCTGTTCAACTCCCCAATCACTGCCTCTCCCAATGCAACCTTCCTTGGTATCACTTTTGATAA
Organism: Apostichopus japonicus; assembly: GCF_037975245.1. NCBI lineage: Eukaryota > Metazoa > Echinodermata > Holothuroidea > Aspidochirotida > Stichopodidae > Apostichopus > Apostichopus japonicus. Next base: position 416,811 of record NC_092567.1, read on the forward strand.
TAAACTATCCTTTAACCTACACTGTACTAGAACCGCAGGCCGCTGCTGGTCCCACCTTAAATACATCCAAATCCTCTCACATAAGTATAATTTCCCTGCGAAAACCACTATCCAAATCTACAACTCCAAAATAAAACCAATTCTCAGTTACGGAAGCATCTCTCTGCTTACCATCTCAGACTCCAATAAACAAATCCTAAGTAGAATCCACACTACAGCTTACCGACTTGCCCTAAAAATCCCTTCTTATATAGCTACCTCTCACGTTCTCCTCGCAGGAAATACAAAATCCTTATTCACCCTACTCTTAGAATTTAATACCAAACTATACAAAAACAACCTAGAGAATGATCCATTGATCAATAAACTTCTATTGAAACATAATGTAGCATTAACTTACTTCCGTAAAAACCACCACCTCTCTGTATTCAAACTTCTTACCTAAAGCCTCTCCTCTTTAGAAAGTCCATTTCCTAAGTGGGTCTAACCACAAACTCCAGGTGTACTTATACTCTAAGTACAACTCCATTAATCCCAATAATTCGCAACCACTTCCGACCAAAACAATAGAATCCGCTCTGTCTTCTTTATCCCATTTAAATAGAAATTCCTCCCCCTTTAGTAATCCATACCTAATTGGCTCCTCAGCTCCGACCTCCTGTGTACTTATGGCTTCTTAACAATGTTAATCGAACAATACTTCACTTCTCAGCATCTCCCTGTTTGAATAATAGACAACTTTCCCTAGAAAAAAAAAAAAAAAAAAAAAAAAAAAGTGTCTATTCTACAAAACTTAAATATTATCCCCCGTAGGACCTCTTGCGAGGTCGAACAGGGGTAAATTCCTTTATTGTATTGTCATAATTATAAAACAAACATACATTTGATATCGTTCTAACCTGACCCGACAGTAAATAGCAACACGAGAAAGATGTCCGCAGTCGTTGCAAAGAGACCTGCTCAACCAAGCACCCTCGATATGATCGTCAAGGCGATTACAACCAGGCATGAAGCTAGAAGTTCATCCGTAGCCGGCATTAAGTCAACCCTACAAGCAATGGAGTTCGACACAAAGAAGAAGAACACCCTCATCAACTCGGCACTCAAGAGAGGAGTAGCAACCGGTGTGTTGAAGCAAGTCAAAGGCGTCGGCGCAACGGGAACTTTCAAGATCGACACCAATTCAGCGAAGGCAGCCGAAAAAGCCAAGGCGCAGAAGGAGAAAGAAAGGGCAAAGACAGCTGCCAAGAAACAGAAAGAAAAGGAGAAGAAAGCCGCAGTACGAGAGAAAGCTAAGGCCAAGAAGGCTGCTGCTAAGACAAAGAAACCCTCACCGAAAGCTAAGAAAACCACCAAGCCAAAGAAGAAAACCACCAAGACACCCACCAAGAAAGCCGTAGTCAAGAAAGCCGTAGTCAAGAAAGCCGTGAAACCGAAGAAAACAGTTAAGCCCAAGACGTCCGCCACCAAACCTAAGAAGACAACTAAGAAGTAGCCAGTATCAGACGTGTCTCAAAACCAACGGCTCTTTTAAGGGCCATCCAAATCACTGAAAGGGCTACTCTCGCTACTCCTCAAACATGCTTTTGTCTTTGTCTACTTTATTTCATTATCAAATCCCCCCCCCCCCACCACCTCTCCACCCGAACACCACCACAACACAAGTTCTCAGTCAATAAAATGACGGAGACCGGCAACTCAAACAGATTTCATGTTGAAAATGCAAAAGCCGAAAGGGCATCCCGACAATAATCAATTTCGAGAATATGGAAGTATCCCTTCCTTCCATCGTCTCTCACTCCCAGACGCAAACTAATGAAACAATCAAAACTTAAAATCCGCTGTCCAACACACTTGCGGACACCCGGCCGCACGAAGTTGTTAACCGTGCATATAGATATAAGGATATTTGTGCTATGTATGGGCTATTAAAACGATTGCCACTAACAATTTGGAAAAGCAAAATCTAACAAACCTGATCTTCGAAAATTACGCAACTACTTTTAACTGCAATATGAGTCACTGCGGCGAGCTGGTCCCAATTTTGTCGGAGACACTTTGCACGACGATAGGGTCGGTGCGATAAATGCGAGGGCAATTCCTAATCGAGTCAGGTCAATTATCAGAAAATCAGTGGTGATCAAGTGATGGGCATCCGTCGAAAAGGTTAACCGTATGGAAAAGTCCACATCAGGGTGACTTTTTGTACATGTTTCCAGTTATCACCATTCCTCTGGATGCTTGCATGTTAAAGCTTTCTAAATAAACTACCGATGGTGCAAAACTCGGGAGGATTGCAGGTGATTACGGCATCTAAGCAATTCGTTGCAGGTATCGTATGGTAGGTACGTAGCCCAAATTCATATAGTATGCAGTAAGCCATAGGTCTGCAGTCGTTCCATTGCACACAAAATATATCGCAGAAAGCAAGTTTAACGGATGGTTGAACTTCTCCTTAGTCTGATCGCTTATGATGGTGACATCTTGAATTAACTCTTGATGCAATTTTCATTTCAATTCATTACACTTAAGTGACTGAAACTGCCAGACAATATATAGACGTGTATGTATTAGTTGCGAATGAAAACTTTTGACTTCTATTCTTGTCCGAAAATAGAGCACGACAAGCTTCGAATCGGTACTTTGAAAACTATCACACGATTGTTTAGATTGAGCTCCTTTCGCCTATTCTGGTTTGGTTTTACCAAAGGCAGTGAAAGTATCTAGAATTTTGAATTGAATAAAACAGTTTAAAACAGGTAGTGCTTGTACGTCAGTGTGATTAGGTCCACGACCAATCAAGACAGAGATCGAGGGTAGTTTCGTTCACGTCCGCCAGGACTAATATATTAAACAAAAAGAATCAGTCATAATTATAAAACAAACATACATTTGATATCGTTCTAACCTGACCCGACAGTAAATAGCAACACGAGAAAGATGTCCGCAGTCGTTGCAAAGAGACCTGCTCAACCAAGCACCCTCGATATGATCGTCAAGGCGATTACAACCAGGCATGAAGCTAGAGGTTCATCCGTAGCCGGCATTAAGTCAACCCTACAAGCAATGGAGTTCGACACAAAGAAGAAGAACACCCTCATCAACTCGGCACTCAAGAGAGGAGTAGCAACCGGTGTGTTGAAGCAAGTCAAAGGCGTCGGCGCAACGGGAACTTTCAAGATCGACACCAATTCAGCGAAGGCAGCCGAAAAAGCCAAGGCGCAGAAGGAGAAAGAAAGGGCAAAGACAGCTGCCAAGAAACAGAAAGAAAAGGAGAAGAAAGCCGCAGTACGAGAGAAAGCTAAGGCCAAGAAGGCTGCTGCTAAGACAAAGAAACCCTCACCGAAAGCTAAGAAAACCACCAAGCCAAAGAAGAAAACCACCAAGACACCCACCAAGAAAGCCGTAGTCAAGAAAGCCGTAGTCAAGAAAGCCGTGAAACCGAAGAAAACAGTTAAGCCCAAGACGTCCGCCACCAAACCTAAGAAGACAACTAAGAAGTAGCCAGTATCAGACGTGTCTCAAAACCAACGGCTCTTTTAAGGGCCATCCAAATCACTGAAAGGGCTACTCTCGCTACTCCTCAAACATGCTTTTGTCTTTGTCTACTTTATTTCATTATCAAATCCCCCCCCCCCCACCACCTCTCCACCCGAACACCACCACAACACAAGTTCTCAGTCAATAAAATGACGGAGACCGGCAACTCAAACAGATTTCATGTTGAAAATGCAAAAGCCGAAAGGGCATCCCGAAAATAATCAATTTCGAGAATATGGAAGTATCCCTTCCTTCCATCGTCTCTCACTCCCAGACGCAAACTAATGAAACAATCAAAACTTAAAATCCGCTGTCAAACACACTTGCGGACACCCGGCCGCACGAAGTTGTTAACCGTGCATATAGATATAAGGATATTTGTGCTATGTATGGGCTATTAAAACGATTGCCACTAACAATTTGGAAAAGGAAAATCTAACAAACCTGATCTTCGAAAATTACGCAACTACTTTTAACTGCAATATGAGTCACTGCGGCGAGCTGGTCCCAATTTTGTCGGAGACACTTTGCACGACGATAGGGTCGGTGCGATAAATGCGAGGGCAATTCCTAATCGAGTCAGGTCAATTATCAGAAAATCAGTGGTGATCAAGTGATGGGCATCCGTCGAAAAGGTTAACCGTATGGAAAAGTCCACATCAGGGTGACTTTTTGTACATGTTTCCAGTTATCACCATTCCTCTGGATGCTTGCATGTTAAAGCTTTCTAAATAAACTACCGATGGTGCAAAACTCGGGAGGATTGCAGGTGATTACGGCATCTAAGCAATTCGTTGCAGGTATCGTATGGTAGGTACGTAGCCCAAATTCATATAGTATGCAGTAAGCCATAGGTCTGCAGTCGTTCCATTGCACACAAAATATATCGCAGAAAGCAAGTTTAACGGATGGTTGAACTTCTCCTTAGTCTGATCGCTTATGATGGTGACATCTTGAATTAACTCTTGATGCAATTTTCATTTCAATTCATTACACTTAAGTGACTGAAACTGCCAGAACAATATATAGACGTGTATGTATTAGTTGCGAATGAAAACTTTTGACTTCTATTCTTGTCCGAAAATAGAGCACGACAAGCTTCGAATCGGTACTTTGAAAACTATCACACGATTGTTTAGATTGAGCTCCTTTCGCCTATTCTGGTTTGGTTTTACCAAAGGCAGTGAAAGTATCTAGAATTTTGAATTGAACAACAACAATAAAGGAATTTACCCCTGTTCGACCTCGCAAGAGGTCCTACGGGGGATAATATTTAAGTTTTGTAGAATAGACACTTTTTTTTTTTTTTTTCTAGGGAAAGTTGTCTATTATTCAAACAGGGAGATGCTGAGAAGTGAAGTATTGTTCGATTAACATTGTTAAGAAGCCATAAGTACACAGGAGGTCGGAGCTGAGGAGCCGATTAGGTATGGATCACTAAGGGGGGAGGAATTTCTATTTAAATGGGATAAAGAAGACAGAGCGGATTCTATTGTTTTGGTCGGAAGTGGTTGCTACTTATTGGGACTAATGGAGTTGTACTTAGAGTATAAGTACACCTGGAGTTTGTGGTTAGACCCACTTAGGAAATGGACTTTCTAAAGGGGAGAGGCTTTAGGTAAGAAGTTTGAATACAGAGAGGTGGTGGTTTTTACGGAAGTAAGTTAACGCTACATTATGTTTTAATAGAAGTTTATTGATCAATGGATCATTCTCTAGGTTGTTTTTGTATAGTTTGGTATTAAATTCTAAGAGTAGGGTGAATAAGGATTTTGTATTTCCTGCGAGGAGAACGTGAGAGGTAGCTATATAAGAAGGGATTTTTAGGGCAAGTCGGTAAGCTGTAGCGTGGATTCTACTTAGGATTTGTTTATTGGAGTCTGAGATGGTAAGCAGAGAGATGCTTCCGTAACTGAGAATTGGTTTTATTTTGGAGTTGTAGATTTGGATAGTGGTTTTCGCAGGGAAATTATACTTATGTGAGAGGATTTGGATGTATTTAAGGTGGGACCAGCAGCGGCCTGCGGTTCTAGTACAGTGTAGGTTAAAGGATAGTTTATTATCAAAAGTGATACCAAGGAAGGTTGCATTGGGAGAGGCAGTGATTGGGGAGTTGAACAGGTTAATTTTGGAAATATAGTTACGAAGTTTTGAGTTTTTAAAGGAGAAATTGACTAAGTTAGATTTTGAGGGGTTTATTTTTATTCTCCACATTGAGCACCAGTTTTCGAGATGTGTAATTGCTTTTTTGAGATTAAGTTCCGTTATATGAATATTTTTACTGGTGCTCCAGATGGCTATATCGTCAGCGTACTGACTATAGTTGCAGTTTGAGAGAGGGGGGATGTTTAGATCATTTACAAACAGGGTGTAGAGGAGGGGACTGAGAACAGCGCCCTGAGGGGTGCCTGCACGAAGTGGAATGGGGTTAGAATGATGGTTTTTGTAGTAAATTTTTGTGTTGCGATCATTAAGGAAAGAGGAAAGGAGTCTGGTGTAATTGGGGGGAAGATTATAGTTTAGTAGCTTAATTCTTATGCCGTTGTGCCAGGTTTTGTCAAATGCTTTTTCGGCATCAAGGAAGAGGGCAGTGGTATATTGTTTTTTAATGAATCCGATTCGGATTTCTTCGGAAAGACGAAAAGTTTGATTTAAGGTAGATTTGTGTGTACGGAAACCTGATTGAGATGGGGAGAAATAATCATTTAGTTCTAAGTGAGTTCTAGTGCGGTTATCTATTATTCTTTCAAAAATTTTGCCAAGGGCTGGGAGGAGGCTAATTGGGCGGTAGTTTTGTATTTTGGTGCGGTCTTTATTTGGTTTAGGTATTAGAATCATTTTTGCGTATTTCCACGGGGTTGGGAAATAGCCCAGTCTAAGTAAATCGTTAAAAAGAGGGATAATATAAGAGTTGATGAAAATTGGTGGGGATTTTTTAAGCATTAAGTAATTAATATTGTCAAGACCAGGGGAGGAGGTATTTTTGCATTTTTTTGTGGCGCTATACCAATCGTTTAAGTCTATTTTTTTTAGTAGAGGGATGTTATCGTTGAGATATCCTGAGGAGTTGGGGGTAAAGCTGATTGCATTTCTGCTAATTGTTTGGTCTATTTCTTGTTTGAAATTGTTATCGTAAGGGGGGCCATCAAAGATATTAAAAATATTTTTAAAGTGTGATTCAATTAGCTTAATTTGATCTTGTGTATTTGTGATCAGGTTACCTGCATCATCTTTAATGCCTTGGTCTGAATTACCAGTGTTTGGGGTTAGAATGGGATTTATGATGTTTTTTAAGTTTTTCCAGAAGTGTTTTGGGTTTTTGTCATTTATGATCGAATCGCATTTGTTTTGGACTCGTTTTTGGTCGTCCGCCAAAATTTGTCTATTTATTTGTTTTTTAAGTTGGTTAATTTGGGTTTTTAGAGTTGGATCTCGAGAGATCATATAGGTTCTGCGAAGACGGCGTCTGAGTTTAATTAGTGTAAGAATATTCCTATTTAGTTTTCGATTTTTGTTTTGTTTTGTTTTTAACGGACAATGTTTTTTGAAGATATTGAAGATATGTTGGGCAATGCTGTCACAGTAGTTGTCAATATAATTTAGATCGTTGTTGTGGTTTTTGTAAATGGGGATAGTGTTATATGTTACAAGTTCCTCTTTAAATGTTGTCCAGTTTGTTTTATTGTAGTTATATGTTAAATCGTTATTTTGAATGCGATTTAGGTTTAAGTCTAGCTCAAAGAGGAGTGGAAGATGGTCACTAATTAGGTTATCTTCTAGGATTTGAGTTGAATGAGTTTTAGTTGCGAGGTGGTTTGAGGTTATGGCGTAGTCCAGTAGTTCAGTATTATTGTTTATTGGGTTTATCCTAGTTTTGGTATTTTGGTTTATTATAGTTAAGTTGTGTTTATCACACAATTCTAAGAGGGATATGCCCTTTTCAGTTATTTTGGAGCTGCCAAAAATGATGTGGTGGGCGTTTAGATCTCCTAGTAGAATTGTGTTTTTGTTAGAGCATTTTTTTATTATATCAGTTGATATGGACTCTCTTGGGGGACTATAGTAGCTAATAATGTGGAGAGGCTTATTATCTCTTTCGAGTACGATTTCAATTATTTGATTATTTGTTTGAGTTGGGTTGGAGAGGAGAGTGGCATTGAGATTAGTTTTTACAGCTATAAGTACTCCTCCTCTAGAGCGGGAGATATCATTTCTAAAAATTTGGTAACCTGGGATGTTCAGGTGGGATTTTGGGTTTAGTTTAGTTTCATTTAGCGAAATGACATCAGGGGAGTGGTTGGTAATTAAACTTAGTAGGAGACTCAGTTTTGGAAGGATACTGTTTATGTTTAGGTGGAGGAACTTAATCGAAGGTGGGAGGTTGTTTGTCATTTTGGTGATTGAGGAGGGCTGAATATTGAAGGTTGATGGAGACGTTCCATAATTAAAGTTTTCGGGATATTTAAGTTGAGGTGTTTTAATGCTAGAACGGTGGAGTAGCTAGCAAGGTCTTCAGGTTTAATGCTGATGTTGGCTTTTTGAAAGGTATATTGAACTAATTCAATTACAAATGTAGTGATATTAAGTTTTTCTTCGGTTGCGATTTTGTTTGTAATTTCGATTTTAGGGGCAGCTTTTGTGACATTTGCGTAAGTTCTCTGAACTTGTTGTTTGTTAATTGCTTCTGTTTTGGCTTCTTTAAATTTGGGGCAGCCTTTGTAAAGGGCGGCATGACTCCCTGAACAGTTTGCGCATTTCGTATTTTCTTTTTGTTCTGGGCATTCTTTGACCCGGTGGTTTTCGCCACATCTTAGGCATCTGGTTTAATTTTTGCAGGTGTGATGGGTGTGCCCAAAGAGCTGGCATTTGAAGCATTGGGTTACTTGGGGGGGTTCGTTATATTCTTCAGTTTTGTGTTTGGAATATCCTAGGTAAAAGCCTTGTTTGATCAGTGTTTGTTGCTGTTCTTTATCTTCGAAAGTTATTTTTACCTTCCAGGTAGGGTTGTTTGTTGCTCGACTGATTAATCTTTTTGTTTGGGTTGGTGAGTATTCTTGTTCTTTTAGTTCCTCTTCGATATCTTTAATTTGGATTTCGGGGTTTATACCGCAGGCAACTACTGAGAAATTTCTTGATCTTGTTTTTTGGGGGATTCTAGGTTTGGGGTTGCCTAATTTAGTATTTTGTGTCCATGGTTGAAGGAGAATATTTGCCGATTTAGGGTCATGGGGGGTAATTAGTATGTCGTTACTGCGGAGACGGTTTATGTTTAGTATCATGGCGTTTGGTTTCTCTTCGTTGATTAGTTTAGCTAGGGTTATAGGGTTATTTGATATTTCTGGGAGGATACCTGAGACGATGATTGATTGGGCGGATTTTTTTGGGGCTGTCTTGGAGTTTGGGGATGGGTTTGCCTCAACGGAATTAGGGCGTTGTCTTTTCCTACTGTTTTGAACTGGGATCCAGTCATTTATATCAAAGTCAAGAAGGTTAAGGTTGTCATCGAGGGGGTCAGTTAAAGTTGGGTTAGGGGTTGCCATAATGGCAAAACAGCCCCTCCCTTTTGGATCTAAATGGCTTCTTGTACAATGAAAAATCGAGCAAAACTTCACTTACCAGAGAAAATTTGTCTCCAGCCTAAGGCGGCGGACGGAAAAAATAAAAAACTCCTTACGATGAGGCACTTATGGATTGAGATTGGCTTCGTAGCACAGTAATGGTAGCAAAGGACGCGTATTGGAGAAAGTGGCGGGTAAGTCCGGAGTGGAGGCTCACGGGACGGTGTATAATACTGCTGACGTGAACGTAACCATGACAACAATTGAATTGAATAAAACAGTTTAAAACAGGTAGTGCTTGTACGTCAGTGTGATTAGGTCCACGACCAATCAAGACAGAGATCGAGGGTAGTTTCGTTCACGTCCGCCAGGACTAATATATTAAACAAAAAGAATCAGTCATAATTACAAAACAAACATACATTTGATATCGTTCTAACCTGACCCGACAGTAAATAGCAACACGAGAAAGATGTCCGCAGTCGTTGCAAAGAGACCTGCTCAACCAAGCACCCTCGATATGATCGTCAAGGCGATTACAACCAGGCATGAAGCTAGAGGTTCATCCGTAGCCGGCATTAAGTCAACCCTACAAGCAATGGAGTTCGACACAAAGAAGAAGAACACCCTCATCAACTCGGCACTCAAGAGAGGAGTAGCAACCGGTGTGTTGAAGCAAGTCAAAGGCGTCGGCGCAACGGGAACTTTCAAGATCGACACCAATTCAGCGAAGGCAGCCGAAAAAGCCAAGGCGCAGAAGGAGAAAGAAAGGGCAAAGACAGCTGCCAAGAAACAGAAAGAAAAGGAGAAGAAAGCCGCAGTACGAGAGAAAGCTAAGGCCAAGAAGGCTGCTGCTAAGACAAAGAAACCCTCACCGAAAGCTAAGAAAACCACCAAGCCAAAGAAGAAAACCACCAAGACACCCACCAAGAAAGCCGTAGTCAAGAAAGCCGTAGTCAAGAAAGCCGTAGTCAAGAAAGCCGTGAAACCGAAGAAAACAGTTAAGCCCAAGACGTCCGCCACCAAACCTAAGAAGACAACTAAGAAGTAGCCAGTATCAGACGTGTCTCAAAACCAACGGCTCTTTTAAGGGCCATCCAAATCACTGAAAGGGCTACTCTCGCTACTCCTCAAACATGCTTTTGTCTTTGTCTACTTTATTTCATTATCAAATCCCCCTCTCCCCCCACCACCTCTCCACCCGAACACCACCACAACACAAGTTCTCAGTCAATAAAATGACGGAGACCGGCAACTCAAACAGATTTCATGTTGAAAATGCAAAAGCCGAAAGGGCATCCCGAAAATAATCAATTTCGAGAATATGGAAGTATCCCTTCCTTCCATCGTCTCTCACTCCCAGACGCAAACTAATGAAACAATCAAAACTTAAAATCCGCTGTCAAACACACTTGCGGACACCCGGCCGCACGAAGTTGTTAACCGTGCATATAGATATAAGGATATTTGTGCTATTAAAACGATTGCCACTAACAATTTGGAAAAGGAAAATCTAACAAACCTGATCTTCGAAAATTACGCAACTACTTTTAACTGCAATATGAGTCACTGCGGCGAGCTGGTCCCAATTTTGTCGGAGACGCTTTGCACGACGATAGGGTCGGTGCGATAAATGCGAGGGCAATTCCTAATCGAGTCAGGTCAATTATCAGAAAATCAGTGGTGATCAAGTGATGGGCATCCGTCGAAAAGGTTAACCGTATGGAAAAGTCCACATCAGGGTGACTTTTTGTACATGTTTCCAGTTATCACCATTCCTCTGGATGCTTGCATGTTAAAGCTTTCTAAATAAACTACCGATGGTGCAAAACTCGGGAGGATTGCAGGTGATTACGGCATCTAAGCAATTCGTTGCAGGTATCGTATGGTAGGTACGTAGCCCAAATTCATATAGCATGCAGTAAGCCATAGGTCTGCAGTCGTTCCATTGCACACAAAATATATCGCAGAAAGCAAGTTTAACGGATGGTTGAACTTCTCCTTAGTCTGATCGCTTATGATGGTGACATCTTGAATTAACTCTTGATGCAATTTTCATTTCAATTCATTACACTTAAGTGACTGAAACTGCCAGACAATATATAGACGTGTATGTATTAGTTGCGAATGAAAACTTTTGACTTCTATTCTTGTCCGAAAATAGAGCACGACAAGCTTCGAATCGGTACTTTGAAAACTATCACACGATTGTTTAGATTGAGCTCCTTTCGCCTATTCTGGTTTGGTTTTACCAAAGGCAGTGAAAGTATCTAGAATTTTGAATTGAATAAAACAGTTTAAAACAGGTAGTGCTTGTACGTCAGTGTGATTAGGTCCACGACCAATCAAGACAGAGATCGAGGGTAGTTTCGTTCACGTCCGCCAGGACTAATATATTAAACAAAAAGAATCAGTCATAATTACAAAACAAACATACATTTGATATCGTTCTAACCTGACCCGACAGTAAATAGCAACACGAGAAAGATGTCCGCAGTCGTTGCAAAGAGACCTGCTCAACCAAGCACCCTCGATATGATCGTCAAGGCGATTACAACCAGGCATGAAGCTAGAGGTTCATCCGTAGCCGGCATTAAGTCAACCCTACAAGCAATGGAGTTCGACACAAAGAAGAAGAACACCCTCATCAACTCGGCACTCAAGAGAGGAGTAGCAACCGGTGTGTTGAAGCAAGTCAAAGGCGTCGGCGCAACGGGAACTTTCAAGATCGACACCAATTCAGCGAAGGCAGCCGAAAAAGCCAAGGCGCAGAAGGAGAAAGAAAGGGCAAAGACAGCTGCCAAGAAACAGAAAGAAAAGGAGAAGAAAGCCGCAGTACGAGAGAAAGCTAAGGCCAAGAAGGCTGCTGCTAAGACAAAGAAACCCTCACCGAAAGCTAAGAAAACCACCAAGCCAAAGAAGAAAACCACCAAGACACCCACCAAGAAAGCCGTAGTCAAGAAAGCCGTAGTCAAGAAAGCCGTGAAACCGAAGAAAACAGTTAAGCCCAAGACGTCCGCCACCAAACCTAAGAAGACAACTAAGAAGTAGCCAGTATCAGACGTGTCTCAAAACCAACGGCTCTTTTAAGGGCCATCCAAATCACTGAAAGGGCTACTCTCGCTACTCCTCAAACATGCTTTTGTCTTTGTCTACTTTATTTCATTATCAAATCCCCCCCCCCCCCACCCCCTCTCCACCCGAAAACCACCACAACACAAGTTCTCAGTCAATAAAATGACGGAGACCGGCAACTCAAACAGATTTCATGTTGAAAATGCAAAAGCCGAAAGGGCATCCCGAAAATAATCAATTTCGAGAATATGGAAGTATCCCTTCCTTCCATCGTCTCTCACTCCCAGACGCAAACTAATGAAACAATCAAAACTTAAAATCCGCTGTCAAACACACTTGCGGACACCCGGCCGCACGAAGTTGTTAACCGTGCATATAGATATAAGGATATTTGTGCTATGTATGGGCTATTAAAACGATTGCCACTAACAATTTGGAAAAGCAAAATCTAACAAACCTGATCTTCGAAAATTACGCAACTACTTTTAACTGCAATATGAGTCACTGCGGCGAGCTGGTCCCAATTTTGTCGGAGACACTTTGCACGACGATAGGGTCGGTGCGATAAATGCGAGGGCAATTCCTAATCGAGTCAGGTCAATTATCAGAAAATCAGTGGTGATCAAGTGATGGGCATCCGTCGAAAAGGTTAACCGTATGGAAAAGTCCACATCAGGGTGACTTTTTGTACATGTTTCCAGTTATCACCATTCCTCTGGATGCTTGCATGTTAAAGCTTTCTAAATAAACTACCGATGGTGCAAAACTCGGGAGGATTGCAGGTGATTACGGCATCTAAGCAATTCGTTGCAGGTATCGTATGGTAGGTACGTAGCCCAAATTCATATAGTATGCAGTAAGCCATAGGTCTGCAGTCGTTCCATTGCACACAAAATATATCGCAGAAAGCAAGTTTAACGGATGGTTGAACTTCTCCTTAGTCTGATCGCTTATGATGGTGACATCTTGAATTAACTCTTGATGCAATTTTCATTTCAATTCATTACACTTAAGTGACTGAAACTGCCAGACAATATATAGACGTGTATGTATTAGTTGCGAATGAAAACTTTTGACTTCTATTCTTGTCCGAAAATAGAGCACGACAAGCTTCGAATCGGTACTTTGAAAACTATCACACGATTGTTTAGATTGAGCTCCTTTCGCCTATTCTGGTTTGGTTTTACCAAAGGCAGTGAAAGTATCTAGAATTTTGAATTGAATAAAACAGTTTAAAACAGGTAGTGCTTGTACGTCAGTGTGATTAGGTCCACGACCAATCAAGACAGAGATCGAGGGTAGTTTCGTTCACGTCCGCCAGGACTAATATATTAAACAAAAAGAATCAGTCATAATTACAAAACAAACATACATTTGATATCGTTCTAACCTGACCCGACAGTAAATAGCAACACGAGAAAGATGTCCGCAGTCGTTGCAAAGAGACCTGCTCAACCAAGCACCCTCGATATGATCGTCAAGGCGATTACAACCAGGCATGAAGCTAGAGGTTCATCCGTAGCCGGCATTAAGTCAACCCTACAAGCAATGGAGTTCGACACAAAGAAGAAGAACACCCTCATCAACTCGGCACTCAAGAGAGGAGTAGCAACCGGTGTGTTGAAGCAAGTCAAAGGCGTCGGCGCAACGGGAACTTTCAAGATCGACACCAATTCAGCGAAGGCAGCCGAAAAAGCCAAGGCGCAGAAGGAGAAAGAAAGGGCAAAGACAGCTGCCAAGAAACAGAAAGAAAAGGAGAAGAAAGCCGCAGTACGAGAGAAAGCTAAGGCCAAGAAGGCTGCTGCTAAGACAAAGAAACCCTCACCGAAAGCTAAGAAAACCACCAAGCCAAAGAAGAAAACCACCAAGACACCCACCAAGAAAGCCGTAGTCAAGAAAGCCGTAGTCAAGAAAGCCGTGAAACCGAAGAAAACAGTTAAGCCCAAGACGTCCGCCACCAAACCTAAGAAGACAACTAAGAAGTAGCCAGTATCAGACGTGTCTCAAAACCAACGGCTCTTTTAAGGGCCATCCAAATCACTGAAAGGGCTACTCTCGCTACTCCTCAAACATGCTTTTGTCTTTGTCTACTTTATTTCATTATCAAATCCCCCCCCCCACCCCCTCTCCACCCGAAAACCACCACAACACAAGTTCTCAGTCAATAAAATGACGGAGACCGGCAACTCAAACAGATTTCATGTTGAAAATGCAAAAGCCGAAAGGGCATCCCGAAAATAATCAATTTCGAGAATATGGAAGTATCCCTTCCTTCCATCGTCTCTCACTCCCAGACGCAAACTAATGAAACAATCAAAACTTAAAATCCGCTGTCAAACACACTTGCGGACACCCGGCCGCACGAAGTTGTTAACCGTGCATATAGATATAAGGATATTTGTGCTATGTATGGGCTATTAAAACGATTGCCACTAACAATTTGGAAAAGCAAAATCTAACAAACCTGATCTTCGAAAATTACGCAACTACTTTTAACTGCAATATGAGTCACTGCGGCGAGCTGGTCCCAATTTTGTCGGAGACACTTTGCACGACGATAGGGTCGGTGCGATAAATGCGAGGGCAATTCCTAATCGAGTCAGGTCAATTATCAGAAAATCAGTGGTGATCAAGTGATGGGCATCCGTCGAAAAGGTTAACCGTATGGAAAAGTCCACATCAGGGTGACTTTTTGTACATGTTTCCAGTTATCACCATTCCTCTGGATGCTTGCATGTTAAAGCTTTCTAAATAAACTACCGATGGTGCAAAACTCGGGAGGATTGCAGGTGATTACGGCATCTAAGCAATTCGTTGCAGGTATCGTATGGTAGGTACGTAGCCCAAATTCATATAGTATGCAGTAAGCCATAGGTCTGCAGTCGTTCCATTGCACACAAAATATATCGCAGAAAGCAAGTTTAACGGATGGTTGAACTTCTCCTTAGTCTGATCGCTTATGATGGTGACATCTTGAATTAACTCTTGATGCAATTTTCATTTCAATTCATTACACTTAAGTGACTGAAACTGCCAGACAATATATAGACGTGTATGTATTAGTTGCGAATGAAAACTTTTGACTTCTATTCTTGTCCGAAAATAGAGCACGACAAGCTTCGAATCGGTACTTTGAAAACTATCACACGATTGTTTAGATTGAGCTCCTTTTGCCTATTCTGGTTTGGTTTTACCAAAGGCAGTGAAAGTATCTAGAATTTTGAATTGAATAAAACAGTTTAAAACAGGTAGTGCTTGTACGTCAGTGTGATTAGGTCCACGACCAATCAAGACAGAGATCGAGGGTAGTTTCGTTCACGTCCGCCGGCGATAATATATGAACTGACCACTGATCTTTACACTAATGTACAGATCAGTGGAACTGACGCATATGAGGCAAAATTACTTACGAACTAAAGAAATGATCCTTGGAAGTAAAGTAGTTTTTAAACTTCTTGAAGAATTTGACATTAACCTATACAAAAACAACCTCGATAAAGACCCTTTAATCAAAGATCTTTTCCTGAAATACCAAGTCGTATAACCACACACTTCCCGAATAAACGAAACCAACCTATCTTCTCATTCCTTAGTACTTAAGAACTTAAATCCCATTCAATAGAAATCTCTCCCTCACTGGCTCTTTGTCTCCTTTGTCCCTGACTTTGGGTCTTTCCTCTATTCACTCATGGCTTTCAATTCAATGCTATTGTAACGATACTTCACTTATCAACCATTCCCTGGCTCAACAAAGACAACTGATCCTCAAAGAAAAAAAAAAAAACGTTGTCTTTTCTTAGAAAACAAATCTATTATCCCCCGCAGGACCTCTTGCGAGGTTGATCAGGGGTAAAGTTTCTTCACTACTTTTCAAAATTACGAAACAAACATACATTTGATATCGTTCTAACCTGACCCGATAGTAATAGCAACACGAGAAAGATGTCCGCACCCTCGATATGATCATTAAGGCGATAACAACCAGGCATGAAGCAACCGGTGTGTTGAAGCAATTCAAAGGCGTCGGCGCAACGGGAACTTTCAAGATCGACACCACTTCAGCGAAGGCAGCCGAAAAGGCCAAGCCGCAAAGAGATGTCATGTCAAACTGCAAAAGCCGAAATAATCGTAAATAATCAATTTCGAGAATAAGGAAGTATTCCTTCCTTCCATCGTCTTAAAAACCACGTGACTGCCAAACACACATGTGTACGACAAAGTGACCGCTAGGTCCCCCACTGAAGTTCAGGCGAGACAAAAATATTCCATTTCCTGTAATTTCTTCTTTATCCGTATTGAATGGAATTTTTATTGTGGCTACTAGGGAAGGTGTTCCCAACTGTCAAACGACAATAATAAAACATAGTACCAAAAGGTTTTGTGACTCCTTGCCTGCAAAATTTGGACATACCCAATAAAACGAAACACAGGGGATTTTTGATGGAGCCATGCATGCGTCATTAACATCATTTGACTTAAATCAGAGTCATGTAAAATTAGGTTACAGGTTCCAACTACTGCTTTGAGTACCTACTGTATTTAAAATCCTGTACCATGACAGTTACACGTTATGGGAGCCCCTATGTGTCATTCAAACAACTTTTGAAAGTTGAGTCCAATTTTGACCTGAAACATTGATACTATTGGAAACAACACACAATTATGAGATTTATATGAGTTTGTCTACTAAGTTAGCTTACTACACATATTTCCATGTTTGACCAATTTTGAATTGAAATGATTGTGAGCTCTTAGAAATCTATTCAATATGGGCACAAACAGACCAAAAACTAACGTTCCTTAAACTTTGCCCCATTGAATTAGCCTCATTTGCACAATTACCTTTCATCAATTCCATATGGGCATCCTACATACCAGCATTGAAATACACCCCACTTTCCCTTACTTATTTAGCCTGATTACAAGGTTTTCAGTGTTTGACCTCTACTGACCTCAAATGACATTTGACCACTTAGAAAATACATAGCATCATCTCCTCCTTATGTGCATGCTACATACCAACATTAAAGTTCATACAACTATCCCTTACTGAGTTTCCATGATTACAAAGTTTTCAGTGTTTGACCTCTATTGACCTCGATTGACCTTTGACCTCCTAGAAAATAAATAGTGTTCATCTACTCGGTATGGGAATCCTACACACCAACTTTGAAATTCTTCCGACTTTCCCCACTAGATTAGCCTACATACCACTTTGAGATTGAGATTGATCAAATGGGCCCATGTGGGACCTTGGACACAAAATTCCTGAACACCCCGAAAATACCTACAATAGTACTATTGTAACAAACTTTCAATGCTGTAGCAAATACTTTGTGGGAGGAGATACATTAAGCATGTTTTCATCAAATGGGCCATATGGCCCATGTAGGACCTTGGATCCAAAATTTCTGAACACCTCGAAGGTTCCCCTATACCAGTACTACTGTGACAAAGTTAAAATTGTACCATGTAATGTAGGAGATACATTCAATGTGTTTTCACAAAATGTGCTCAAATAGGGTCCTCATGGCCCACAGGTGACCTTTGATCTCAAATTTCAAGGCCCATCTGGTGGCCCTCCACCCCACTGGCTATTGTGACCAACCTTTGTTGAAATCCAACAAAGTGTGTGCAAATGGCAGCAATTTGAATAATTGTTGACAGATCGATACATGTAGTATACATAGAGTGACGGTAGGTGATCACAACATCTCAAACAGCTTATAACTGGTTTGAGCTAAAATGTATCAGAGATGGTGAAAAATTGCTAATTTCAGTGAATTCAACTGGCTTCAAAGAAATTAACCTCTGTTGACCTCGAATGATCTTGAAACGGCACCAAGAACGATTGGGTTTTTGTACTCCATATTTCTAAACACCCTATATGTACCATTGGTCAATGATAATGCTGACCAAATTCCATGGTCATCCAATCTTTTTTTGTAGGCGAAGAAGTAGTTTTAACGTTTGAACAAAATGACTGAACTTCTGAACACCAATGGTCAAAGATAATACATGGATGGATGGATGGATGGATGGATGGATGGATGGATGGATGGATGGATGGATGGATGGATGGATGGATGGATGGATGGATGGATGGATGGATGGATGGATGGATGGATGGATGGATGGATGGATGGATGGATGGATGGATGGATGAATGGATGAATGGATGGATGGATGGATGGATGGATGGATGGATGGATGGATGGATGGATGGATGGATGGATGGATCATAATGCCGATGCCTCCAACCATGGATCTTTCATATATATAAATATACATAATATATATATAATATATATAACGAACATGGAATATTATCGTAACTCTGGAAGTTGGGAAAAGCTTGTGACTCCACCGGGATTCGAACCACGGACTTTTGGTTTGATATAGCGATGCCTCACCAGTTGAGCTATGGAGCCAACTGGCTGGTTTCGAACTCGGGGAATCCGTTGCAATTCACCGTTGGATCAGCATCTATATTTGAGCATCACTAGTTCTGTTTTTGAAGCAGTATCCCATTCCATCCCATTCTAGAGAATGTAATCCATACGTTACTGTCAGTACACAAAATATATCTCACGAGGGAAACATTCACACTGCCTGGATGCTGACGACTATGACCACATATCGCGAAGGTATCGCTATCGAGCCAAATGCAATAGGTTCCCAGGTTGGGGCCCGAATAGTCGGGTATCATAAGCATCACTGTATTCACCGACTCTCGCAGGAATATCTTGTTCCATCTCGATTTTATAGCATTTAAAATCAACTCGGTCAGGTAATAAACCGGTGTAGCGGGTTGCCTTTATACTGATGTTGTTCATAGCGAGTTCCTGTGTGTAGTGAAGGTAACCACTACACACACCGCGGACTGGTCATTTTTTAACGACCAACCATTTAGAGTGTATAAAAAATTGAATGCCCAAGTAGTTTTATTGCTTCCCAACTCCTAACCACAACTTTCACCGAATGTCTTAATTTACCAACATTTCTGATAACACTAAAAAGTTTATCATCAGTTGAGGCAGTTTAGTCAGGTGGCTTAGCAACAATTTTCAGGCTTAACGTTACCGGCCGGACAAAAGTACCAAATTTGGCATGGAGTTTCTTTTCGACCTATCTATCGATTTTATCCGTGGAACCCACTTTATCGGTTCCGATTTTTCAAGATGGCGGCCAAAATCCAAGATGGCCGCCAGAAAAAAAGGAAATGTCATATATCTGGCTGTAAAAATCGGAGATGAACAAATGAGGGGTCAATTCAGGTGTTTCCGGGGTCACTGAAACAGATGATGATCATGGCATGTTGCTTGAGTAACCCACTTCCAAGATGGCGGCCAAAATCCAAGATGGCCGCCAGAAAAAAAAGGAAATGTCATATATCTGGCTGTAAAAATCGGAGATGAACAAATGAGGGGTCAATTAAGGTGTTTCCGAGCTCACTGAAACAGATGATTGTCATGGTATGTTGCTTGGGCCACCCACTTCCAAGATGGCGGCCAGAATCCAAGATGGCCCCCTGGAAAAAAAAGAAAATTTCATATATATTCATTCCCCAGACCCCCTGTGCCCTTTTCTGATCGGGACCATCAAACCTTCCTTCCTCAAACGTGTAAATGAAACTGGGCTAGCACACTGACTGTATGTTATGGCTGGTATTCTAATTGTGTCACTTTGGCTCAGGAAGCCACTTAGGACTTATTGGGGAACTTTGAGGTGTGATCGACCGTGGATAGACACTGTCGCAAAGCCCGTTATTATATGGGAGTTACGAGTGTCATGTAAGACTGATTACATTGAGTCAACTATATAATAGGGTAACCTGAGGGAAAACAGACCAGATGTGAATACCGACTCATTGAGAGCATAAACACAACGTCAATTGTGCGAACAACACACGCTAAGCAGGTCACTAGGCATCTGAGGTATTTAAGTCGCTCTTTTCGAACCTGTATTCCAGGGCTACTGTTAGCGAGGATCTCCAGGAAGACTTGTTGTCTGGTATAGACAAGGCCCCCCCCCCCCCTCATAGTAAAACGATAGCTTGGGTTCGAATCTCTCCGTTGGTGAGCTCTGGACAGCGGTAGCAGGGATGAAGAAGGGAAAGTCCCCGGTCCCGATGGCCTCCCTGCTGAGTTCTATAGTACCTTCTGGGAGGTTCTCGGTGGAGACTTTAGAGACGTGTTCGCTCCCGCTTTCCAGTTGAATTACATGAGCCAAATACAGAGGGCTGGAAATATTGTTCTCCTCCCAAAGTCGGGAGACCCTTTGGACCCTAATAGGCGTACAATAACGGTGTTAAATCTGGACTACAAAATCCTGGCCAAAGCATTAGGAAATCGCTTAGCGGATGTGATGCCGGATATTGTAGGTCCTCTCCAGACTTGCGCTGCGCGAGTCCTTCGGATTGAACTCAGTGTTTATTCGATGGGTCTCGTTACTATAAAAGGACGTCACGAGCATGGTCACTGTTAACGGATTTACTTCTGGTCCCTTCCCGGTTCGAAGGGGAGTCCGTCAGGGTTGTCCCCTCTCCCCGTTGTTGTATGTTCTCTTCAGCGAAACGCTCAGTACCTCGCTGGACAGATGCTTGTGGTTTTGACCCTTCAATGTACCGGGTGGGGCTAGAGTTAAATGCGTGCAATATGCCGATGACGTCACTTGTATTGTGTCGGACTTCGTCTCCTTCAAGCCTTTATCGAAGGTATTGGCCACCTTCCAAGAGGCTACTGGTGCCAGACTTAACAAGTCCAAGACCAAAGGGCTGCATTCAGGAGGTTGGCATGGCCAATCCCTCCTGTTCGATGCTACTTGGTCAGATGTCATGATCAGGGTAATCGGCATCTGGCTAGGTTATGGTGCCCCGGAGGCCACCACTTGGGCCGAGAAGGCTGATCAGGTGGAGGCAAGGCTCGACACATTCAATCGGAGGAGACTCTCCCTCCCTGGGAAGGTTACAGTTGTCAATCGTTTTATTGTTCCTCTCCTTTGGTATCCCCGGTACGGTGATCGCTGCACCAGATTATGCCTTGGTGCGATTGGAAAGGATCATTTTTTATTCCATTTGGAAAAAGTGCAAACCAAAACTTCTCAAAAGGACCGTTCTGTAAAAGACCCTCTTAAGCGGGTGGGCATGGTTTGGTCCACCTACCATCTTAACTGCGCTTTCTCCTTTTGAAAGGTTTTTTCGTTGCGTTTGAGAATCCCACGTTTGCCTTTTTTGTTAGGTTCTGGGTTGGTTTTCTTTTTCGCCACTACTGGCCCGGATCCTTTTCCAATAACCGGCCAAAGGTGACACGCCCTTCGGGGGGTGTATACTCAGATTGGTGACTCACTTTGTAGAATCAAAGAGGAGTGTGGGCCATATGTTCTGCTGAACGTGGCCCCCTCGGCTTGCCAAACTGCCATCTCTCCAGATGTGTGGTGTTCTGTGTGTTGTAAGTCACTAGATAACCGTCTCCGGGACTTGGCGAGGAGGATTGCACATGGGGTCCTCATCACTAACCCTTTTCGCCTAGTCAGGTGGCGATTAGGTTATGGGATTTGTCCCTGTGTGGGCTGTAAAGCCATCAGGACTATGCAACACCTTTTGCTGGAGTGTCCCTTTGTCCGGTTGGTGTGGGAATGATGGTTTCACGCCTTCATTATTGGTGTTATTGGTTGTTATTGTTGTTGTTTTGGTTATTAGTGTTATTGGTTGACCTCAGATGACTAGTGACCCGACTTAGCGTGTGTTGTTCGCAGAATTGACGTTGTGTTTATGAAGGGGAGGGGGGGGGGGGCTTGTCTATACCAGACAACAAGTCTTCCTGGAGATCCTCGCTAATAGCAGCCCTGGAGTACAGGTTCGAAAAGAACGACCTAAATACCTCAGATGACTAGTGACCTGACTTAGCGTGTGTTGTTCGCACAATTGACGTTGTGTTTATGAAGGGTGCACAATCGTACAAAATACAGTCAGTGTGCTAGCCCAGTTTCATTTACACGTTTGAGGAAGGAAGGTTTGATGGTCCCGATCAGAAAAGGGCACAGGGGGTCTGGGGAATGAATATATATGAAATTTTCTTTTTTTTCCAGGGGGCCATCTTGGATTCTGGCCGCCATCTTGGAAGTGGGTGGCCCAAGCAACATACCATGACAATCATCTGTTTCAGTGAGCTCGGAAACACCTTAATTGACCCCTCATTTGTTCATCTCCGATTTTTACAGCCAGATATATGACATTTCCTTTTTTTTCTGGCGGCCATCTTGGATTTTGGCCGCCATCTTGGAAGTGGGTTACTCAAGCAACATGCCATGATCATCATCTGTTTCAGTGACCCCGGAAACACCTGAATTGACCCCTCATTTGTTCATCTCCGATTTTTAAAGCCAGATATATGACATTTCCTTTTTTTCTGGCGGCCATCTTGGATTTTGGCCGCCATCTTGAAAAATCGGAACCGATAAAGTGGGTTCCACGGATAAAATCGATAGATAGGTCGAAAAGAAACTCCATGCCAAATTTGGTACTTTTGTCCGGCCGGTAACGTTAAAGTTGCTAAGCCACCTGACTAGTTTATGCACGTTGCTTTTCGTCAGTTTGCATTTCAACTTGCATTTCTAACTCCATGTTTATGGTTCAAAATTGCGAGTACTGCAGTGGGCCTTGTCATTCACCACCCGAGCACTAGGTATTGAATAACTATTTTTACTTGTCTGTCGTGGAACTGATGTCATGGCTGCGGCTACAAATTCATTCGTGTGCGGGTATGAACTCAAACTGACTGTCTGAAAAAAGAGCAATTCACGCATGGAGTGTCCCCGTATTATTTCTACGCAATGTTCTGTACAACCCACACGGTTTAGTGAGCGTACATACTAAGAACATAGTCATCAGAGGCCTACACTGGTAGGTAACACAGTCTTGCCGGGGAATTTCCGAGTCACGATCGTATGTTTTTCGACGAGGGATGTCATATATTCCTCCCATACCAATGGCAAAATGGCAAATATCAACTCAGTATTACACTTCAAAACAAATTACTTTTGTAGCCAATAATTTATTTCTGGCAGAAAATGTATAATACATATTTATTTATTTTACAAAATTTCTATAGCGCCTTATCCAATCAGAAATTGCTCTAAGGCGCTTTACGGTAAAATACATACAAACATGATATACAAATATATAAATCGATAATGTAAGGTATAAAAAGGGTAGAAAAATTGTTATATACAATCTGACAATAAATTGTATAAAAAAAACTGCAAATGGAAAATCGAAAATTATAAAAACAAAATCTTATAATTTAAAAATGTGAAAAATTTTAAATTTTAAAAAGCGCTATAAATGCAAAATGGAAAATGCGTTGTAATAATGTGACAATATAAATTGTATAGAAAGCACGGTTAATATAATGCAGATCTAAATAGAAAGGTTTTGACTAGTTTTTTAAATTCATCTATATTTTTGGCACACTTAGCTTCCTCCGTTAAACTGTTCCATAATGTCGCAGATGAGTAATCGAAACGCCTGTTACCGTATGTAGAAGTTTTAATGACAGGTTTGGTAAGTAAGGACTTGGATTCTGAGCGTAGAGATCGAGTAGGCTTGTATTTATGAATTAATTCAGAGAGGTAGATAGGGGCTAAACCATTAAGTGACTTATATGTATATAACAGAATCTTATAACTGAACCTGCAATGAATAGGCAACCAATGTAAGTCACGTAATACAGGTGTAATATGCTCATGTCTACGAGTGCGACTTTCAAGCCGTGCAGCGCGATTCTGAACTCGCTGAAGGCGATCGGTCAGCTTGTGAGGCAGGCCCATAGCAGGGCATTGTAGTAATCCAGTTTTGATGTCACAAGGGCATGGATTAAAGTCTTACACGCATCATCTGAGATATACCTTCTAATTTTGCCAATATTTCGGATCTGCCAATAACAGGACTTACAGATAGAGTCAACTTGATTATCCATGGTAAGATTGTGATCAAGATATACACCTAAAGTTTTTACTTTGGGAACTGAACATATGGTGTTAGGTCCCATATTTATATACAAGTCTTGAATAGCATTACCTTGAAATTTTGGTGAAAATACAATGAACTCAGTTTTGTCCTGATTAAGTTTCAAACAATTAACCCGCATTCACCCGATTATATCTGAAAGGCATGCTTGGAGCTTTAATGATACATCATTCCAGGACTCAAGGGCAGTGATGGTTGATGTTATGGCGCTGAATTATTTCTCCAACTGGACGGGTAAACATACAATATATCAAAGGACCAAGTACAGATCCCTTCTTCGGTGGCAGGAGAGAAATATTCTAGAGGACAACCACCAAAAATACTATCGTCTGCCATTATGTCCACACTGGGCGTGGCATCACAAGTATCATATTCCTCACGAATAGCTGCTACCTTGCTTATAAAGAAATCACCAAACTGACTTTCAACACATGTGTTTGATGGCAATGTGGCATCATTTGGTACACCCATTAAGTCTTTAGTTTGACTGTAAAGTCGTCTTTGATCACTGCCACATTCCGCAAGTTTGTTGCAATATAGTTCCGTTCTTCTTGAATTAGAAGTTTATTAACAACTTTACATTGGTTACTATAAATTTGCCAGTGGACAGTAAGACGAGTCGCCCTCCAGTTTCTTTCAGCCTCTCTTCGTTCATGTTTTGCATGTCTGAGTGTGTCTGTGTACCATGGGGTATTGGGTCGTAAAGTAATTGTCTTGGTACATTCTGGTGCATGGCGATCAACTAATTTGCTCAAATGGTCAATGTAGGCAGCCACTAGCTCCTCAACCGACTGATTGACATTCATTAAGGTTTCACAATGTTTGATGTCCTCGATAAAATCAGGAACATTGATATCACGAAACTTTCTGAACGTTGTAACTTTGCGAATGTGATCTGGTTTATGCGTATTGATGTTGAGACTTACAGCGTAATGATCACAAGTCAAATTTCCATTCATATTACCAAGACATGCGTCAACAATAGATGGTGAACCATACAGTATGTCACTGTGTTCTCGGGTTATCACTACATCCAGGGTATGTCCAGCACGATGTGTTGCACCAACGACATTTTGTTTTAAACCATGTACATTTAAAAGTCTAGAAAACTTCTGTGAATCAACATCATTAGGGTTATCCAGGTGAAAGTTCAAATCACCAACGATGGTCACACGATCTTTCATGGCAGTAATACTTTCTAGATAAAGTGCCCATTCATCATAAAATGTGGAATTCTTGAATCCATTTTTAGAAGCGGGAGGGGGTCGGTAGATAACACCTAATGCAAATTGTAAATCACCAGTGCTGATACAGCAATCCATATGCTCAAAATGCGTGTGGAGAATATCCTTAGTCGAGGTGTTAATCTTTAGTGATAATCCAGATTTAAACGGCACCCCAACCCCTCCTCCAGTCTTTCCGGTGGAACGGGGGACATGCTCAAATTCATAACCCGTAGGGACAAGGTTACCTATTACAGAGCTGTCAGTCACATTTCCCAGCCATGTTTCAGTTAGTGCTAAAATGTCAATATCATTCGATACAACAAAGTCAGAAACAGATATTGCTTAATTGCTGATGGAGCGAACATTTTGTAAGAACACTATTAGCGGCTTGGTATGCTGGTTATTGAAATTAAGTTTATGATCCCTTTTTATGACATGTAAATTATTGCTGTGCGTTTTGATAGTTCTAACGTGGTTCAAAGGCCTTGGTTTAATTACAGTTTGAATTTCATATTGCATATCATTATGGTATGTTTCATTATGGTATGTTTCTTTGACATATACTTTATTGACTGAATACTCTTGAGTCTTACCAAGCTCTGATTTTATACAATGCATGAACCAACTGCTTCCATCAATTTAAAGCATTTGGTGACACTGAATGGGGGGGGGGGGCATGGGGGCATTTCCCCCAACTTTCAGTCATTTCCCCGGTTGCCCCCCCCCCCTCCTAGTTTCCGAAAGTAACATGTGAAAATTGACAATTTTAGATATATATTGTCTGAATCACTGTATGTCTTGACAAATCCGCGAATGGAAGTAAGTAACACACCCACCCCCCCCCCCAAGATCTCGGAGTATGGGGGCGCCACTGATCAAAAGTCAGCAAAAGCCCTAGCAAAGAGGTGACGTCTGAAAACCGTCTTGAAGATGGAAACGGTGGAGGATGATTTTAGAGAAAAGTCCATTCCAAAGACGAAGCGAAATGCTCTGTCACCCCATGAAATGGCTGAATCGTTTCTCATGTATAATCTAACATGTTGCTGAAGACCACATGATGGAGAACATGAATGAATCGAAATAGGAATATAGGCGGGAGCCGTACCATTCAAAGACTTGGAAACAATGAGCAAGATCTTGTGAATTATATAGGCTACTGCCATTCTGTTTACGATATAGCTCGCGTTGCTGCTTGCCAGTTATTTTACATTGTATCCTCGACTTCCCTAATTCGTGCACTTGTCCCATACATAGCAACCACACATTTTGGTGCGTGAGCTTGTAGCCTATAGCCAGGGCAACCCGAAAATTTCTCGAGGTTTTTACGATTGTTTTCAATGATTTTTTCTCGAAAATTGCAACCATGCAGTTATAGTTGATCAATTTGTGTCTTCCATCGCCGTTTTGGAGCAAACAACTTCAACATTTCCCTTCTAAAGAATCATTAAATGCGAGGTGAGCGGGATAAAGGGATGAAGCTCGAAAAATTCTACTGCGAAACATTTTTTTCCCATACGGCCACAATTTCCATCCGATTTTAAAGTTTCTCATATACTTTTGAAGTCGCTGAGCTGAGGATCCTGATAATTAGCATAATGCATGAAATTAGCAAGATTCAAGGTGATTTGACTGAAATATTCACTAAGAAACTGTGAAATATGTGCAGCATTTCATATAACCACCATACACCTAACTCATTTGTTGATGAATTTTGACTGCACATAAAGTGTATGCGAGGGTACCAGCAATTGCCAAGTAGGAGGTTTCTGATATAAAGTTATATGATGTGGAACTTGCACTATGGACACGCCGATGAATCTATTTATGTACGGGTGTTCACAAGCTTGAACAAATGACTTTTAAACATCCCATGCGTTATTAATTTTTTTACCAGAGTTCAACGTTGATATCTGGTAAACAAATTAATAACGCATGGGATGTTTTTGAATTCTACCTTCACCGCTTCCATGAGGATAGGCACAAATATCTCGGCAAGGAGAATCATATATACAAATTCTTTTAAAACAGCGAATGTGTGTAATTATCCAATCAAAGTGGCAACAAAAGTAATTCTAAGTGACTGCAGTAGAGCACTGTGATGAGCTCTCTGAGAGTATCCATAAATTTGCTTAAAGCTCCAATCAGCCTTTATTTCATCTTTCTCATATTTCGTCTTCCTTTCCAATCACGAAGATACCCAAAGTAATCTGCTGTAATGACTGATACACAAACTATCACTGAAAGGAACAAATAAACCCGTTAGTCGAAATTCCTAATTTCGTGGAATAGGCCCCTGTGGTAAAACATATACAACTTTGGCGGTCCCCGACACTTTAGGAAACTTGACGGTTGATCACCATTCTTCTCCAAAACTAGAGAAGATTGAGTGGTGTAATTTTGGCTGAAATACTTTTCATAGATGAGGTATCGAATGATGGCATTCGTTTTCGATATCATTGATGTTTATTTTTTTCAAATATCTCAGAGGCTGATCGGAGCTTGTGGACATTAATTTTAGGTGTTTCAAGTTTATTTCTACTTCCAAAAACATATGAATATACAGTCTGTATGAAATGCATGAATTGACAATTATTACAAATGAGTAGCGATCACTCTGACTATTGTATATTTGGACAACTAAAAGAAAGTAGAAGAACCAGAAATAATTTGTGAGACTTTTCCGAGTTTGGTCCGTGGGATGCGGAAATCATAACGCGAAATCGTGAATCTCCCGGATCTCCTCAGGCCACCAGAAAACCCCTCGTGAGAGGTGTTCGGCTCCATAGGGGCCCTCTGAACTTCCACTTCATTAAAGACAAATAAGTGTGTGTGTGTGAGGGCCAAATGGTCAATTACTCTCCACTGTGTGTTAAATTCAGCACGATAGCAATTTGGCCCTATAACAGTCGTAAAATTAAAGTGGAACTCCTTCCGCACTACAGGATAATGCCCTCAGGCAATATCGGGGCAGCTTGTGGGGGGGGGGGGGTCATTAACGAAGTTTATTGCTCGGTAATAAAACTGCAAAGATGTGAACTGGATTCATAATGGCGGCGAAAGAACGTCATGGAGAGAATACGTTTTCGGTTGTTATTGTCCACTCCCAAGAAAACGAAAGAGAGGAGAAGACACATATTAGTTGCTAATTAATCTAAGGGTGTTTGTTTTGATAGAAGAAAGCGCTTATGATTCTCACTTGGGTATGTTTATTGATGGAACATCTTTTTATAACTTTATTTTATCGGGTTTCATAGATGGACACCAGTATTACGAATTCATGGATTACTTAAAGCATGCCGGAAACGAGTATGATAATCATGACGTGTGGATTTTGCTATTTCTCGCTAATATTTTGAACATGTGATTTCCAATTGAACTTTTCATCAATCATTTACTCCTAACAACATTCAAAGGATCAGTGATTCCTTGCCACGGCCTTTGAGCCTAATCAAACACGATAGGGACCGTGTACTCGCTATGATGAGCACACACACAAAGTATGAGCTCCATTGAAGTTTTTCCCATGAAGTTATGGTGATTTACGGGTTCTCCCTGTTCGATCTGCTTCTGGTTTACCTTCATCATTTCCACCACATTTAATTACAGCACCGCTTGTAAAATTGACCTATGATGACCCCTGATGACCTCTGAGTGACCTTCAAAATGTTCACAACCCAATATTCACCAAATGTTATGACCTTCATGTCAATATACCAATGTTCATTGATTTGACCTTTGATGACCTCTGATGACCTCTGAATGATCTGCAAAGTTTTCACCGCTTAATATTTACTGTTTGTAACTGGTTTTCATTTTTACACAGCATTGTTTAGCGATTGGACCTTCAATGACCCCCAATGACCGCTGAATGACCTTCAAAATTTCTGCGACTCAATGTTTACTATATTTACCGAGTTTCATGTTGATACAACATTGTCTAGTAATTTGACCTTCAATGAACCCTGGTGACCTCTGCATGCCCTTCAAAATTGTTGTCACTCGATGTCCACCATACGTACCAAGTTTCATTTAAACCGAGATGCTGAGAAAATTTAGCGTAAATTATGCAGATTACCCACCTATTTAGCATATATCGTGCTCAAAATCTAATCAGTTAGAGAACTCATATAGCTATAGGCCTCCAGCTTCTCACCAAATTTCATTGTCATACCTATTGCGGCTCATGGGATATATTTGACGTCTGCTGACCTCAGGTGACCGTTGACCTCCACTAAAAACAATAGGAACCGCGTACTAACTATGAAGATCACACGTACTAATTTTGAGCTTAATTGAAGATTCCCATTTCAAGTTATGGTGATAACAAGGTTGTCACTATTTGACCTCTGCTGACCCCAGATGACGTTTGATTTCGACCAATAACACCCAAATCTACCACCCAAGTATGATAATGAACGGACCTTGCGTTGTTGACTTAGAGTGATTCCGAGCGGCGTCACACACACACACACAGGTCGACTTTGCATTCAGTTCGAGGACTTCATTGTTATTTTCTTTGTACCTGTTTCCTGAGCCCTAACTTTAACAACAGACTCTCTGTTGTTAAACTTTCGAGGAAAATCTATTCAATTTACCTTCGAGGACTTGAAACCCCTTTTTTTCATGTCCTCGATCGCATCGCAAACAAACTCACACACACACACACACAAAATCATCAGTTTGGTCTTTGGAATATTTGAAAAGAATTTGTTGCTGTTAAGCCAATGTCTATGTTTCCAAATTCATTTGTGTCATCATTTAGGGTATTTCGAAGGGGTTCATTTTTCAATAATACCGTAGTGTCATCGGCAAGTAAAGAGAAGGTCGATTTATTGGTTGAACGATGAATATTATTTAATGTATAGTGTAAAATAATAAAATAACAGATAAATTAATAGATAGAGAGTAGGTTCACAATAGCTCACCCAGCACAATGCTGGTGTGAGCTAAAATTGAATAACCTCTTTCTGTGTCATTATCATTTAATACACCCAGTCATTATTTCGAAGGGTGGCGATACTTCGCAAACGATATGTTTGAAGACATTTTGTTTAGATTTGGATTCAACTTTGTTGCATGTAGGCTAACACAAAAAAATGGATAATGGTCCGAAATATCAGCCACGCGATGACACCACTATTGTTAGAATCAGCTCCAGGGTTTTATCAATAAGGGAAGAGGTGGTGTTAGTGCCTCTCGTGCAGTGGCGGCGCCATGGGGGGGGGGGGAATTGCCCTCCACTTTCAAGAGACAAAAAAAAAATCTAAAATCGTCTAAAAAACGTGTTTGAGCGATAGTATTTTGTAGGGGATGGGGTCCAATTTTGTCCACCCCCACACAATTTTCTTTGTTTCCCCACTTTCCAAAGGCTGATGCCGCCTCTGCTCTCGTGGGTTCGTTAATAAGTTGTGAAAGGGAATACAGTGACAGGACATTACCGAAACACTGTATATCATGCATCCTGTCAATCTTCCGTAGTTCATCAACTCAAAGCAAGACGGTCTAAATGCTAACCCATACGGTAGCACACACACATACATTTTTAAAGCTCTAAAATCTACATGGTTTTCAATAGCAATGTACAATTCTAATGGAAAGATGAATTTAAGAAGTCTTCAAAGTGACTTAAAACTGTGCAGGCGAAGGAGAATTCCAAATAGAGAAGGGAAGACTATTCAACAGCATGGGCCCGGCTGATGGGCCCGGCACGATCGCCATAGGTTACCGTGCAGTGTAGTTTTGGGAACAGAGGGAGTAAGCGTATTGCCAGAACGAGAAGGCGTAACGAGTATTGACTGAAAAAGACAGATCTTTGGACTGCAACGAGTCATAACAATCCACAACTAACATAGCCGCGCTGTTATGCAGATATTGCAGTCTCTGAATCAAATCACTGGTATAGCATAGAGCAAGCTATTGCAGTGATCTAAGTGGCAATATATATGTATATATATATATATATATATATATATATATATATATATATATATATATATATATATATATATATTTATATATATATATATTATATCACTATCTGACTGTCATGGCTGAGAGCGATCGATGTCGGGGTAGGCCTACGACACGTTTTACTGTTATCTAAACAATCATGACACGTCGACGTTACCAGCACATTTTGCAACTCAAAGTTTCACCCGAAAATAGTCCGCAAAACCATGTGTATACTTTTATGAAATACTGCCCCCAGTCCTGACAGTACTTCTAATTCTATAGGCCTTGGGGCCAATGTGCGCCTCTGAACAAAACTTTTCCCATTGGCTGAGGCTAAGTTGCTAACGCTAACCCTATTCCAGACAGTGATTACCACCAATAGGAAACGATTCGATCGGCCAATGAGAAAGCACTTTGTTGGAGGTGCACATAAACTGAACTCTTGAACACCCCCGGAATAGATACCACCCTTCAAAACGAGCACGCGCAAAGATGTTAAGAATCCATCTTTTCACGCCCCGCGTGGTATATTCCGAGGTAAGCCAGATGTCATGTGGGGATCACATGCATATTTGGGTTCGAATGTGGGTATAAAGCTTGGAACCAGGAGCGAGAAACTCACACATCTACCAAGAGCCTCAAACGAATAACAGTTGTCATCGCAATCACCGCTGATATCTCACCACTCTCCACTATCATGTTCGGTAAGTTTGGTATATTCAAATTTATATACTCCATGGTGGACATTAGTGATAGAGGTTAAGATTGAGTACTTTCTGAACTGCATAACGATATTAAGTTTGATACCGTATGATACGAGATACTGGTATTCAAGTTCCAAATTCATTTATATACTCCCAAAACATAAACTTAGAGTCAGTTTGAATTGCCTTAATTAAACAAATTACTAAGCAATCATTCCAATCACATAACAAACATGAGGTAGAAGAATCAGAAATAAGGTATTTTTTCTGAGTCTAGTCCCGGGATATGTATATATATATATGCAGAAGCATATATACACAAATAGTATAGTTAGAAGTAATATTAGTGATAACCAACAGAAATAAAAGGAGAAGGCACACAAATTGTTCGTTCAGTGCAGCAGGTCCTAAACTCTGGAATTCTCTACCTCATCACTTGAGAAATATCACATATATTGACACTTTTAAGAAGCATTTGAAAACTTATCTTTTTAGGCTTGAGTATGGGCATTAATCTCATTCGTTGTTTTATTCACATAACTGTGCCCATATTTATGTATATTTATATATTTTTGTTCTTTATTGTGGTTTATAACCCTGTCTTATATCATTTTTTTTACTTTTATTGCTGTTGTTATTACTTTTAGGTTTTCTTAAGTTTGGTAATTTTATATTCCAGGTATTGGTTCTTTTGTACAGTGCTCTTGAGCATGTTTCATTTCATGATAACAGCACTTTAATATATGGTATTTATATTATTATATATATTGTATAATTGCTGAGAAAATATTGATCCAAAAGGCTTATAATTTGATAGAATTGTAGAAGATTGTTCCCACTGTTCTCCACCTTTTTACAGTTAGGGTGCACATTTTAAAGGTGTTTCCTCATTGTTTGTTCGTATTGCATACATACATACATAAATACAACATGTATTGTATAGCGCTTCTCCAAAAAGATCGAAGCGCTTGAACAACAGCTTAACGAATAGGGGGGAAAAGAGTAACTAAGTAACTTAGAATAGAAAGGATTTTAGATGCTTTTTGAAGGTGTTGAAAGTGTCACATAAGAATTGATTGTAGTAATTGTTAGGATTAGGATCTAGGTTAGGGAATTAGGGTTAGCGTTAGCCAGTAGGGGGATTCTTATAAAAATGTGCGTATTGTCACTGGGTTTATAATTTCAAAACATTACGCTGGAATTTGCATGTTGGGATGAAAAAAGTTTCCGGGGTCATCGGGAAATTGTTGCTCCCTTCCTCGTCAATGTTGAAATTCATGGTGCTAGTGAAGGTGATCTGATTATCTCATAGTTATTATGTATGAATATTTTCGCCTTCGTAAATTCAAACATAAATAAGGCCTCTACGAGTATCTTTTTTCCAAGCATCGGTGAAAACAGCTGAAAAACCACTGTTGGAGCATATCTACAGCTCGACTCGGATAAGAATGATCACTTTTATACGAAAACAAATATATATAAATGGATGGCACCGTATTATGGACCTAATTGACAAAAATATCAACAAAATAACGATTTAGATCATAAATATTGAGTTCCATATTACAGAACAATGGAGCAGTTCTGTAGAATTAAAAGAGGTTGAATTCTGGTGGTATAAGTGCTGCCCCCAAACAACATCACAATAGGCAAAGTATGGGAAAGAATGAGGACATTATACAAAGTAACAAAAATGCTGCGGGGGTGAGTCCAGCGCAGATTGTTGAGAACACCGATTCGATCTTTTTGAAACTTGAGTTTGGTGAGTGTACCTTGAGTCGGTCACTGCGTATAAAAGTATCATCAGCGATGAGGTTTCGCGCGTCTTGATTTAAATATGTCCAATTCGATCAAAACATATCACGCGTGTTGAAAAACGCGCTTCCACGCGTTTGGATATGGCCTTGTGGACGATGTTTTGAAAATGCACCTAATTTTGTTAAAGTGTAGTGACATCCTCAAGAAAATGGTCTGAAGTTAGGCCGGATTTTACTTTTTGCAGGAAAAAAAGGAAGCGATGGGTAGAAAAACAGTTTGCTCTTCCATATTGGACTGCTCTTATAAATATTTCTGAAAAGTGTTTCATGTACAGTGGGATATTCCTGGAGTGCCTGACTCAAAGTCACGCTTAGTGCTGAAAGTGCACAAAAATCACTTGGGAAATTGACTAATCAACTTGTCAGATAAAGAAGAAAACACATTTTCGAACATGTTTGTCTGGGTTTTATCAGTTTTCCCTTTTCAATATATCTACTGAGCCCTGAAAGTTCCTTAGGTGACCGACTCATGGTACCCTAATTGTAGCCGTGGTGGTGTAGAGGTAGATGTATAGAGTAAGGAGGAAACTGAGGCTTCTACTGGATTACGCACTCGTCTATTTTAATCCGTGAAAACTACAAAAAATATATATATAAATTGTCTATAAACGTACAAATTTATCACAAAGCAATCAGTAAATCGCAATCGTCACAAACATACAAGTAACACATAAATACGAGAAAATACAACGCAAACCTCAAAGACGCAACTCAAATAGATTCTTCAAATATATATAAATTCTCTATAAACCGCAATAATTAAAACGTAACTCTTTGGTATCCTCTACTTTTATTCAAACGCAAATCAGTGACAAAGTCACACAGTGTGGATATATTGCACAGGCTGCCACACCCTGGCACAAGTTACAGGTATAGTATTACAGTAGGTGTCTATACAGGTATAAGCTATCTAGTCACAACTGACTCTACTCAGATCTGGAATGCAAGTCAGGTCCCTGGAACTCTCAATGCCACATGCAGGAATATCCAAACAGAGGGCATGACCTCACATACTGAATAATCATGAGGCACACTTACATGCCCCCTCAAAATGAATTTAATTCATTTTCTAACATTGAAATACACCAATTAAACTTAAACACAAATACAAATGAAACAATTTTTATTATTTTCGAAACAAATTTTGTCAAACACAACAAACATATAATATAGATGAAATTCAGAACACGCACCAAAACTTAAGCAGTTAAAACCTGTAGGCACCTTATCGCAATTCTATGCATTCGAGTTTTCCACCAAAACAATTACTTTGTGTATTGGTCGTTCAAGCACTATTACCTTACCCCTACGTTTGCCTTTATCATCTATATGTGCACTTAATGCGACCTTGACGTTTCTTACACAGTTATCATCACCCTGAATAACATCTACCACCCTGGCTAATGGCCACTCATGACCTCACATACTGAATAATCATGAGGCACACTTACACTAATGCTACTAATTATGATATTGAATGTGGTTATTCCAGGCAGGATGCTTATCAATAAACCCTCCGAGAAACTTTGTAACATTAGAGGGCGTGATTTTCAGGTGCTGTTTGAGCTGTCCCGAGCGCGACTATTTTTTTCCTAGTACGCTAGCGCGAACATTTACCAATTGGCCAATCACATTCGTGGAATTCAGTTTCCCAAAAAACCCAATTTCTCAACAATTTTATCTAGTTTTGACCAAAGAATATGAAAGAACCTATTCGATGACGCCTGTGGAGATAACCCTGTTTCCTGAACCCTAACCCTGAATTTAAATCGAATTTAGGAAAATCA
Organism: Apostichopus japonicus; assembly: GCF_037975245.1. Classification (NCBI taxonomy): domain Eukaryota; kingdom Metazoa; phylum Echinodermata; class Holothuroidea; order Aspidochirotida; family Stichopodidae; genus Apostichopus; species Apostichopus japonicus. Next base: position 452,498 of record NC_092567.1, read on the forward strand.
TGAGAAAGTATTTTCGCGCTAGCATACTAGGAAAAATAAAGTAGCGTCCCGAGCTGGGTGCTGAAGTTGCCTAGGCAATGCCTGCCGGGTCAACTCAAGCGACCTCGTTGTCCAACGCGTGAATGTGTGAGGTGGGTTCGACCTCGATGTCCAACGCGTGAATGTGTGAGGTGGGTTCGACCTCGATGTCCAACGCGTGAATGTGTGAGGTGGGTTCGACCTCGATGTCCAACGCGTGAATGTGTGAGGTGGGTTCGACCTCGATGTCCAACGCGTGAATGTGTGAGGTGGGTTCGACTTCGATGTCCAACGCGTGAATGTGTGAGGTGGGTTCGAGGGGAAATAAATCCATGTGTTTTCCTTGATCTATATTGTGGAGCGCACTGCGCCATGCTTTTAAAAAACAACAACATACGACTCATAACCGCAAATAGCCTATATGTAGTGATTTGTCTGTTAACAGTGTCCGGTGTATAGCCTATGGATATACACTCATTATTTTATGCTACTACTAAACTATTCTACTAAACTTCTGGTAACAATCCCCCTTTTCCCTACCACAGCCCGTGCCGTCATCCTGCTTGCTGTGTTAGCCTGTGCCGCGCTTACCACCGTCTCGGCCGATAGACAGGGATGGCCGGCCTGTTATGATTCCAAAGGGAACTACAAGTGTTAGAAGTCGAGCATTCCATAACGGGTAAAGTTACTTCAATCAGTGTCACTGGAGAATTTTTGTTTATGGATATTCACTTCATAAATCTTTTTCATATCGCAGTAACAAATCACGTAAAAATTTATATACGGGCATATTTATATATACATACGGGTATATTTATATATATATATATATATATATATATATATATGTATATAATATATATATATATATATATATATATATATATATATATTTATATATATATATATATACGGGCATATATATATATATACGGGCATATTTATATATATATATATACCCAGGGTTCTGCCCAGGGTGGATTGAGTGCCGGCAGGACTATCTAAGCGGAGCGCCACCATCGGTTGGCGCGGAGCGTACAAGAAAATTTTGGGTTTTGGAAACCCCCCAATGGCCGGAAACAGCCCTTCCCGAGTATTCTGACCCACATGTAGACAGCTTTGAAATGAGATCTCATGTCTGGAATTTTTCATAATTAATGAAAAAAGTTAGGACAAATATCTGGAGCACCAGAGTACAGACCAGCCGGTGGTGCCTATTAAATAAATCATTCAGGCTGAGATGATAATTTTAGATGGACAATGAGTGAGAGTCCACTCCCAAATAAAGACGAATCATAATGAATTATGTATTCTCTCTCATTTATTCAACATCGGGCCTATAAAATCGGTCCATTGAAAGGATATCACATAATTACAGCAGTGACTGCCGACTCTGACCACTCAGCAGACGCAGTGTGTGAGTCTTCGATTCTGTCCATACCAAACACGCATAGCACGATATCAAGGCCCCTTGCTATGGCCATCTTTATGAAAGTTACCCTTGTAATCACATGTTTTAGGCCACTTGGCAAGATTAACTCAATGCTAAATATTGTTTCCATGTTCTTGTAGAAAACGTAAACTCCGCAAAATACAATTAGTTGTGATTTTGTAGATATAAATGAAACTATCAAAAGTACGATCGGCAGTTGGAAACGGAAAACAGTCATTGGTCTGGAATGCGGAACTCTGGTAATTTTTACTAAGTATGACACTGTGATGTGTTGGATATTTTGAACAGTTATGAACTGGATTTTCCCTAGTCTCAAACAGATTGTTTCTGTACGTTCGACCCTCCGGCTATGGAGCTGTTTTTTGGAGTTCCTATCGAAAATAAGTGCAGGTCGGAAAAGTCACTCAGGCAGATTGTGGCGGTCGGTAATTCAGCGTGCTGGTCGGGCCCGACCGGCGCCGACCGGCAGCGGCAGAACCCTGTATACCGTATGTATATACCGTATATATATGGGCATATATCTATATACCGTATATATACATATCTGTATGTATGGGCAGCGGCGGCAAAAGAAATCCAAAATTAGAACATTGGTGGGGCGAGGTTAATCTTTTACAACATTTTTGTACTGGGTCAGCATCGTCATATGTTGCCCCCTACCCCGAATACTTGTAAGCCTACATTGCGAAGGCATTACAATCGGGTAAAACCTTATTTTTGACTTTTCTGACCACGAGAAAACCTCTTGAATTTCTCTTCCAGATCGGACCTATTGCACGTGACAGTCAAATTACAAGCATGCCTATGATTTCTGTGGAGTCTGCGGAGAAAATGTCCTGATGTAAACATGTAGGCAACAGCTACGGTACCGGACAAACAATAAAGTGTTGGTGGCGGGAATAACGTTAAACGTTTGATCAAACACATTCACTGGTGGCGGGAATTCAGAATGAACAATTCAAAATCACCACATCAATAAACTTTGAGAAAACACGTTAAAATACTCAATTATTTTGCTCACCAAAATATTTACAAATCCAATGCACGTGATACGATTTTCTATGTTGTGGGTTTTCAGGATCAGGTATAAGGGATATAACATGTTGTGTGTTTTCAGGATCAGGTATAAGGGGTATAAGGTGTGTTTTCAGGATCAGGTATAAGGGATATAACATGTTGTGGGTTTTCAGGATCAGGTATAAGGGGTATAAGGTGTGTTTTCAGGATCAGGTATAAGGGATATAACATGTTGCTGGACTTGATTTGAATCGATCGCTACGATTTAAGGAAACCACATACGGCTCATCTATGAAACCTGACCGGAGTGTGATCGTGCACTCTTAAACATGTTTTGTAGAGACTACACAACCTGTGTAACTAGTGCACTTATCACAAAATGTGTAGAAATTACACAACAGTTGTGTAGATGTTTTCAGTGTAAATTACGAGTTTTCTATATGAATGTGTATTATAACCCTGTTCAGGTATTTTAACTCAATGCAGGAATGATCCACATTTAACATGAAAACATCTACACAACCGTTGTGTACATTTGTACACATTTCGAGATAAATGCACCAGTTACATGAGTTGTATAGTTTTTACACAACCTTTTTTAGAGTGTGGATGGACACCTGCGAAAGTTTGCCTTCTCTTTTCGACTGAGTGATCAGAGGATCATGAGACAGGTGTGTATACAATCCCATCCTGCTCTTTGGACCGTCATTTATAGTCCCCGTCCGATGGACTCGAGTGTGGCCAGTCTTTTAGCCACTTTCTTCATAGATTGTAAAGAGTGGTAGCTCGGTTGCCACAACCGTCATACAGCCATGCAGAGACCCAACTGTGGAACCTAATTATTCTGCAGAACAATGAATGCAAATCCCCCACTACAACAAAATGAACACACAAGGTCATCAACAACTGTCAAACAGCCTCAGATGAGGGGCTCGGGGCGGGGGTGCAGCCCCCCTCCTAACCATTTTTTTTGGGTGAAGATTCGGGCAATATGATGAGAATTTTTCGAGCACCTACTGAAAGAAAAAAATATCGCAATGTGTTTTTCAATGGTTAAACTGATATAATTATCATTATTATTGTAACGTCTTCCCCAATAATGCTAACCAATATGGAAGGGTAATAACACGGCAAATGATTGTATGTTATCAGCATACGATGTAATAACCGATGCATGCCTATATGAAATGCATATTACCATGTTGAACAATTTTTTGAAAAATTTGGTCATATATTTCGGGCAAGTCGTTACAGTCCCCCCCCCCCAAAAAAAAATCAAATTCGGCTCCTACGCCAATGAGCAAAGGGTTCCTAGCCTATAAGCTTGAATCCCGATTGGAACAAACATAAAACTTCCTAAAGTACTGTACTCATGATTGCATTATTCTGTTTATCTCCTGAATTTTAGGTTCAAAGGTTAGTTGTTCATTACTGAGCCCGAGAGGGACATGAGAAAATATGTTTTCGGACAAGGGAGAATAGTCTCCGTTAATTATCACAGGATAATTTGAAGATCGTGATTATTATCTCGATATCATTATCTCGATATCTGTTGATTACCTTGGGATCATGATACTATCTCAGGATAATTATCTCGTACACTTTTGATTACTTCGAGATAATAATATTATCTCGGGAGGGTAATCTCAAGATTTTTACATTATCTTGAGATAGTGTTATTATTTTTGTTTTTGTGTGTGTTACGTTGCCATTGTAAATGTGATAACTGGGTAATACAGATGCGTGCGAATATCAAACTTGGTAAGGGGGGCTGTTCCCCTGGGTGGAGGGGGTAGCTCTGTGTTTTCTACTTATGCTTCAAGGTCATTTGATGAACACATGTCAAAATATGGAAAGCGTTTGAACACGATAATGGGAGAAAGCAGGCTTTGTACTTGGCCTGTGAGTCACCAATATGGAATTCAAACCTCTTGTTAAACGGTGCCATGCAAAAGTCAACATGCCTTGTATAGTAGGTTGCCTTGTATAGTAGTTTGTTGATATGTGTAAAAGTAAGTAGGCCTGACGTTTCGATCCTAGCAGGATCTTCTTCAGAGGCTAAATGACAAGTACAGTAACAGAAGGGACAAAAACACGCACAGAAAACAGACAGGTTAATGAGCACGGTGAACACAATTATAATAGATGAAAGGGGATTATAAGTAGACAATGGATGGTGAGAAGAAAGCAACAGGGAAAGAGGAGAGGTAGGAGATAAACAGTGGAGGGACAAAGAGAGTTTGTTGATAAAGAGTGCAAGGAACCCATTAGTTTTGGTGTCACTTCATCATTGAGGTCAACAGAGGCAGGATGCTGAGAAATTGTAAACACGATAATTGTGAAACACAAATTATCTTCATTCTCGGTCTGATGCATCACTTATAGCGTGCACGTAACTAACTGTTTTAGTACCATTCACGGACATTTGATTAGATTGAAGGGTAGACAACCAAATAATACAAACTTAGGTTACTACCAATAGAGAGTGCAAGGAACCTACCGAATATGGCATTGCTTCAATTGTATTCGAAGTGATCACATTCAAAATCTGAAAAATGTTGTGGACACGATAAACGAGACAAGTGCCTACAGGCGCGAAGAGTGTGCCTATGGAGTTGAGCGAAGCCTTACATTTATAGTTCTGTTTCATGATCATGCTTATGACAGAGATCAGGAAGCCAAGAATTATTCACTTCTCAACATTATATCCTCACAAAGGGGGTGTTATATTTTCTCATCTCCACCGCTGGCAATTGTTTGTGTTAGCGCGATAACTCTCCAATGCAATGTCGTATGGATTTGAAACTCTGCACACAATGTGCCCATGATAACAATCTCTAATGAGCAGGGGCTGCGGCTATCTTGGAATTGTAACGTCTTTTTCTTCATCACGTTTTTGCACATTTCGAGACATTCCAAGTCATTTGGAGCGAATTTTCGTTTTTGCCAATCACGAGCTCGCGGGCAACAATTTTTGACGAAGTTTTTTGAACGCATATTTGCACAGCTCAGGGTATTTGGAGTCAATTCTTCATTTTCGCCCATCACCACCTTGAGTGTCGCCCTTCTGCAATTTGTCGTTTTGGCCCATCATGTCCTCGGACAACACCCGTTTGCGATATTTTTTCCCCAATTTTTATCTGATATTTGCTCATTTCGGAGTATTTCAAGTCATTTGAAATCCACTTTTCGTTTTCACCCGTCACGACCTGGGGCGATACCTTTTGGGGGATTTTTGGTCTGTATTGCCCGTTTATTGACCTTTCACCTTTTCCCTCTGGAGGTCAAAGTTGTACTCCAGTCTGCGCTCCATCATATTCAAGTTTCACCAAGATCAATCAACAAACCAACGTTCCATGGACGGACGGACGGACGGACGGATGGACAGATAGCTCGATGGACAGGGGATGTGGTGGATTAGAATAACTCAACTAGCTATTGCTGGATTGGGCTAAACAAGGCAATCCGCCCCAAGAGTCTCGCCTGGTTGAGTGATCAGTGTTTTTTTCCATCGGGACCCCACGTGGACCATAACCACCAATTTCATGGGAATCCAACAAATAATTGAAATTTGCATAATTTATACAAATTAGCCTAATCAGTTAGCATATTTTGGAAGACCAGAATGACCAGTACCTAACCTGAAATCCCTGTATGTATCATGATCATCCACTCGATTTTGATTTGAGATATACTTGTAATGAGCTTTGATGATAATTAACATGATTTGACCTCAAATGACCTCTGGTGACCTCAAATTGACCTTCCAAATTAGAAATTTTCGGGGTCGAATGCCAAGCACATCCACCAACTTTCGTAAATCCAACAAAGTTTCAGAAATCGCATGAAGTATTCAAATTAGACTACTTAATTAGCATATACTGTGCCAAAAATCTTATCAGTTCGTGCACACTTGCCCATTGTCACATAGGCTGAACTGCATGACCACAGCATCTAGGGTTCATGAGATATCCTGTACACGAGCTTTCAAACCGATTTTTAATTATTATGAAAATTAGCCAACTTAAGTATCGTATTTCAAGGTGAAAATCAAATGGTTCCGAAACGACTTGATCTGCACCTGCTCACAAAATGTCAGCATGGAGGTATTCTCGGTTCACGAGATATCGCGGACAGACACACACATGACAAACTGACCACTATGTCTCTCCTTGAACAAAGTTCCGGCGAGACAAACACAACTTTGTTATGTATGGGACACCCTATGCTAGGATCTCACCTAAATGTCATATTTATACAGGTAATGCCCAACTTTTCATCCCAGAATATTCAGATGGTAAAGTGTTCATGTCGAAATATGAATGAAATATCAACTCTGCCTTGGTGAATTAGTATATGACTTAATATCCCATGAGTAACGCTGTACTTAACATTGATGCAAATTAGGGCCTTTGAAATATTGCATAAATATGCATAGCAAAATCACTCCTCTTGTAGGTATCAAAACTTCAATCCGTTGAGCTACATAATGACATCAAACATTCTGTTATTGAATCCAGATTCAGAGAAAGTCAGTAATTGAAACAGTTCTGATTAACATCTTGTAGTAGAAGCAGCAGCTTGACCGATTGAACAAAATGGCAAAAATGCCCCCTAGATTACCTTTGAAGCAGCCTAACTGAACAAAAGCAAAACGATAATTTCAGGTTGATGACCCCTACATGACCTTGAAACTGACTCCCTTCGCAAGCCACGTAGACCATTGGTCATTGATAATACTGACCCAAAATCATGATGATTCAATCGATTATGTAGGAAAAGAAGCGGTTTGATCCTTCAAACAAAATGGCAGCGCAATGACATTCGACCCCACATTCCTGAGCACCCTATATGTAGCATTGGTCAAGGACCATACTGACCAACTTTCATGATCCTCCAATCTACTCTGTAGGAAGAGAGGCAGCTTGACCGTTCGAACAAAAGAGCCAACAATGACCCATAGATGACATTTGACCTCAAATTCCTGAACACCCCATATGTACCATTGGTCAATAACAGTACTGACCACCGTCCATGATCATCTGATATTCTGTTGGGGAAGAAGCCGCTTGACCATTCGAATGATATGGCAAAAAATGACCCCAAGATGACGTTTGACCTCAAATTTCTGAACTACCCATATGTACCAATGGTCAATGATAATACTGACCAACCTCTATGCTCAGACGATATACTCTGTAGGAGGAGAAGCAGATCGACCGTTCAAATAAAATAGCCAAAATTGACCTGTTGATGACTTTTGACCTCAAATTCCTGAACACCCCATATGTACCATAGGTCAATGATTATACGGACCAGCCTTCATGATCATCCGATATATTCTGCAAGAGAAGAAGCAGTTTGACCGTTCAGACAGAAAGGCCTTAATTCACCCCGAGATGACCTTTGACCTCAAATTTCTGAACACCCCATATGTACTATGGTCAATGGTAATACTGACCAACTTCCATGATTATCCAATACATTCTGTAGGAGTAGAAGCAATTTGACCGTTCGAACAGAATGGCCGAGAATGACCCCTAGGTGACCTTTGACCTCAAATTCTTGAACACCCCATATGTACCATCGGTCAATGATGATACTGACTAGCTTTAATTATCATCCGATGTATTCTGTAGGAGAAGAAGCAGTTTGACTTTTCGAACAAAAGGGCCAGGAATGGCCCCTAGATGACCTTTGACCTCAAATTCCTGAACACCCCATATGAAGCATTGGTCAATGACCTCGGTTTGTTAGATATCGTGCTAACGGGCAAGGGGGACACACACACACACCCACACGAAGATTATCAGTAACACTTTGGAAAAGGAAAATCTAACAAACCTGATCTTCGAAAACGCAACTTCTTTTAACTGCAATATGAGTCACTGCGGCGAGCTGGTCCCAATTTCGTCGGAGACACTTACACGACGATAGGGTCAGTGCGATAAATGCGAGGGTAATTCCTAATCGAATCAGGTCAATTATCAGAAAATGAGTGGTGATCAAGTGATGGGCATCCGTCGAAAAGGTTAACCGTCTGGAAAAGTCCACAAAAGAAGCAGCAGGGTGACTTATTGTACATGTTTCCAGTTATCATCATTCCTCAGGATGCTTGCATGTTAAAGCTTACTAAATAAACTACCGATGGTGCAAAACTCGGGAGGATTGCAGGTGATTACGGCATCTAAGCAATTCGTTGCAGGTATCGTATGGTGGGTACGTAGCCCAAATTCATATAGTATGCAGTAAGCCATAGGTCTGTCGTTCCATTTCACACAAATACATCATAGAAAGCAAGTTTTCATTTCAAATCATTACACTTAAGTGACTGCAATCTGCCAGACAAAATATAGACGTGTATGCATTAGTTGCGAATGAAAAGTTTTGACTTCTATTCTTGTCCGATAAAAGAGCACGACAAGCTACGAATCGGTACTTTGAAAACTATCACACGATTGTTTATATTGAGCTCCTTTCACCTATTCTGGTTTGGTATTACCAAAGGCAGTGAAAGTATCTAGAATTTTGAATTGAATAAAACAGTTTAAAACAAGTAGTGGTTGTGAGTCGGTCAGTCAGTGGATGACACTCAAAGAAAGGTCTACTATAGCGCCATCCCATGATCCTTCACTCTGTGACTAACCCTCCATTTTATATCAGAACGCGTCCTTAGTTACATATACAGCAAGCATTGCCGTATGTATAAAACCAAAATAAAGCCAATCCTCAGCTACGGGAGCATCTCCCTGCTTACCATCTCTAATTTCAACAAACAAGTTTTAAACAGAATCCATACAACAGCCTATCGCTTTGCACTAAAAAATCCCTTCTTATATCGAAACCTCGCATGTTCTTCATGCGGGCAACACAAATCCTATTTTTAAACTTCTTGAAGAATATAACATTAACCTATACAAAAACAACCTCGAGAAAGACCCATTAATTAAAGATCTCCTGAAAAACCAAGTCGTAACCACACACTTTCCAAATAAACGAAACCAATCTGTCTTCTCATTCCTTAGTACTTAAGAACTTAAATCCCATTCAATAGAAATCTCTCCCTCACTGGCTCTTTGTCTCATTTGTCCCCTGACTTTGGGTTCTTTCCTCCATTCACCCATGGCTTTCTATTCAATGCTATTGTAACGATACTTCACTTATCAACCATTCCCTGGCTCAACAAAGACAACTGATCCTCAAAAAAACAACGTTGTCTTTTCTTTTATACCAAATCTATTATCCCCCGCAGGACCTCTCGCGATCTCTTTCAGGGGTTAAACTTCTTTATTACTTACTTTGCTCTTGGAACCCAACGAGACAACAGGCTACCAGCGAGCTCGATCAGGGGTTAAACTTTTTTTATTACTTGGAAAGGATTGCAGTGTATCACCGGGATATATTTCTTCCGTCCGCCGTTTTAGGCTGGAATCTAATTTTGTTACTGGTAAGTGAAGCTTGTTTTCAATTTCATTGTTAAGAAGCCATTTCCAACCCGTAGAAGGGGCTTGCCAATATGGCAACCCCTAACCCACCAGAAACCTTAGAAATAGAAAACTTAGACCTCTCTACCCTCGACCTAGACATTAACAATTGGATTCTAGTCCATAACATCATGGAACGGCAACGCCCAAACTCCGTAGAAACTAACCCGTCACCAAGCACCAAACAGCCACTAACAAGACCTCCCAAGCAATTATAGTTTCTGGAATACTACCTGAAATCTCAAACAATCCGATCAAACTCGCAAAGTTAATCAATGAAGAAAAATCAAGTACACTTATAATAAACAAAAACCGTCTGCGAAGCAATGATATAATTATCACCCCCATGATCCTAAGTCTTCAAACATCCTCCTACAACCAGTGACACAACATTCTAAACTAGGAAATCCCAAGCCAAGAATCCCTCAAAATATCAGACGAAAGAACTTCTCAGTGGTAGCATGCGGTATCAACCCAAAAGTAGAAAGTAAAGACAGAGCAACAACTGAAAGACCAAGAATACTCTCCAATAATTGTGAAAAGACTTATCAGTCGTGCTACCAACAACCCTACATGGAAACTCAAAATAACATTCAATGACCAAGAATCCCAAAATTCCCTCTTAAGTAATGGCCTTTACCTGGGTTACTCAAAACACAAAACTGAAGAATATCAAGAACCACCCCAAGTCAACCAATGTTTCAAATGCCAAATTTTCGGACATACCCACCATACATTTATATTTTTAATCTAAAGAAGATTAGGAAACATATGTCTTCTACAACTTTGAGCACATTGGTTCATTCATTTATTCATAGCCACTTGGATTATTGCAATAGTTTGCTCCATGGTATTCCAGGGTATCTGATTCAGAGACTGCAACGTCTGCAGAATAGCGCAGCCAGGCTTGTTGTAGACTGCTATGACATCAACACTCCATCGTTGAGTATCCTCCATTCTTTGCACTAGTTGCCTGTTGAATTCAGAATTAAGTTCAAAGTACTGCTCCTGGTGTATAAGTGCATTCATGGAATGGCACCCGCCTATTTGTCAGACGATCTGTCCTGACAGGTCAATACTCGTTATACCTTGCGTTCTAGCAATACACTCACTCTCACTGTTCCCAGAGCTAAACTGAAAAACTATGGCGACCGTGCCTTTCCATCAGCCGGGCCCAAGCTCTGGAATGGTCTGCCCATATCTGTGCGGAGTTCTCCCACTCTCAGTCAGTTCAAGTCTTGTTTGAAGACTCATTTTTTCAAGTTGGCGTTCTATTAGGGTTGTATAGCGCTATTGAATACTCCGTAGATTTTAGCGCTTTATAAGTTCAATTACTATTATTATTATTACATGTAAAAACGAAACTCGATGCCTAAGATGTGGTGAAAATCATCGAGTAAAAGACTGCCTGTCGAAACAAAAAAATACAAAATGTGCTAATTGGTTAGGATCCCATGCCGCCCTTTACAAAAGCTGCCCTAAATTTAAAGAAGCTAAATTTGAAGCAAATATCAACAACGAGAACAAAGAACATACGCCAATGTTACCAAAACTACCCCTAAAATTGAGGTAACAAACAAAATCTCAAAAGAAGAAAAGATTAACATATCAATGTTTGTAATCGAAATAATTCAATATACCCTTCAAAAGGCCAAAATAAACGTTAAAACTGACGACATAGCCAGTTACGCCACTGTGTTGGCACTTAAACACCTAAACATAAATGCCCATTAATCTGTTTTCATGGAACGTCTCTACCAACCTTCCATATTTAGCCCTCCTGAAGCCCATAAATGACAGGCTCACTCTCTCCTTCAGTGAAGTTCCTTCACCTAAATATCAACAGTATCCTTTCAAAATTAAGTCTCCTACTCAATCTTATAACCATCCACTCCTCGGATATCATCTCATTAAACGAAACTAAGCTAAATACAAATTCCCATCTAAACATTCCTGGTTACCAAATTTTCAGAAAGGATGTCTCTAGTTCTAAAGGAGGGGTACTGATTGCAGTTAAAAAAAATCTCAAAACTACTCTTCTCTCAAACCCAACCCAACCTAACAACCAGTCAATTGAAATTATAATCGAAAGAAATAACTGACCTCTCCACATTATTAGCTACTACAGTCCCCCACGTGAACCGATTTCCCCCGCTGTAATACAAAAGTGTTCTAACAAAAATACCATTCTCTAAGGAGATCTAAATGCCCACAACATTATTTTGGTAGCTCCAAAACTTCCGAAAAAGGTAAATCCCTCCTTGAAATCTGCGATAACCATAATCTAACAATAATCAACCAAACTACCAAACCAGATTAAACCAAATAAACAACAGTACAGAGCTACTCGACCACGCTATAACCTCAAATTATCTCGCAACTAAAACTCATTCAGTACAAATCTTAGAAGATGACTTAATCAGCGACCATTTTCCACTTCTTTTTGAATTAGACATAAACCTAAACCGTCAACAAAACAAAGAATTGACTTTTAATTATAGTAAAACAGATTGGATATCCTCTAAAATGGAACTCCTAGCAAACAACACCATCCCCGAATTCAATAATAAAAACAACCAGCTAAATTACATTGATAATTACTGTGATAATATTGCCCATCATATCTTCAATACTTTCAAAAAAACATTGTCCCTTATAAACAAAACAAAACAGAAAACGAAAGCTCAATAAGGAGACGCTTACACTTATCAAATACAGACGCCGCCTTCGTAGAATCCACATATTCTCTCGAGATCCTACTCACAAAACCCAAATTAACCAGCTGAAAAAAAACAACAACAAATAAACAGACAAACATTGGCAGACGAAAAAACATCGTCTTAAAAATGAATGCCATTCAATATTAACGATAAAAACCCAAAACCTTTTGACAAAAAAAAATAAAAAACATCATTAACCCCATTTCCAGTCCAAATACCGGTAATATAGACCAAGGCCTTAAAAATAACGTAGGAAATTTGGTCACGAACATTCAAGACCAAATCAAACTTTTTGAATTATACATTAAAGATATCTTTATTATCTCCTATGTTAATAATTTCAAATAATGCCGACAATTTTATCCCTAATCCATCAGGATTTCTAAACGAAAACATCCCTCTACATAAAGAAATCGGTAGACACGAATGGCACAATGCCACCAAAAAATGTTGAAATACCTCCTCTCCTGGTCTCGACAACATAAATTATCAAATGCTTAAAAACACCCCTCCTGTTTTCATTAGATCCCATAGTATTAGATATTATAAGATTGGGTTTATTCCCAAGTCCATTGAAATCCGCAAAAATGATTTTACTCCCTAAACCTAACAAAGATCGTACCAAACCTCAAAACTACCGACCAATTAGTCTCCTTCCAGCTTTAGGTAAGATCTTCGAGAGAATTATCGACAACCGCACCAGAGCCCACTTAGATCAAAACAATTTCTTTTCCCCGTTTCAATCAGGCTTTCGCCAACACAAATCCACTATAAACCAAACTTTCCGCCTCTCCGAAGAAATACGCCTCGGCTTTGTTAAAAACCATTACACTACTGCTCTTTTTCTTGATGCCGAAAAGGCATTTGATAAAGCATGGCATAACGGAATCAGAATTAAACTCCTTAATTTCAATCTCCCCTCCAATTACATCAGACTTTTTCCTCTTTTCTTATTGACCGCAAAGTAAAAATCTGTTACAAAAACCACTACTCAAATTATATCGGCCTCCATGCTGGCACTCCGCTGTTCTCAGCCCTCTCCTCTACACCCTATTTGTTAATGACCTAAACATCCCCCCTCTAACTAGGTGCAACTATAGTCAATACGCCGATGACATCGCTATTTGGAGCACTAGTAAAAATATTCAATTGACGGAAGTTAATATCATGAAACAATTTCACATCTCGAAAACTGGTGCTCGAATTGGAGAATAAATATGAATCCTTCAACATCTAAGCTAGTCAACTTTTCCTTTAAAAAAATCAAAACGATATCATATTTCTAAATCAATCTTTTTAACACTCCAATCACTACCTCTCCTAGTGCAACTTTCCTTGGCATAACTTTTGATAACAAACTTACGTTTAAACTCCATTGTGCTAGAACTGCAGGACGCTGTTGGTCTCAACTTAAATTCCTTCAGATCCTCTCACACAAATATAACTTCCCTCCAAATACTATTATCCGTATCTATAAACCCAAAATAAAGCCAATCCTCAGCTACGGGAGCATCTCCCTGCTTACCATCTCTAATTCCAACAAACAAGTTTTAAACAGAATCCATACAAAAGCTTATCGCTTTGCACTAAAAATCCCTTCTTATATCGGAACCTCGCATGTTCTTCATGCGGGAAACAAAAGCCTTATTTTTTAACTTCTTGAAGAATATAACATTAACCTATACCAAAATAACCTCGATATAGACCCATTAATTAAAGATCTCCTCCTGAAATACCAAGTCGTTACCACACACTTTCCAAATAAACGAAACCAATCTGTCTTCTCATTCCTCAGTACCTAAGGACTTAAATCCCATTTATTAGAAATCTCTCCCTCGCTGGCTCTTTGTCCCCTGACTTCGGGTTCTTTCCTTCATTCACACATGGCTTTCTATTCAATGCTATTGTAACGATACTTCACTTATCAACCATTCCTTGGCTCAACAAAGACAACTGATCCTCAAAAAAAGCGTTGTCTTTTCCTTGATAACCATATCTATTATCCCATGCAGGACCTCTCGCGAGGCCGATCAGGGGTTAAACTTCTTTATTACTTACTTTGCTTTTGGAACCCAACGAGACAACAGCCTACTTATCATTTTTCCAGCCATCTTATCCAGTCATCTTATCATCTTTCCAGTCATCTTAACATCCTGCCTCATTATCTTGGAATTTACATTTCACTTTTGTCATTCTGTTCAGGATTTTGGGGTGAGAGTTTTTGAAAGCCACTGGCATCTTTTCTCTCTCCACAAAAGTCAGGAACACTTCAAAAATGGATCAGGTAATTCCAAACAGCGAGGGACTAATACTAGAATTCTTCACAGTTACCAACAAGAGAAAGAGGAACCAGAGCCACACCCCATCATCAATCCAGAGAAACTGAGGAACATCGGAGAAACTAGCCCAGCAAACAACAAAAAATAGAAAACACCAGCTAAAGCCTACGCATCCAGAGCACAGCACCCAGTCATCCTCAGAACGTATCAACATCGCACACACAGTTACCGACCGCCAGACGTTACATCGAAGCCAGCTTCTCAACCGCTACAGTCACATCAACCCCCAATATCGAGAAACAACAACATCATCATAGCAGCAACCAACTTCGGTACCCGGAGGACACTACTAACACAACCATGGCCAGTCATCAAAGGCAAACAACCGATCGCCAGCCTCCCAGCCGCAATCCGCCCACCAAAGATTGAAGGAATCATCACCAGAATACACCCAAACATCGCAGAAAAAGACATCATCGAAGCGTCAAAAACCAACAAAGTCAACGCAGCTAGTCACTATTTTATCAAGGGAACCACCACTCCGATCTGGAAAGTTGCCTTGACGTTTCCAAACTGAGAAGATCTCAACAAGCAGTGGCGAAAGGAATTACCATCCACAGAAAACACCACTTCATAGAGAATGTCAGAAAACCAAGAGAGATCATCCAGTGTCACAACTGTCAACTATTTGGTCACTTAGCAGCAGAGTGCACTCACTGAAAACCATGCATCAGATGTGCAGGTAAACATAGTCTTGCTGTATGCACCAAGCCTAGAGATTAACCAGAATGCGCCAACTGTCACAGAGGGCACATAGCCAGCTACAGAGGATGTTCCAAATACATCAGGGAACTGACCAAACAGAAATCCACCCTCCATCAGACAACAACACCAGGCGCCAGCCAATGATCGTCAACCAATACCAGCCAATGATCCTCCAACCAGCATCGCCACACAGTCCCAGATAACAAAACTACGGGAGGAGCTCTAGAAACAAACAAAAAAGGAGCTACAGGAAGCACACATGCAACAACCACTAGAAGTCCAAAAGAAAACGGCTGAAGCCAAGCCATGTTCCAACAACTACTCCAAAACACAACAGAACAACTCAACGACATGAAAGGAAACCTCGCCATCATAATTGCCGACATCAAGTACTCCCATCCTTTCCAGTGACAACAACATCATCACCACCATCTCCACCAAACTGAAAAAACAAATGGGTCTGAACCTAGAAGACAGCCACTTGCAGATAGCCCTTAGACGCCGCTCCCTAGAAACTCTACCACCCACCATCTTGAGGAAGCAGAAGAAGCTGAAATAAATGGCCCAACAACTCAGAATAATGCAGTTCAACGCCAACTCCATCAACAATAAACTGCAAGAACTACAGGACTACATGAACAACACGAATATCAACATAGCATGCTTCAACCAAATTCGTCACAGCCACCAACCATATTTCCCGACTTCAACATCATTGCCAGTCATCACAACGATACCAGAGGAATTATCATCTCGGTCAGAAGGAAACACCATTTTCTCCGAGGTCAGCACAAATCAACTAATCAATAGCCACAATCAACAGGGTGGAGAAGCCGCAGCCATCAACATCACCTTCAACAAAGGGAAGCGGGTCATGGTGATATGTATCTACTGCAGACCTTCCAAGGCCTCCCCAAACCAATTGCTCAACGACATCACCAAAACCACAAAGCACATCATCATCACCGGCGACCTCAACGCCAAATACACAACCCCGAGATGCCGCTCCACCAACCCAGCAGGAAGTCAACTGATCAAACTACTTACACCCAGCAACTTCATATGCCTCAACACCGGCGAACCAATAATATACCCATTCAACGGCCACGGGAATACCAAACAACTGGATTATTTTCTCATCTCGGCCAACATCTACCAAGTAGTCGATTCTCTCAACACCGGTAAAGACCTTTGGATCGGACCACATTCCAGTCATTCTCCAACTGAACAACACAACTAAGAAGACCTTCCTACAGCACAGACCAAACTACAAAGAAGCAAATTGGTTCCTTACAATATATATATACTTCTATACCAATATCAAGCCCTACGCTGATATCATGTGCGCATTCTGGTAAGACGGGTTGTCACGGTTGAATTAGTGATATCAGCATATGATTTGGTGAGATCAGCAAACGACTTGGTGATATCAACAAAAGCATGCATTATTGATATGTACGGTTCATTTTCTGATATCATTAAATCAATTACTAATTTTTTTTAAGATGGCGGCGTTTGAGTCAGAGTCAGCGTTACCGAAAATCTTGAATTGTTTGAAGAATTTACGTTTCTACATTTACGGGGGAGAATTTAATTACAATAAAATATGTAACAACTGGTAGGGGATTCTGGAAATTTAATAATTCACTTTTGAAAGATGATTGTTATGGGAGGATGATAAAGCAGGTTTTAGAAGATACCATAACTGATTATGTGTGTTCTCCTTACGCGCGTTAGAATGTTAGTACACTTCAAAGAGAACATATTCAGTTTGAGAAAAATGATCAGTTTCTTTTTGAAACCCTGCTCATGAATATTCGGGGGGGGGAAACTATTTCGTATTCCTCTTTTATCGGTAAGACTCAGAATAAGATAGAATTGTTTCTTTTAGGTGAAATTTAGGGTTTAGAGGGGTACGAAGCAGAAAGTTTATTGTTAGGTGATTACATTGACACGTTAGAGGGTGAACTTGAAATTATTAGAGAAACGCGACTAAATGGTAATATGATTAGATCTCGAGCACAATGGATTGAAGAAGGAGAGAAACCGTCCAAGAAATCTCAACCTAGAAAAAAAGGAATTGCCTAAATAAGTTGATAAGCCATCTCACTAACGGTGATAATACAGATATGTTTGACCAGAAGAGAATTCATTGCGAGGTGTATGAGTTTTATAAATCACTATATAGCTCAAATGAGGCTGGTTTAAATGATATTGATATCAAAGGAGAACTTTCTCATCTCGTAAGAAGTTTACCTGACCATGAGGAATCTGGTTTATAGGGCCCTTTGTGTTATGATGGGGTTTGTAACGGTCTAAGGAGCATGAAAAATAACAAATCCCCAGGAACGTATGGTTTGACTTAAGTTTTTCTGGAATGAATTGGGTTGGTTTTTAGTTCGTTCCTTAAATTGTGCTTATGAAAATGGTCAGATGTCTGTTACTCAGAGACAAGGTAATATTACTTTAATTCCGAAGGGGGATAAACCTAGGAATTTCTTTAAAAATGGAGACCAATCTCCCTTCTTAATATTACATTTGAAATTGCAAGTTTGTGTATTGCTAATCGTTTTAAGAATGTGCTACCTCGTTTGATTTCTTTTGATCGGCAATTGCATTCGTGTTACTAATACGATATTATCATGTATTATTTGCAGGAAAATAAGTCTCCGGGATTGATTTTTGCTATATTAATTGACTTTGAGAAGGCTTTTGATTCAGTATCCATGTCTTTTATAAGGAAGGTTTTGAACCTTTTCAACTTTGGATCTTCGATTTTGCGATGATTTGACTCTTTTTATAACAATGCTTTGTCCTCTGTGCTCGTTAATGGGTTTTCCTTCTTTGATCTTTCCCTTTCAAAGGGGTTGTAGACAGGATCCACTGTCTCCATATTGAGTTATTTCGTTACTGCCTGTTAATAATGATATGTCCATTAGAGATAATACTATGGGAGGGCGAGAATATAAAATGACACAGTATGCAGATGATACGACATTTTCCATTGAGGCAAGCGAGAGGTCGTTCCTTAATTTATTAAGTCAAATTAATATTTACTACAATTTCTGGTTTAAAGATGAACTTTCCTTGTAGGGATTGGTACTCTTTGTTGATCCACAATACCTTTCCATGGTTTCAGTGATACAATCAATTGGGAACTTAATGAGGATTTCAAACTGCTTGATATAATTTTTAATAGAAAACCTTTCTAGTATGGTACATAACAATTATGATATTGCAATGGTTAAGTTAAAACATTTGACAAACGTTTGGTTAAGACGTAACCTTATTGTTTTAGGGAGGATTACCATATTAAAATCGTTAATTCTTCCTTTGTTTAATTATTACCTGCTACCTCTTCCCTCACCAGAACAAAGTTTTATTAGAAAGATGGATTCTTTGTGTTTTAAATTTATTTTTATTAGCTTCTTTTAATCCTCCCTCTGACAACTTCGGTAATCAAAACATTTAATAATAAATGAACTTATAAAGCGCTAAAATCTACGAAGTATTCAATAGCGCTGTACAACCCTAATAGAAAGCCAACTTAAAAAAATGAGTCTTCAAGCAAGACTTGAACTGAATGAGAGTGGGAGAACTCCGCACAGATATGGGCAGACCATTCCAGAGCTTGGGCCCGGCTGATGTAAAGGCACGGTCGCCATAGGTTTTCAGTTTAGTTCTGAAACATTTGGAACAATCATCATATTCGCATCAATAACAAGATTTTCTTCGATGATTTCATGTACAAAAAGGGTGTGAAAGTTGTTTCGGATTTTATTGACTTTAACAATAAGGCCCTAAGTTACCACACTTTCAAAGAAAAGTTCCAGCTGGCTCAAGTTCCCGTAACTGTTTACTGGGGACTGATTCGCAGTATCCCTCTTCAGTGCAAGCAGAGTGGGTGCAGACATTACTAATTTGAATATTGATTTGTTTGATAACATATTGCATTATACAGGTTCTGTTTCTCAGTATCTTTATCGTAATTTCCACATGGCTAAAATCGCTGTGGAGCCAACTGCTATGGCCAAATGGAAAGCAGAGTTTAGGGGTTTCACTTGTCACGGTTTGAGTAACAGTTTCAGTATGCCCTGCATGGCACTCTACTCTATTTCTGAGACGAGACTCTCCTACTTTCAATTTCGTTTCTTACATATAATTCTTCCAACCAACAGACTCCTTAACCTCATGGGTATCTCTGACAACACGTTATGTTCATGCTGTAAAATTGAAATTGAAACCATACATCACCTTTTCTGGGAATTTCACAGCACTTCTTCTTTATAGTTGAAGTGATCAGTAAGGTTATTGTATAAATATTCACTTCACAAAAGAGGATTTTTTCTTTGGGTTTTTATTAAAGAAACGTCATCCTTATAGTTTTCTCATTCTTCATCTTAAGTTCTATATTTTCAATACCAAGCTTCAAAACAAGACCTTAAGTTGTAATGAATTTATTCATAAGTTCACGTTTGCATTAAAGGTGG
The DNA here is from genome assembly GCF_037975245.1 of Apostichopus japonicus. NCBI lineage: Eukaryota > Metazoa > Echinodermata > Holothuroidea > Aspidochirotida > Stichopodidae > Apostichopus > Apostichopus japonicus. The sequence continues at coordinate 472,724 of NC_092567.1, forward strand.
AGAACTATATTTTTCGACATAACAAAAAGAATAATAAGAACAAAATTAATTTCTAGGAACTTCGAAGGATGCTTTCTCCTCATTAATAAATATCTCAAATATTTAATATTTCGCAATTTCTGCATCCTCTATTCCTATATTTTGCTGCAATTCGTTGTAATATTTTTGTAGTAATTCTGGGATTCTTGTATAGTGTTTCTATAAATTGTAGTACTTCTTCTTGTTGTTCTAATCATATTTATTTGTTTTCTATCAGCCACGTTGGTCGTTATTATACTGCATGGTAATGCTTAATTTCCCTGTTATTTAATTTTTGCTATTTTTGAATGGATACGTTATTTGTATATTAATGTATAGTTGAAATACACGGAGAAAAAAAGCCTGACCGTATTGGTAGAAAACAAATTGTTCGTAATTATTCAGATGGTGGGCTAAAAATAATCGATATTTCGACACATGTATTAGCTCTTAAAACAAAATGCGTGGCGGCATGTTCATTAAGGAATAGGAATGATAACTTTGCATATTTTTTATCTTCAAAGTTGCCATCTTTCAGTTGATGATTTCTTTACAAATTGGGATTTCTATGTTGAATTAATGCACAAAAAGGTGATTATTCTTTCTGGAAAGATGTGTTCCAGTCAGCCTTTTGTTTCTTTCGTAATTTAAGCTGTCCTGACTCATTAATCAATGATAATTTAATTCTTAGCCAGCCAATTTGGAACAATAGCTCTATTTTGGTTGATAATAAGCCTGTATGCTATCGCCACTGGATTTCGAAAGGAATTATTTTTTTAAGGATTTGATTAATGAGAAAGGTTCTTTCTATAAATTTGACCTCTTTGTTAAAGTTGTTTTCTGTTGCCTTTAACGTTCTTGAATATTACGGTATAATTGCTGCAATAGAATCCTCGTGGAACGATTTTTCTTAAATACCGATCATAAGTTTGATAATCCAGTAAATAATTTTGTTAATGTCACACTTTGTGACAGTAGCTTGTGCTGTTAGTCTGTCTATGACAACATGTTGAACTCGACAGGCATTAAACATAAATCTTATGCAAAATGGTGTGAGACCCTGAGTGTTTTAGAGGATTCTTGATCTTGCTCAGTTCCATTTCTTTGTACGAATGCCGTACAGCTAAGGTGGTTTCAATATAGAATACTTCACAGGATCATCCCTACTTATAAATACCTTCATATTATAAATGTCATAGATAATAGTCTTTGTACTTTTTGTGGCATTGACACGGAAACAATCCAACATATGTTTTATGATTGTAGTTTTGTTAGAATGATTTGGAAGTATTTACATAATCGGTTTGAAAACGCGGGAATTTAGATAGATTTGAAGAATACGTATATTGTTCTCTTTGGTGGGGATTTTTTTGTCCCGCGAGTTAAACTTAATAATAATAATAGTAAAGTGTCATCTTTTTCATTCAAAACTGATGAAGAAAATTCCATCAGTTCGTTTCTTACTAGATTATTTAAAATATTATTTAAACTTTTTAAGCAGAATATGAAAGTAAACATTTGGGAGAGATATTGTCAGCCGTTGTCAAATCTGTTAGGTTTTGAAATATAGTTTTTGGACATTATTATTATAGGAGTATCACAGTAATTTGACAATTGGGTTGAAGTACTTTTTTCCCCTTTCTTCGTGTTAAATAATTTAAGTTAATCTTGTATTTGTCTGTATGTATATGTCATGAGAAATAAAAGAAAAAAAAAAGGTTGAAAAATCAATTACTGATATCATCAATTGATTTGTTGATATCAGCAAATGAATTAGGGATATGTTGGAATTGTTGATATCAGCAAATAATTGCTGATATCAAAATTAATTGCTGATATCAGCAAGTTATTGTTAATATCATTAAGTGATTTGCTGATATCACCAATTCATTTGCTGATATCAGCAATTATTTGCTGATATCACCAAATAGTTGGTGATATCAGCAAATATTTGTTGATATCAGCAATTATTTGATGATATCATTAAATTATTTGATGATATCAACAAATAATTGTTGATTTTAGCAAATATCGAATAAAAAGTAAAACGGCTTGCCATACGGCCGTGTTGCCAAACGTTATCATGTATCCTAGCAAATCACAAAGTGATTTAGCAAATCTTCGAAGCTATTAAATGGTAACGAAATATATGGTTAGTCATTGAATCTCGTAATAATAACCGGTACGACTGGGAAACGTACTACTAGCAGAAGTTAGTCTTCCAGAATTCTATTCTAAATTGATGGGAAGTGCCGCACTTTGAATACATTATCCGCTTAAGTTAGCCATTGAAAGATTCTGTTGGTGGGTAAATTTTATTTTCCGTAACGTCCTCTTCCCAATAAGGCGTGGTCATATGTAGCATTCGCTCCAACGAGTCGACTCAATGTTTATCGATCACAAACGTGGGATGTGGACAGGCCTAACTATCTTCATCATCAGTTAGGGAGGGGATGTCTTACTCTTAGTTCCATACTAGGCCTAGGCCTATAGTATAACATACATTCCGCGTATAAGTATTGACTAGGCCTAGGCTGTAGCTTTTTCTTAAGTCCTGTATTCTGCAGGCAACGATAGAAGTATTTTACGTAGACCAGTTTAACACTCCACACACCAGTTTCACATTTAGTAAACAGTATGCCAGATTATCCAGTACAGTAGCCTAGGCCATCACCTAGCTGAGACCTAGCTACTAGCCTAGCATGGACACTTCGAAGTTTGGACACCTAAGCCTTAAAACACCCCAAAGCTATATCTTCTGGTATAAATCACCTTAAAATATACTTGATATGGTGAGAGAAGTGTGTTATGTTACGATACACGGCCAAACTTTCTTTCCTGCAAACTGTTTTCACGTTGTATTCCAAGGAGATTCTTTGTGATTGTGGAACTGGTATTTTTTTGCTAGAGTATTGTGTGAAGTTCGGACACCCGGCCCACAGTGTTGCGCTGGTGATAAAATTGGTGGCGCAGTTGCTCTTTCAGTAATTATAACAGACTTCATAGAACTCCGTCATTTTATTGACAAATATGTGAGTACTTAGGCTACTTGCACATGTGTCATTTTGGAGAGAAAATAACTGTAGCTTTGTAGTTTTTCGTGAAATTGGCTGTTGCTATAGGTTGTCATGGTGAAACCGTGTATTTCTTAGGGGTGTCCGAACTTTGCAGTGTTCCGAACTTCGCAATACTGACTATACTACTAATTTAGGCTATACTGTATACAGTACCGCTTTTAAGTAAATGAGAAAACCGCGCTCTTAATCGCGCTCTGTGCGTTTAAACCGCGCTCTATCTTTTGTTAAAACCCGCATTGAAATGCAGTTAATTGCGGGGAACTGTTTATCAGAGCGCAGATTCTGTCGGAAGGCTTCCCTAATTCTATTCATGCCAGCTAAAAGTGTGAAGTTCATTGTTACCGTCAGACGGTCAATGGCTGTAATCCTACTTAATTCCTTCCAATCCGGTAACAAAAGAATATCAATCGTCGCCGGTAGAAAGAAGACCGAGGGTTTATACTCGGCCAAGGGAAGGGATAGTGTATAAGCACGTATCTTATACTGTTTAAATTCAACGTACAATACAAATGTTCAAGTGGGAGCAAAACAGTTGGTTTGATGAGTGAAACGTTAGCAAACAGAATTCCCGCGATTGCTGCGAACAATAAAAATTGCAGATTAAGTGAAAGCCGAATTGATCATTTCTCGGGGCTAGAACAGTACAGTATAATGTTCTTGCAAGTAATACGGGCTATTCGCGCACATGTTACATTACGGAACTGATTTGGTTCTCAGTTGTATACCGCACCGAGACATTGCACGTTGTCACTGCCCTTGGAATTCTCAAAGTATACAGCTTCACGGGCACTGTTCAAAACAACACTTCAAACGTTTTTGCACGTTCTCATTTAGTATGCATCGGCCGATCCTACCTCTAAGCCTACATCAAAAGTTACGCCGTATACACCTCGCAAGAAAACCACGATAACCTTAAATGAAAAAACAATATTTTGCACTTGAAGATCTGACTTCCCTTTTAAATGCAATGATAAGGTCTACCCCCAGTACTTCTTGATACATTGAGTTTCCAATTACTAGTCAAAAATATTTTCTGAAAAAAAGTACGATATTTTTCACAAAAATTGATGATTAGATAAGTGCTTCCTCACAATCAACGAGCCGCCCCGAATTCGCTCCGCTTACGTATAACTTCTATATATATTGCACGTGGAAAACCCGAGTTTTTACACACAGAATTCCCATTGACATTGGTCACGGAACATAAGTAGGTCATCGACATTTGAACTTGGCAACTTGCCCAAGTTCATTGCACCATGGGAACAACACAACAAATTGTACATGATTGTACATTTTCTAAAAAACGTACGATATTTTTCAAAAAAATTGATGATTAGATAAGTGCTTCCTCACAATCAACGAGCCGCCCCAAATTCGTTCCGCTTACGTAAAACTTCTATATATATTGCACGTGGAAAACCTGAGTTTTTACACACAAAATTCCCATTGACATTGGTCACGGAACATAAGTAGGTCATCGACATTCGAACTTGGCAACTTGCCCAAGTTCATTGCACCATGGCAACGACACAACAAATTGTACATGATTGTACATTTTCCCGCCATCTGGACGCCAAGTTATAACTTTTGGTGTAATATGCAAATTATGAATGGTAGTGTACTGCGCGGTTAAAACTTAAACTATTGCGAAACACACAAATTCTGTGTGTTGTAGAAGTAACTTTTGTTTCAAATGTAAAGTACTGTATGGTAGGCCTACTATAATTTATAAAAGACGGTTTTCCTCAGGCGATAGGGAAAAGGGATGTTTCGGTGAACCCGATCTCTTTAGTACTTGGATACTTAAAATGACCATGTACATGCAGTTTCTATTTCTCTTTAGTAAGCTCTAATCATCATTTTTATCCTTTGCGGATCTTTATTGGAATAAATTGGAAATGTATTGCTTGACGCCAGTATTTAACGGTAAGCATTTCTTAAATTGTCGACTGAGCTTCAAAATCCATTTTCAAACAAGTCTGTTAATTTTCATGAAGGTTTTATAAAAAATCGACATACAGCTAGGGAACAAAAGCTGTTCTATAGTATCCAAATAAAATACATGTTTCTCGTACTGAGATCTGAAAAAACGGGCGGCCATTTTTCTTCTTTTCATGCGCTGCTACTAGTTTGGAATATGTTCCAACCTTTACAAAATAATTTTTAAGGATAGTTTAGATTTCTTGTAATCCGAAAAGAAACTCGGGAATCAGGAAAAAAGGAGGCCCATCAATTGCGCGGACGAGAAACATGTTTTGAATTTAACCGGCCCTGCTTCAAATTTGTTGGGTGGAAGTTCTTTTTTCTTTTCATTCTGGAACCAATGGTAATTTATATAAAAAATTCACACAAAAAACGCTTAGTAACACTTTATTATTTCTTCAAAATGTTGCCAACTATTTAAAGTAAACTTATCCTCCGTCATAACAGAAATAAGACCTGAAGTTGTGCTGTCGTCTCTTTCTGAACAGGGAGATCCATGTGGTCTTGCCAGATATTTAATGCGTAAAATATTTACACCATATGAGCTTTTAAATTGTAATGTTAATGGGATTAAGAAAAATGCACTAAATAAGGATAGGGTATTTGCAATTAGGAAATGTATTATGGAGCAGTTTCATGTACCACTTCACATTCAGAAAAGAGTTTGGGGACAGTGCATTAAAAAGATGGACACAGCCAACAGAAATGCTAAGAGATACTTAGCAATGGCAGTCAAATCTTGAAGTACAGTATTTTTTGGTATATTCCATTTTCCTTTTTTTTTGTCATCATATATTTAAGTTATTCTTGATGTGAAACCTTTGAAGACTGTAGTCAAAAAGAACTACATGTTAATTTTGATCCCTTGCATGGTAATTTTAATATTTTACTTATTGTATTTTTCAATGTTGTTGCCTTTGTAAGTGCAATGTTTCCTAGTCTAATAGACAGTGTGTTGCTTTTAGTTTGCTTCTCTAAGCGTGACACTGTTGTACTGTTTTCTTTTATAGTATTAATTTATTTGCTTTGTGAGTGCAAAGCTTCCTAGCCTAATGTGTGCCTAACTTTTCTTTTAGAATTTTTAAAAGATTTACAGAAAATACAGACTGTTTGTTTCTTTTTAGTTTGCATTTCTAAGCTTTAACAATGTTGCATGATTATTCTTATTTTATAATAATTTGCTTTTTTTTAAAACAAGCATTTGTGCTTAGAATTCTTTTTCATTTTGGTTTCCAGGATATAACTACAATTATTCTCTTTACAACTCCTTTCAGTTAGTGACAACCTTCGCATTCGTAAGCCTATGAACAGAACTCTATAAAAAATAAAATAAAATCAGTGCAACGTTTCCTGGCCTAATGTGCCTAAAGTTCACACAAAACGCGGGGCCTAATGTTACTACTTAAAATGATATGTTACCCCGAAAGGATAAGGCACGAAGTTTCCTTCTTGCTTTTTGGTTCCTTGCTTTTTGCAAAGCAAGGAACCTATGCGTTCAACTTGGCGTGTGTGTGTGTGTGTGTATGTGTGTGTGTGTGTGTGTATGTGACGCTTGGCTTGTGTACACGATATCTCAATAAGGAAATGATGTATCATGACCAAACTTGTTGGGTGGATAGCCCATAGTGAGAGGAAGATCCCTATTGTTTTTGGTGCCCGCAAAGGTCACCAAAGGTCAGTTAGATGCCAAAAACCAATATATTAAAAACAGCAATAACTCCCATTGACAGGGTCCGACATGGTTGATATTTTGGGAGTAGTTGTGAATGGGGTAAGGGATCGTTTCCAAACATAACGGTAATGTGATCGAAGGTCAACAAAGGTCAATTAATGATAAAAAACTAGTATTTTTGCGATAACTTGAGAACGAAATGTCCGTTAGGGTTGGGAGTTGCTTCAATGTTATCCAATTGTCGACCCGCATCTTGGTGACCCTTGACCTCAATTTGACCTCTGGTGACCTTTACGTGTTTTGGGGGATTTTTACAGTTTTGATGCTATTTTCAGATGTCAAAGGTACCTTCTGATCATAAATGTCAATAGGTTGACCCCGTGTGACCTTTATGTGGGAAGTGATATGGGGTCAAAGTTTTTCGGTCGGAGTTAGGATGGTTGTACAGACTTGTCGTTTTGATTTTTGGAATCAGGAGATTAAACTACATCTGAAACCAAGGTCAAAAGGTCAAAGGTCACATTAGAAAAAATGTACTTATTTTGGGAGGAAACAAGCAAAAAAGAAAATGTTTGGTTTTGATGCTAGATTTGGATATCAAAGGTACCCTCCGATCAAAAATGTCAATTGGTTGACACCCATGTGACCTTCGTGTGCGAAGTTATATGAGGTCAAAGTTAATTTTCAGACATTTAATGCAACAACTCCCAGTTCCAAGGTGTGACATGGTTGATATTTTTGGACAAGTTGCAAATGGTATAGGGGAATATTTTCAAACTTAACGGTCATGTGATCCGAGGTCACCAAAGGTCAATTAATGTTAAAAAACTAGTATTTTGGGGGTAGAAAATGGGCAAAGAAAAAAAAGTTTGAATTTGTATAGTTTGATGCTCTATTTAGGTCTCATCAATCAATAATGTCAATAAGTTGACCCAAGGTGACCTTTGTATGTTAAGTTATATGAGGTCAAAGTTAATTTTCAGACATTTAGTGTAATAACTCCCAGTGCCAAGGTGATACACAGTTGATATTTTGAGACAAGTTGCAAATGGTATAGGGGAATATTTTCAAACTTAACGGTCATGTGATCCGAGGTCACCAAAGGTCAATTAATGATAAAAAACTAGTATTTTTGCGATAACTTGAGAACAAATTGTCCTTTAGGGTTGGGAGTTGCTTCAATGTAATCCAATTATCGACCCCCATCTGGGTGACCCTTGACCTCACTTTGACCTCTGGTGACCTTTTCGTGTTTTGTGGATTTTTACAGTTTCGATGCTATTTTCAGATGTTAAAGGTACCTTCTGATCATAAATGTCAATGGGTTGACCCCGTGTGACCTTCGTGTGCGAAGTTATATGAGGTCAAAGTTAATTTTCAGACGTTTAATGCAATAACTCCCAGTTCCAAGGTGTGACAAGGTTGATATTTTTGGAGTAGTTGCAAATGGTATAAGGGAATATTTTCAAACTTAACGGTCATGTGATACAAGGTCACCAAAGGTCAATTAATGATAAAAACTATTATTTTTGCGATAACTTGAGAACAAATTGTCCTTTAGGGTTGGGAGTTGCTTCAATGTAATCCAATTGTCGACCCGCATCTGGGTGACACTTGACCTCAATTTGACCTCTGGTGACCTTTTCGTGTTTTGTGGATTTTTACAGTTTCGATGATATTTTCAGATGTCAAAGGTACCTTCTGATCATAAATGTCAATGGGTTGACCCCTGTGTGACCTTCGTGTGCGAAGTTATATGAGGTCAAAGTTAATTTTCACACATTTAGTGCAATAACTCCCAGTTCCAAGGTGTGACAAGGTTGATATTTTTGGAGTAGTTGCAAGTGGTATAGGGGAATATTTTCAAACTTAACGGTCATGTGATACAAGGTCACCAAAGGTCAGCTAATGTTAAAAAAGTAGTATTTTGGGGGGAGAAAAAGGGCAAAGAAAAAATGTTTGAATTTTTACAGTCATGCTCTATTTAGGTCTCACCGATCAAAAATGTCAATTGGTTGACCTCCGGGTGACCTTTTGTGTGTGAAGTTATGTATACAAGTTCAAAGTTAATTTTTAGACATTTAATGCAATTAAATCTCAATGCCAAGGTGTGACATGGTTAATATTTTGGGACAAGTTGTGAATGGGGTGGTGGAACATTTTGAAACTTAAAGGTCATGTCATCTGAGGTCACCAATGTTATCATATCTGTTGACACGCTTGTAGGTCTCATATATTTCTTACATTTTCGATGCCATATTTAGATCTCAAAAGTGCCTTTTGATCAAAAATCCGATCACATATTGTGATCACAAAAGTGTTGGCTATAGTGTTGGTTACATTATGGGAACATGTAGGACCACAATTACTAGGACTATTTGAGCCTAATCTTGCTTGATAATATTATGTGTATTGTCATATACCCCAAGCAAGGAACCACAGTGCCCTTGGGCTCTTGTTATTACTTCTGGTAACCATAACATATTGGGGAATAAAATAAAAACGTATAAAAAAGGTTTTGCCCTTCAACACGAAACTATTCTCGTTTAAAACTTTCAGTCGAAGTCGTGAACTTCGTACTCGTACACTGGCCTAATGTGCCTAAACTCAACACAAAACGCGAGGCCTAATGTTACTACAAAAAATGGTCCGTTAATATTACGGAGAAAGGATAAGACACGAAGTTTCCTTCTTGCTTTTTATTACTTCTGGTTACCAGAACATATCGGGGAATAAAATAAACACGTATTAAAAGGTTTTGCCCTTCAACACGAAACTATTCTCGATTAAAACTTTCTTTCCGTCAAAGTTGGTAAACTTCGTTTAAAATTGTGATGTTTATAACGGGTGTTGGTTACAAGCGATAGGTTTACACTACCTCCACGCTATGAATAGCGTTGTATCGATCGGTTCACTCCCATTGTGTCGGTGGTGAATAGCGAGCGAGGGGAATTCGCGTTCCTTTGTTTGGAACGCGGGGAAATCGCGTTCCTTTATTTGGAGCGCGGTTAAGTACAGTTAAGCTGCGTTTTGCGCTGAATCGCGCTAATCTCTTCCAATTTACTTAAAAGCGGTACTGTAGCCTAGGTACCGCACCACAATTAATTGCTCCCATTGACTTACACACTAAACTTTTCACTTTCCAAGGCCAATAGAGCATAGATAGAAGTTTTCAACTGACATGTTCTATCCACCATATGATAGCTAATGGCTTCGGCCAGCATAAAACATTTTTGCCACCATGACCCTTTAGATTTTGAGCTAGAAGAGCTCAAAGATTATCATAGAGCTCCCCTTCCCATCAGACAGCTGTCTTTGCGGAATCTTCTTGTTTCATCCAAGATTTTCTAAAATAACTTAAATCCTCCCGATTTTTAGACCATCAGTAGCTTATTTCATCCTCTTCAAAATCCAAGCATCAAAAAGAATGGTGATGACTCAGAAAATGCCAAAAATATCAACACAGTAGGGCACTATAGGCTATTTTCCCACAGTTAACCAGGTGGACATGCACTACTCTAATTGTGGTGCGATACCTAAAGGCCTAGGCTAGCGTACTAATAGGCCTGTGGGCAGGGTCAAGGGAATGTATCTTGAAATTGCTTGCATCGGGCCGCAAGCAAACTTTTTTGAGAAACAAACCCCAAGTACATATTCACATGTAGGTCAATGGAAAACAATAACAAAACACATTTTTGAATATCATAACATTAGGCCTTATTGTCCTATACAGTGTTACGTTTGGAAAACAAGCAATCATGGGAAGAAGATGCACTTGAATTGTTTCAGAGACTATCACGTAATGTTTGAATCATTGTTTTGATCAGAAAATGTTATGAGTTGAGACAATCTATGAATTTTGTGGGAAGCTCATGTCTCTGATACTGAAATGGATTTTCATCTCAGAGTAGGCCTTTTTGTTCTCCCAGTATTGAGAGTTGCTAATGTAAAATGTGCATTCATACCGCAGTAGTTTCTTTGTAGCCAAATTTTTTGCGGTCCCTTTGACCACATGCTGCATCTTTTGTGTGTAAACTACTGTACTTCATGCATCCTGGACAGTAGCCATTGAAGATTTTTTTTTTTAATCGACATTTCGTAAAAAGTTACTTACATAGGCCTAAGTCCTGTAATATTTGTGGAGCTGGTTGTTTGCAAACACCCCCAAAGCGCCTAGGGTTGGGTAAACGTTGGATCAGGTTTTGAGGATTTGCGCATGTGTACAGTAGTTGAAACTCTGAAGTTTGAACAGGCATATATGTACATGCAGTAGTGAACTGTGGAATTTAGCGAGAAATATGCAGGGAAGTACAAGGTCTGAAAGAGGAGCTGGGTGGTGAAAAACGGTTGAAAGGGCAGGTCAAGGCGGGCAAAAAGAGGGGCGGGGCAAGCCGCCCCAGTAAAACAATGAAGCTAGGGCACTGCTCCATCTGCCCCCTGTATATTGTGTGTGTTACTTTTCCCATCTTGTTTTTATTTTTAGCAAACTGAAGATGAGCCCTGAATGTGCTGCCCCCTGATGTGCAGAGGTTATTGTACAATATGTGAATGTAACATGTGAATTTGTGAAACAACAGCCTGGTAAACACTGACTAAGCATTCAGATGTGCTGACATGTTTGTTTCCTAAAATCAAGCCTTGACTTTTGCTATTCCAATTTCATGAAACCGAAAGTTGTCTATACAGTAAGTTTTAACTTCCTGATTTCTATAGTACTACTGTATGGATAATCAGTCAATCATTTGTGAAATGAATTCCTAAGTTGTGATTTGAAGATTCACACTATGCAGAATGACCTGAATATGTTTGCACTTTGTTCCTCTTTCAGATCTACTACAAAGTTATTGCACAATGGAATATTTTGATTCAACGGATCGAGAAGTTGCTGACATTGTGGTGAGAAAAACCAAACGATCTGTCAGCCGAAGTTCAGTCTCGGCTAGCTGAATGGTTTTGGTTGTGAAATCTTTGGTTTTCATGTATCAGGCTATTCGTAATATCTAAATTTATAAGCGCATATTTGCATAAATCTGCTACGTCAACAAGGTTCTTCTTAGCCAGGGTGGGCAACCTTTTTGAATGTCTGGGCCAGATTTTAGGAGTGAAAGATTGATAGGGCTGCACCTAACCAATGACCTGCTGTTGATTTCAACCCTTTGATTCCAAGGAATTTCAAGCAATAGGTGTAAGTACTAATCGGTATTCACAAAAACATAATGTCAATACAGTCCAGTTGATAATTAATGGTGATAAAAGACCTACCTGACTGCATCATTAGTGCAGATAAATTCTAAGCAGCTACAGTAGATGATGATGTAAACTAGATTGGTTTTTTTTCTTTTTCTTGAGACATCTCACAGGCACAAAAAATCACTGGTGGGCCGCATGTGGCCTGGGGACCGCAGGTTGCCCACCCCTGTTCTAAGCCTTCTTGGAGTTTCATTTGAACCTTTCTACTATGAAACATTTGATGCTGTACAGCAGCACTCTGTTTGCTTGGTTAGGGTTGTCACTCTATTGTCTGCACAAGGACTCTCTTTACTGTCTCTACTCTACTATTGCTGAGAGTTCAGCCAATAATAGGTCTACAATCTGAGGCAATTATCAGTTTTGAAATTGCACATTTTCAAATGGTGAATATGACTGTTAACATTGAAAATGCTGCACACAGACTGCAATTGTAGTCAATGTGATTTACTGTGGTAGTTTTTTAACAGTTGGTCAGCTTACATTACAGACCTGAACATAATATTGGATTAAGATCATGATGGGAATCTTGTAATATAGTATGGTGGTCTTCCAATAATCCCAATTAAGCTTCTTAGCAGTTCTAGCTGATTATTTCTCAGTGTTTGTGGATGGTTCATGAGAGGTACAGTACTCTCTCAATTATCTTACTGTACTTGCATCTACTCTACAAACCCAATGCACCATGATGACCACTCTCTCTACTTCAGCAACCACCTCTTCATTCTTTCCAAATTTACCATTATTTGTTCACACAAATTTGTAATTGTTGGATGTTGGAATTCTTTAGTGGCAATGCATTTGTAGAGAAGAGACAGGTAAGTGTTGCCATATGTCCATTAATTAACCGTAAAACCATTAGAAGTTGAGGTTTCCGCTCTATATAACAACACTGTGCATCCTCAAGTAGCATGTTGTCCATTAATTAACGGTGAAACCGTTAGAATTTGAGGTTTCCGCTCCTCTATATAACAAGTGCTGTGCATTGTCAAGTAGTAGCATGTTGTCCATAGATATAATGCTATTGGACTAACAGAGGAAGACAGATATGAGTTTTGACGACTTACAGTATTTACTGTACATAAACAGTGTCTGTGTGTTAGTATTGCGTATCTATGGGAATGTTGCTGGGGCAATCTAACGGTAGCTGCCTGTATGAATGTACAGTTGCTTCAGCCTTCAAGCAGTGCTTTTGTGACTAGTTTTATGTTTACTATGTTTACTTGCTTTAACAACACAAGTTTGAGCTTTTACACATTTTGTTACAAATTAGCTAAGTTTGTATTTTATTTTTCATGTATAAAAAGAACCATACTATGTCGGTGGAATTCTTGTTTTGTCCCCTCAAAAGAAAAAATTATTCTTAGTACTTTAGATCAGTTCTCTCTGTGTACATCCATGATGAGGTCAAAGAACATTTTAGGTCATCAGAGCTCACAATATAATTCTAGAAAACATTGTTAAATGAATAATACATAAATTACAGGAAATATTATATGAAATAAGTCCTTGATGAGTCAATCCCTTTGGTAAATTTAAGAAACCCTTTTCTATGAGAGGAGGGGATAGAGGTCAATTTTTATGTGAGGTCACCAAAGGTCAGAGTATAGAGGTCAATTGTTATGTGAGGTCACCAAAGGTCAGAGTCTAACTTTACATTTATATAATGGTGAGCCCAATGTATAGTTCCCAAAGATAAACTTCATACAGTACTTGGTATAGTATGTACATGCACTTTTATACTATCCAAGAATTTAACATTTGATGGAGTTCCAAGTTTACTTGCTATCAACAGATCTATGTCACACTCTGAACATGTAAAGTGATATTTTCAAATTTGAAACTGATGAACTTCATAGATGGCATGTACTCTAGAGACAACCACATTGACTTCAACTTATTGTTAATAAGAAACCTATTGTTTCATACATGAACTGTCATTTGAGGTCAACAGAACTTAGTGAAGGTAGTATACAACTTCTTTTAAATACGATATTCCCACTATTAAATTGAACTTGATGTACTGTACATGCTTGCAAAAACCTTGCTCAGGTCACTACAAGTCAACACGGGCCAGTATTACAGTGAACATTCCCGTACAGTACACTAAACATTGCAAGGAATCCTATAAAATTAGTTGGTTTCTGGTGCTTCACAAGTGGTTCTGGTTCGTGTACATATCATGGCAGGGTCACTGTGCCTGCCAGTAACTGGCTGCAGAATGTCAACCAGCTTACCAAGTGCTTAAGTTCTTAATATCAGAAAATTGCCAGTGCCTCCTTCTTTGATTGTTTGCATTTAGCCAGTAAAATAGCCTGAATATTGAGGCCTTGTGTGATGTGTGTATAGGATTTGTCCTGTACAAAATAACACAGGTACACAGCAAATGAATACTGCTGGTTCAATAGACAAGCCTTTACCTCTGAGTGCATGGTACTACTGTACTTCAATACTGAAATCTTACAGAGCACCTGGTTAATTGGTTTCAAGTACACACAAGTTGGTTGTTTTTTGTGTTTTTTCCTACAAGTGCAAATATGTTTTAACCAGCCACTATGCAATTGTCACCAATCATTGAAATATTAAAGGTGATGTTATCAAATCTCATTTACAGTGGGGAAAATATCAGAGCATTTTAAATAGAAGATGTAATGATCTAAGTATAAATTGTACAATCTTAGCTACTGTAACTGTCAGAAATCACTTAAAAGGATTTCCTAGTGGTTGAAGGTGATTGCTTAGCAAAATTTCTTTAGGCGAAAGCCACATCCTCATATTAGTTTACATGGCTATGTAACTTGGTTGATCTGGTTAATCTCAATATACTAATATTAACCAATTTTGTTCACACACTGGACTTGGAGTTAAAATGCAATAATCTCAGTTTGTAGATTCATAACACTATACAGTTGTCATATATATACTGTGCAGTACTTACTGTTCACCAATGCAAAAATTGTGCAGCTTGAAAGATAAAAAAAAAATGCACATGTACAGTATCTATAGATCAAATGCACTACTGAGTGAAATACTGCCACCAAGTTAAATAATTGGTTTTAGTCAAGTGTTTGGTTTCCTACTGTATGTATCTATGTTTTAGTTCTTAGAATAGTATATACTAGGAAACCTTTCTTGGATTAACTCTTCTACTCAATTTATAACCTAGGAATTTATGTGGTTTCTGAGGTTGAGCACTAGCTGAACAATTTAATTTTTTTATTTTGTGAAAGTTCTGCTTGTGACATGTAGGATAAGGAGAAATCAAGTCCAAGTTTACTGTACATCAACATGTTGCTTTTTGGCAGAATTGTTTCACTAGATGGATCATAACAATTTGGGTTTTTCTGGTTGGTAGTGGGTTTCCATGTTCATGAATTGGCCAACCTTAGTACAAGTTTGAATATGGTCTTTCTTTTTGGCTAAATTCAGATTACAAAAATGACTTGTCCGTTTAAATGTGGCTACCAAAAAAAAAAAAGCCCAGCAAAACCAGTTCATTTACCAGATCGATCCATTCTTAAAACTACACGGTCTAACAAATTAACAGCAGTTTAAAATACTTTCTCAAGTTTTTGAAAAGTCAAGCGACATGCAGCAGTGACTGTACATAACTTCGTTTGGAATACTTACAGTCCTGACGAAAAATAGCCCATGCAGTTTTCTAACTGTTGCTCAAAAAGGGTTGAAAAATATCTGCTTAAAGTACATTATTATGCAAATTGTTTTTGTGGCGTCACAGGGTGGCGCACAAGCTTCTTAAAAATCAAGCTTGTTTTTTGTAAGATTTCACAAAATTGTATGCGTACAGTATATTGTATGCTGTGTGTACAATATGTGCTTAATCCTATCAGACTCTTAGGACACCCGTTTAGTCTGATCTGATAAAATGTCATTTTATGATCAGAATTTGCTAAAGCTATCCCTTTTATTTGTTGGCATTTAAATCTTTGATGTACTGTACACTTACTGTATGTTACTTTATTATGTCTAAGTACTGTACAGTCTGAGCTGATCAAGAAATGCTTGATTTCCTTTCAACATTTTCAAACTCTAAATTAACACTGAACCTAATTAAGCATGAATGTGTGAGAAAACTGTGTGCACCTGTCTACCAGGCCAATTGCAAGATTTCACAGCCATTCCTAAAGGTTATGTTATCATTATACTAACAGGCGGTGTGCTGCATCAGATACCATATTAATAATATGTTGGCAAAGTTCTTAGAAATATTATATTCCCACTGCTCACTGGTTTTAACTGACACTTTTTAATATCTTAGTCAGACGATTGCTCTCGCCATCTCGTAAAAGAATGGCCTGCCTAGATTCTCTCATCTTTATTTCAGGCAGTCAGAGAGAACACTTACCGTTGCGTAGCTTGGATTATCAAAATTGGACAAAAAAAATCCTGTTTTTTGATGTGTTTTTTAATTGCCAAAATTCCACTAACACTCCCTTCGTACAATATGAAAATTGTCTGGTGGGTTGAGTGCAAGTTATAAACTATATACAAAAGGTATACCACTTTGCTAGAAACATTAGTAAGTACTTCTTTAATTTCAGGAGATTGAATGGTATAAAGTGGAACTGGAGTTGACCGTTATATCAGCTGCTTACAGAAGCAATCAGATCAATTTGTTTGGCCTACTTCTGCTTGGCTTGCTATATCTTGATATAAAATATTTGTTTCAAGATTTCAAATCTGGTCTTTCACATGAGATGAGAGAGATTCTTATGAAACTATGCTTCAGATAGTAAGAGAAGGAAAGTATAAATTTATTTCATCTAAAATTGTTGACAGTGTCCCCTGTGGTGTACTAAGAGCTAATCATGTCAGTTGAGAGTCTGTGTGTACAGTAACACTGTAGAGTGAGTAACATTAGCATGTAACATATTTGTGCTGGCACTACAAGTACAAGAGCTCTACAGAGCTTTGTACATACATGACTGGATAGTTTATGGTAACTAGTGTTCTTTACAATGTTATTCTTGGCCAGAAGTCATGGAAACTCATTAACTCTAATAACTTGATCGCTGTCCAGCAAATTTTCTGTGGTATTGTTATTGTTATCTGTGAAACTGTTATTCAAATAATTTATCTTTCGAGTTTTGAGGTAAGTTCTTCCTTGATAGTCAAAGGATTGATTCTTGTGAATTTTAAGTCAGATTTGTAGGGTGAAGGAAAACAATGTCTAAATCAATATCTTGTGCCTTAGCAGCCTGAATGAATTATTTAAATGGTATTAGTACCAACCATGACATTTGACATATGTCTTGGGTATTCAGTATTGTACATGTATGATAATTGTTCAGGCTGTATGAGATATTTTGTGAACAGGACTTATATTAATCATATTTTATTATTTAATTAGAAAACTCAATAAAGCTGTTCTGCCCAATGAGTTCTCATGGACATATGTTTCAGAGTGGATCTATTTATCCTGTTATTAGTGATGAAGTAATTTTATTTGTTTAAGAAAACAAGACAATTGTTTGAGGATGTCTGATGACAGCCAGTTTACCAATAATAAGAGTAGTACTCATGTATGCTGGTTATTCAGATTTTTTTTTATGATCATGTGCACTGGCAAAATTTGCTATTCAAACAATCAGGAAACTAGGAAAGTGTACAACCCTTGGAGTTTTCTAAATAAGAAGCCAACTCTCTACTGACTGTAAGTTATACTACACTACATACTATATCCCGACAAAATGTTTTGAATAATTTCCTAAACATCCTTTAGGCATAAGAAGCTGTCATGTTAGATTGGTAATATTACCTGTTACCTTGTTGTAGTGTACAGTAGTACACTTTGTGTCACTAGTGTAGTACAGCAGTATAGTGTACAGTGTAGTACAGCATGTAGTTACTTACACTTTACATTGTGAGCTGTAAGTTAATTCTGTAAAGGCTATGTACCTGTAGGGTACAACCACATGCCCAGTGAGTATATTTATATGTACTGTATATATATCATGTGCAAGAAAACAGTTTAATAAAGAATGGTCTAACAACAAATAAAATCTGCACAACCAGATCGGCGCGGGGGGGGGGGGGGGGGAGGGAGAGGGGAGACCATGGGGGATCATGCAGAGGTAATAAAAATATGTAAACCAAAAGCGGTAGTTCGGAACTTAGGGAAAATGGAATTGAGTAGTTGGAGTCGGAGAGGGGGGGGGGGGAGGGGCAGTGCTAAACTGTTATCAAATTGAGTAGGCTGAAGTAAATTTGGTTCACATCATTTAAATTTTTACAACAATGTACAATTTGTACTGTAAGTCCAGGACCTGTACATTAAGACACTCCAGGCCTCTGTAACTTTGCAAAGGAAGTGGTTGTGTTTGATGGTTGCCTAAAAAGTTGGATCAAAATGAAAATGTTTGAATTAAATTGTGTACTTTAGAAACTTAGCTTGCAAATTTCTCTATGAATTTATAACAATGATTTATATGTAGAATATAATATACACTGAGCTGTGAAAAAGTATAGACCTATAAATCTAGAAATGTTCAGCATTTAAAATAAGTGAACATTTTACAGCGAAGCATCTAATTATTATATCGAGAGATTGCTTTATGATTTAAGTACTTAAGATAAAAATTGTGAAATTTAGTTAAATTACTGCCTGGCATCTACTGTAGTTTCAGACTATACATATATGCAGGGAGTGTGTTACAATTGTACAGAATGTAGTGTACATTACAGCTGTTGATGAGCACTCTCAGTACAAATCTATAATGACATGGAAACTTGACTGTATTGTGTGTTGAATATAGAAAGGTTTTCATCCAATGTGGAATTTCATGAAGCATCTTAATGGGAATGGTTATTATTGATTTTCAGAAGAATGTGCTGTGTCATGATGTTGATGAAAATAGTGAGTGAGTGGTTTTATGGAATTAGGAATTCAATTCTGCAACTCTAGGTATCTCCACCAATGTAACAATTTTAAGATTAAATTTTTGCCTGTAGCATGTTTAATTGTAAGTCAGTTCGTTAAGAATAATTAGTACTATACAACTCTAGTGTGTACTATACTGTACATACTCTATGGATACACACAGCACAGTCTATACCACCACAGATCTCTATAATGTACAGTACATGTACTGTATGTTGATTGAATGCATTAAATGTTGTATATATAGTACTATACAACTCTAGTGTGTACTATATATACTGTACTCCATGGATACACACAGCACAGTCTATACCACCACAGATCTCTTTAATGTACAGTACATGTACAGTATGTTGATTGAATGCATTAAATGTTGTATAGTACTATACAACTCTAGTGTGTACTGTATATGTGTACTCCATGGATACACACAGCACAGTCTATACCACCACAGATCTCTGTATTGTACAGTACATGTACTGTATGTTGATTGAATGCATTAAATGTTATATAGTACTATACAACTCTAGTGTGTACTATACAGTATGTACATACTTCATGGATATAAATAGCACAGTCTATACCACCACAGATCTCTATAATGTACATACTGTACATGTTGAACTTCATTCATGTTCATAGGCTCAGCACTGAACTTGGCCAAGTGCCATCATGTACATTTACCATGTTGTATACATGCACTACTGGCCATACATACCCACACATGATGCATGCCTATAGAGCGTACAGTATTTTTTTCAATTGCCAGTCTTTTGGCAGAGCTAATCAATTTCAAATCTTGTTGCATCTCATTCTTTGTGACATCTTGAAATGGAAGCTGTCAGAAACGTGCTGGTGTTAGATCATTCAATTTACAGCAATTTATCCTGCTGTATTAGCCACAATCCTTCAAAGGTTTTGTCATTTCATGTCAATATATAATTTACTGTGAAACCATACAATGAGATGTAGCTCACGATGTCATGAGTACAACTACAGTGTTGTCCAGAAGCAGAGTTGTGGTTTATAAACAGGTAGTTGTTGTGCAGATGTAGCTTGACAACAAATTAATTGTGTCTCAAATGCTTTTAAGTAAGTCATTCTAACTACTGTCCTTTAAAGGAACTTTGTTGCTTGGTCTGCAATTTGAGTTTAAAGACCAGACTAAGATGTTTGAAATGTAAGTCAAAATTTGGATCAATCCATGTCTGGTCAAACTGCTGTACACATACAACAGATAACTTAGCCTTGTGTGAGGTCTTTGTGAGCTGACCGTGGTACATGATTAAGTAGTACAGTACTACTAGTACATTGAGGTAAGTAACAATAATTAAGTGAATGCTTGATGACAGTAATTTAACCAGTGTGTGAGATTAGTTAATTGTTAATTAATTCCAATTGGCTGATATCATTGACAGTTCATCAGTCCTGAGAATATAACTAGGCCATAACTTGGACATAAAGTTGATACAGCATAGCAATTATGAAGAATTACAGAAGCACTTTCTACAAGAAATGATCTTAGGTACCGTAATAATATCGTACATGGTGCAGTACAGTAGATGTTCAGTAGGTTACCACACTGATATGTATGGTGTTAGATGCTCAGTAGGTTACCACACTGATATGTAAGGTGTTACTCATGTACAGGTGATTAAAATAAATTTAGTAAGTTAGAACAATTGGTCCATTTGGGATGTTTGATATACTGTATCTGCTGCAGTATTAAGATCACAATGTCTCTTTGTATATGTGTATTGCAAGACTTCAGCAAAGTACAAAAACATTTTACTATAACCAAGAAACATTCGCCTGTAGTTTTAAATTTCATGTACATAATATAGCCCATGTACTGCAGTATGTACAGTACTGTACATGCATGTGCAGTACATAATACATACTGTAGAGTACATGTACAAAACACTAATTATTAATATTAGTATTTATGTAATGTCATATATCCAGTACTGTCCTTAATATTCTAACTTTCATCAAATTTGCAAAAAATAAAGCAAAGGAAGCTCATATCTTTAATGTTCAGGTAAGTTTTTGTATATGCTTCAGTTTATAACACAAATCTCCATAGCCTGTTTATTTTGTAATTGTACAAAATACTAATGTTCTGTATATACTGTACTGTCATTTTGTATTCATGCACAGTATGTGTAAACTCATATCCAAAAGGTCATTTCATTTACAAAAATAAAATAATAGACCTGTTCATCATATTTTTTTTATATGCAAGTTATTTTTTGATACTGCAATTGAGATTTCTATGGTTCATAAATTGTAATCATGCAATCTTGAGTATATTTAATTTTTTTTTCCATTTGCACTGTATTTGATTATTCTCAAGATTTTTGCTTTTTTTTTTTTTTGATTCTGTTTTTCCACCAATGCTTTCAACTGTCACAACACGCTACAACCTGCATGTACCCCATAATGAATACTGGTGGCTACAAAATACAACTAATGGGTAATAAAAACATGGATATTATTAATCGTACATCTACCTCATTATATTAACTCCCTTTAACTTTGTATGAGGCCTCTCTTTAATGCCACATACTTGACATTTACTCCTGCTGTATACTTACATGTACTTCTCCATATATACACGCTGCTGTTGACTTTAATGTTTGCCTTAATAACATATTCTGTGTACATATTTCATATACGTTTCTGCGTTCATTTCTGTTCTTATGTCTGCCAACCTCAATCCATGCACATGAATTCCATCATGCTCAACAACCATCGGAATAAATTATCATTTTCTTGATCTGTTATGTATCCTGCTTCATTGTTCATGCTGCATTAATGTGAATGAACTCATGTGAAATATGTCGCATGTTGTCAATGCCGTTCCATGTTCATATTCATGTTTGCTAAAAAAAAATATATCTTTTCTTTCAAAAATGTATTGAAACATTATGACCATAAAAATCTATTAAACTATTTCAATAATAATATGCATACAAACCCAAAACTGGTTTTGGTAATATTTGGAATAAAAATATGATAATCCCTACAAACATGCAAATAAAATTTGATAAAATGAAATAAATCCATTCCAAACTGATGTCACCAAAATTTGATTAAATCTATTTTTATTGTATGTAATCATGTTACATAATTCTCATGTAAAATATTCAAACACATCAACATTTGCATCACTGACTGTATAATTTGTGGTGTTCTCCTTTCTATACATCATAATAAATGCAACATTCCTCTTTACATTGTCTTCACCTATTGATTAATGTATGAACTACTGTATTCCTCTGTCCTATAACTTCTTTCAATGTATGTATGTCATTTCATGTATGTTTGTACATGATCACAAACACTCTCTTTGTGATGTGTCGCACCCCAACTTACATGTTTCAAATACAATGTAATGATTGTTAACATTCATGGATTGTTTCGTTTCAACAACAACTTACATTAACTCCTACGTGTTTGCAACACAACATTTCATAATGCCTATATGCACATGTATGTGAATGTACACATACATGCACACTTGATTGAATGCAACTTTCATAATGTGGACACATTGTTGTTGTTTTTTTTCCTATATGCTATTGACCACTATGTTTATTGTTCATCTTGACTTCAATTTGAAACAAACCATGTGACATTTCATTCAACATACTAATTACACAACAACCACATTGACTTGTAATGTAATGACTGGTTATGTATGTACTGAACGTTTACTGTTACATATCAAATGACATCATCACTTCCTAATCTCCATCATATGATATGTTACCATACCTCATATAACTTCCTGTGTCTGTACGTAATATAATCATATCTGATATTGTTGTGATAACTTAATAACTGTGCTGTGATTCCTTTGGCTTACTGTACTTACTGTACGTCTTTCGTAATCTCTGCTGGGAATGGTTTCATTAATTCATTTAATTGGATGTGGACTCTTCCCATGTTTGTGTACTTTACTACTCCTGTTAAAATGGTATGGAAATTTCTCTGATAATTTCGGGTTAACTTTGTTACTAAACCTGATCGTTATTCTTCCTCTGGCTGTGAATTAAAACTAAACTGTTAATTGGAATTATATTTGGAATCATATTTACAACCATCGTATTGTTTTTAATGGAATCCATGAAATCTTTTCTATGTACTGTATAATTTGTCAACCCTTGTTGGTTTTCAATGAACTTACTCTACTTACTGTATGTGTTAATTTACTGTGTGATAATTCTCCCTACTAATATTACTTACATGTATGTGATTGCTGTGTTGTTGTGGTGTATGTATCTGTGTGTGTGTATTTTAACTAACACTAAATGACCCAACATGAAACCCTGGTCCTGCTGCATGGCTATAATCATCTGTGCTGTTCTATGACCGTCACATCTGAAAGAGTGGGATATATTTACGTTCAACTGCAAATCGTCCGAGCTGGTCATTCGTTGACCAAAATGAAGGTATGGAGTCCTTGAATGTTCTTACAAATACAGACTTTTAATAAATATAAAACACATGTATGATGATTCATGGTATTGTTTGTACTTGCTTGTTTGTATATTCAGTAGCATACAAGTTTTTAAGTTCCTAAAGGCTTACAGCTCTACTGTATACAAACTTTCCATACTTTTGCTCTGTAAGTGTAATGCAGTTGATAGATTTCATAATATCTGTATCATTATGGAATGTTATAACCTAGAATGATATTAAATGGGTAGTGCATTTAAGCAACATATTATAGTGTTTGTCTAGGCCTTGATCTTGCTGTTCTTGGATGAGAGTAAAACTATAGCATCAGCTATGCTGGCTGGATGCTGTGGTGTATACATTAATAGTTATGTATTGACCCAAAATTTTTGCATTGTAAAAGTTGCTAGAATTTTTGAAAATTACTTCCCTGATGGTTCCGAATCTCCAAATTATTTTGAGACACTGAGGATTTTGACTTTATAAAAAATTCAGTGTCTCAGTGAGTAATATTCTTTGTAGGTGGCTGGCAGTAAAGTGCTTGATGAAGTTGCCATTTGAGTGACCATTCTGCAAATTCCTAGCATATTTGGGGCCAATGTTGATGATCTAACTTTTGGAAACTTGTAGTCTGGACATGTATTGTTCATACCGTACATATATAATGTAGATTATAATTCACATTATACAGAAAAGTATTACTGTAATTGTCACAAGTTGTTTCCACTGTTTCGTTTGCTATCTCGGACACCAAAATGAAGGATAATTTGCATGATATGTAGATTTTACAAATTGATGAAACGAAAGCTGTACACATTCACTGCACTGATTGATGAGCTCTCTGAATCAAAACTGTACATTAATTAGTAATGATATACTGTAGCAATCTTGAATGTACATCACCCTTGCAACCATCACACTTTTGCTAGCATTTTTGCAGAGTGAGATGGAAAAAAATGTGCTGATAAAATGAAGCTCTGCCATTGATACAGGACTTTGCTTGTATTCCAAAGTCATGGAAGATAGCAAAAAAGTCTCTGTTCATTAGCTTAAATGAGATCCCTTCTCCCAGGCTTCCTATATTCAGTATTTCACCTATGACCAAGTCTCTCTCCTAAACTTCTTCAAATTATTATGTACAGTAGTTTTGGCTCACATGGTGTTACAAATAAATCTCTCACTAACAGACAACTACCAAGTGCTGTTCAATCTTCTAGCACATTCATTGTTCTGCTCCTGAGGGAGTTTCCTAGGTTATCGTTTCTGTCATTCCAGTAGGATAGTAAAAATACAGTGGCCATGCAGAAAGGGTGGTACTGTATACATGTCCTCCCTTCTTAGTGAGGAGCCTTTGGGCACTTTGTGATTATGATAAAGTTACTAATTCAGTATGTGATGGCCATAATTGATGCTAGTTAATCAGACCCGCGAAAGATTTCAATTCAGCCAAATGAAGAAAAGAAAAAAAAATATTGGCCCACAATCTTGCACTACTCAGGTGTGTGGATCCTTAAGGCCTTAGTCTGCAGCATCATTCACTACAGCAAGGAATGGTTTATCAATTATCACATTTCAATGTGTTCCATGTATGATATTGGCAAGTTGCTATTCATGCAAAGATGTACAGTATACAGTAGCAGGTTTGAACACAGGTGTCACAAGTAAAGGAGTAATCCCCCACCTGGACACGTCTCAATCTGCTTAGCGTTCGACACCCGAGACGAATGACATAAATAAATGACAGACCACCAAGAATTTTGCGAAATTGAAACATATAATTTATTTACAACTCGACCAATGACTTTTTGGTCTCGACAAAAGAAACATATAAATGCCCAACACAAAAATACACACGTCGGTTAGCATTCGCTAACCCGACCAACCCTTCCAAATAACTCTACTAAGGATTTGCCCTATCGCTTAATTTTTCCCTATCGCTTAGATTTCTTCTCTATCGCTTAGATTTCTTCTCTATCGCTTAGATTTCTTCTCTATCGCTTAGATTTCTTCCGGCTGGTACCCTGCAGGAAGCTCCAGACGGTACGGCGAGCCCCTCACACCAGCGTAGCCGTCGGGCCCCAACACTGCAACCCTATATGACAAAAACACACCAAAACTACTCTCAGGCATGCGCCAAATGGCAAACACATGGCTATACTTATATCTATACCAACGAATATTGTCAAACTATGACGTCAAGAGCCCCTATCTGACGTAAAGTCAGCAAGCAACACACAACCAATATGGTGTCACTATTTACCAAATAATACCAAGAACCTCCGGGTCAACCCTTACCATGAAACACATAATAGCTACTCGATACTACATATCACAATAACAAAATGGCGGCAGCCCGATGTTTGGAAACAGAACATGGTTAGAACGCCCTCAAATTGGCGATAACTACCCGTTCCACTACATATGATAATATACAAAATCAATCAACCCAACCAAAGGCACTAAGGCGAACTTATAATTCGTACACACTTATACGACCTAAAAATACCTTAAATGCTTTAAACGCATTTGACCCTAAACAATTACAAATTCGTATGCCTAAGCATGGATAAACATTTTAACAAACTGACTGAATTGCGAGCCATAGATCGAGGACTCTTTGAAACACAATACATTAATTTCTCCACAAACCCTACTGTGCGATCAACAACACAGATACCAATTAAATGCGTAATACGGACAAAAAAAATCAACTTACGGGATCGTCCTATTAGTAAATCCCGGATTAACTTGGTCAAACGGCTAGGGACGTAACACACAGTAAAACGCCCTTTGCGGTGTACATATACACAGAAATGTGTCCAAAATGATTTCGTCGAATAAGACAAGAACGGATACACACAGTAATCCTCAGGATACGCTGATATGGCTTAGGCTAAAACGCAACGCCACAAAATATCAACGTTCCCAGTCTTTAGGCTCATACAAAGAAGCCTAGGCTCATACAAAGAAGCCTGGATAACGGCTAACACACAGAAGCCGAGGAATAAGACGGCGAAGACCGGACGGTGGTGAGACTCACACAGAATGCCTCATCCAACCACACCCCAATCCTTATATAGCGACCTTAAGTTGACCCCTGCCCTTACCCGCCAAAGCACAATCTACGAATTCAGATGGACCCGTTTCCCATTATGCACTTGCTCGGATCTACATACATTACCCGAGAAGAACCCGTCTCCCCATTGTTCACCTCCTGGAATTTGCATACATTACTCGAAAGCAGAAATGAACAATTTGCAAAGGCCTAGACTGCCCGGTGGAAATTTCCACCCACAAGGAATGCTAAAATACAATGCAGGCGTGACAACAGGAAATATAATACTTTAAGGGGCAATCTAGTCACAGGCTTCAGAACTGTTAGACAAAATTTGAAAAACTAGCTCTTTCCCTGCATTGCTCGAATATGTTTAAATATATAGTCATAGTGGATTTTCGATTCTGTCTATATCCCATTGCTCCAATCAATGTTTTTCTCTGGTCGTTATGAACAATAGAAATATTAAGAACCCTTGACTCATATTAAAATTCTTTTTAAAAAAAATATATATGCAGAAAGGTAACATAGTGCGAGTAAGCACTAACCAAATTCTGAGGGTCCCTCAAACCCTGGTCATCTTTGAATATATAGTTATACTGTACTGTATGTACTGTACAGTGGGTATTGTAACATAAATTTAATGACAGGTGGTCATTTCATAAGGTATCTGATTCATGTAGCTGCACGGGACATTTACTTTTAAATTGATTTAATTATTTTATGCAGGAATCAACGTGACAAGACTTTTTCATTTGAACCTTGTTTGTTGCACAATACAGTTAAAGTTACTGTTGATAATGACTTGAAAACTTGTTAGGATGTATCCAACAAAATATTTGCGGTGTTGTTTGAAAAACAGTACCAATTTTAGATCTATTCTGGACCCGATATTAATTATGACTGTGATTACATTGTGGCATATGTGTCAAGTAATTAACTGTTGAAGACCGAGCAGTTAAACTTACATGATAGTTCTTTCATCCTGCTCTGAAAATCAGTCTTTGGCAGCTGTGCCTTAGCAAAACAAACCCTCAAGTGTAACATAGCTTCTTTAAGTGAAAGAGCGCCCTCAATGACCAATTGCAGAGCACAG
Organism: Apostichopus japonicus; assembly: GCF_037975245.1. Classification (NCBI taxonomy): domain Eukaryota; kingdom Metazoa; phylum Echinodermata; class Holothuroidea; order Aspidochirotida; family Stichopodidae; genus Apostichopus; species Apostichopus japonicus. Next base: position 500,237 of record NC_092567.1, read on the forward strand.
TATTATTTACTGCTAGTGTTAGTTTATACACTAGTGCTGATAATGGAGCATTTCATATGTCTTTGGCAGTGTAAATGTCTTGTCTTGCGGAAATTTGCCCTGTCATTGGAACTGGGAAAAGGCCTGAAATAATAAATCTCTATTGGTCATCAGTATTGGCCCCCAATTTTTAGCTGTCAAAATATTGCTAGAAATTTTCAAAGGTCAATTTGGTGAAGGCTATGATTCTTCTAATTTTTCACAGCTACACATCCAAGAGTGTTTTGAATAGACTAGCAAATATCTCAGTTAAGAATACCACATAGCAGATTGGGAGTTGAAATTTGATCATGAATGACCATTCATATGTGAATTTCTAGCATATTTGGTGTCAGTAATTATGGCCTCTAACAGACTACTGTGAGGAGATACATACAGTATCTTTACAGTGTCCATGCAACTGCATTAAATATTACTTGCACAAATTAGTTACAGTAAAATACCAAAATTTCAAAGAAACCTTCAACAGCTGTGTGAGGGTTTTTCTCTTTCAATATTCTAGACAATCTTATTAAATCCTCAGAGTGCATCGGAGCCATAAATAAGTCTAATTATATTCAGTCAATCCACATGTCATTGCATCGATCAAAGGAAGATTACAATCTAATAAGGCTTTCTAATCTTGTTAATATGATTGGAACATAGGTGATACAGTGAAACAAGTGCTCTGTGTGCTTCTAGTGAATACAGTTACTGAGTAGTTAAAAATCCGAAGGTCTTGACATGACTGTATTCAGAATTCAGAATTTAGTGGAAGATGATTATGCTGGATACATTATCTTAGAATAGATTACTGTGCTTAACATATCAGACAAGATTATACCTTTGAGGATGAGAATAGTTATCCCCACCAGCTGTGCGAAAGCTATGTTATCCTAATAAAAGTATGTTAAGTCCTTGCGCTCCAGTAGCTGTTTTAAAAACATTAAGTTATTTAGTAGAGCCTTTGGTTGCAAATGCTACCAATTAAAGATTACTCTCTTTAGTGCTACCAATAAAACTGTATCATACTGTACATACATACTGTATCATGTATACTATCATACAAACTATCATACATACAATAATGTGGTACTACCAATCCTATTGTACATAAACTACATATCATACATACAATAATGTGGTACTACCAATCCTACTGTACATTTTAGAGATTACTCTCTTTAGTGCTACCAATAAAACTGTATCATACATACTGTACATACATACTGTATCATGTATACTATCATACAAACTGTACCATACATACAATAATGTGGTACTACCAATCCTATTGTACATAAACTGTATCATACATACAATAATGTGGTACTACCAATCCTACTGTACATTTTAGAGATTACTCTCTTTAGTGCTACCAATAAAACTGTATCATACATACTGTACATACATACTGTATCATGTATACTATCATACAAACTGTATCATACATACAATAATGTGGTACTACCAATCCTATTGTACATAAACTGTATCATACATACAATAATGTGGTACTACCAATCCTACTGTACATTTAGTAGAAGTCATCTGCTGCCCTCATTTGTAGATACTGACACCACAGTATGCATATGAATAGTGAATTATAGTTTTATTTAATGTGCATAAAGCAGAATATAATGGAGTGCCATTTGTGACAATAATTTATACTTCATATAAATAAGTTAAACAAGTACAGTACAGGTAGCTGAAAATATAAACCATTATTTTGTTATAGACATGTCTTTGAGAAAACTGGAGACTTAAGAAAAATGTACTTCTGTTCAAATGGGGAGATATGCTAGATTAAAAGTCATCTCTGGGGGCTGCCATTTTGTAAATCTGTGATGCCATAGTCATTGTTTTACTTTGGTATTTTCAAGGTACAGTAGAATGTTTAATCCAGTATTGACAATGAAATCAGTGTGTTCATTATAGGTCATTCAATAGTTTACATTCAGCACATGCAAAAAACCATCACCACTGAAAAAACATTGAAGCACATGTAGCTCATTGGTGTCACATTAGACTTTCAGATTAAGATTTCATGCTTTTGTGTGAACAAATGTTAAATCAGTGATACGGTATCTCCCATATGGAATGAGATTGAACTTATCTGTTTGAGAAAGTTGTTCATTGACAGTTATCTCAATTATAAAGATCAATGATGTTGGCAGGATTAGTGTGTCCTTTAAACGTCAAGTGAGCCTACATCACTCTGCACATGCATGTCTCATCTGGTATGATCCGTCTGGCATGATCCGTCTGGCATGATCCCTCTGGCATGATCCCTCTGGCATGATCCATCTGGCATGTCTCATCTAGCATGATCCCTCTGGCACGATCCCTATGGCATGATCCATCTGACATGATCCCTCTGGCATGATCCATCTGGCATGCATCCCTCTGGCATTTCTTGAGCACTATTATCATGACCTTGCAATGCTCAGACTTTACAGTAAACTTCCTACAGCTGGGGGGTTCAGTTGTTAAGAGTACAATTCCATTACTGTACATATCAGCCATATGCCTAAAATCACTCCCTGGTTAAATAGCCAATTATACTGTTTTGGAAGTTACAGCTGTATTTGTAAATATCATACACAGTTTTCCATTGATGCAGTTTGCTAAGTTATGGTCCCAAAGTTGCTTCCATTCCCAAAACCATTACTTGTGCAATAATGTGCAAACTTTCAGCATTGTCAGCTCTATAGTTTACAGAAGTGTTTGTATTCATGATTGTTCGATAAAAAGACTCAATGAATGCAATGATAATTGTTTAGTATAGAGAAAATGGGATTAGATTGGGTACATCCACGTAGAAACTACATTGATATGATCAATACAGAGAAAATCCTTATTGCCATGTACAGTACTTTGAGTTAAATTCTAACAAAGTCAAGCCAGCAAAACTTTTTTTGTTTATGTTTGGTTGGGTTGGTTTTCTCTTGTTTTCTATGATATATTGCAATAGAACTTGCACAAGGGTATAACTATGAGAATACTAAATATAGATAGAACCTGTGAATTACCCATTGTGTTGCTGGGTTCAGTTGTCACAAATTTCAATGAAAAAGGAAGCTTCACGGTACTGTAGCTGTAACATCTGTTGTCGTCACAGTCCAGTAACAATAGCATCAATTGTTAAAAACACCAGGGTTCTAGTGTAAATAGAAATTTGCATTAATATAGTTGGTGTGGTGCAGGTATCGCTTTGCATATCAAAACAAAAGCCACAGAACTGTTGATTTTATCTGGTGATCAAGTTTGTATATAAAACTAGATCTCTCTGACTAAGAGTTATACTGTTGCAGGGTGCAAGTGGATTAAATGTGAACAGTTAGAAGGAGACTTTATCATGCATGATGCAGTGTTATAAATAGGATCTGTGTTGTCAGTACTCTTCAAATGGAGCTAATTATGGAGTGATTGTGAACCAGTCAACAGTTTTACAGAGCAATTTATATACAATTACAACTTCAGATTGAATTTCTGTAGTGCAGGACTGGATGACTGAGTATCAACAATTTATTGATTACTAGCAAAAGAGTTAATGAGTTATTCCAGTGTGATTCTTGTGTCTTTGGGAAATTAAATGTCAGATACTGTAACTTCATTTATAAATTTCAAAACTTTGGTTAAAAGTGTATATTTTTTTTAGTCTGGTTCAACCATATCTTTGGAGCTAGGTATATTCTCCTCAACGTTAACAGATGCTGTATTTTAGAAGAAAAAGTCCCAAAAGGCATTGTGAGTATTTAAATGCATATAGAGAGTGAGACTGCTGAAATTTACACTGTACTAAATACCTTATAAACCCCTTCAAGTTATAACTGCTCATCCAAGTACTGTAAAACGTGAGAAAAGTCTTGTGAAGATTCCTACTGTACACTTTTTAGCCAAGTACTGTGTAAGGTGAAATCCTTTTACACACAGTAGTAAACTACAGTATTACAGTAAGTGAAGAATATTCCTTAAATTTATTCACTGTTTACAATCTGCAGTTTTGCTATTGTTCATGTTGACAATAATTTATGATTGAAACCACATATGTGGAAACTGACTGTAAAATGCCTGAAATGTTTTAAGATGCAGTACCGTATATTGTACTTGGTGTACTGTATATAGGGTTTTGATCATTCTTTTCAGCTGTCAAATTGTGACATTTAGAGTAAGAAATACTTGGGAATTCTTTGGGAATATCCTTCAAGTGGATATTACCCAGCCTGGCCCAAGTACAGTAATTGGTGGGAATTTTGTCTGGATTGTTTCAAAAACCTAGTGTCGCAGTTCATGTTTAACTTAATTGATTCATGAATCAACCTGTTCAGGCCGTCCCTGAGAGTTGTTAATATAAAACCTATACTGCTGTTGCAGTTCCCAGATTTCAGCTAAACATTGTCCAATGACCAAGTAAAAGCAAGTACTGAATGGTTTAATTATCAGTTTGAGGCCATGTTCTACAGACTGCACTGGAAAAGATCACTTCAAAATGTTTGAATAAGTTTGTTTTATAATAATAATAATAATAATAAGACTTATAATGCGCACACACCACTCAAAGAATGTTCATGGCGCAAATGACAATGAGAAATGATACAAATAATACAGAAAAATACAAAACAATGACAGAAGAGAAACTTAATGGTATAAGATCATATAAAAGCTTTCGTCATTAAGTGTGATTTTATGCTCTTCTTAAAGTTAGAGAGAGTAGATGTTTTTCTGATTTTTAAGGGAAGTTGGTTCCATAAGCGAGGGGCAGAAACAATAAATGACCTATCCCCCCAAGAATGTTTGGACTTAATTTCAGATAATAAAAATTGAGAGCTGGATCTTAGATTACGAGAGGGGACATACATATGTAATAAGTCAGAAATATACATTGGACCATGTCCTTTAAGTGATTTATAAACAATAAGGAGAATTTTATACATAATACGATATTTTACAGATATTATACATGGCATTGTTATTCATACTGTAGGTGTGAGAGAGTGGAGTCAGACAGTGAGCAGGTGTTTGGGTTGGGGGAAGGGGGGGGGGCAGAGGAGAGAGTGACAAATTGGAGTGATAATGTTTTAGTGGTATCCATGCATGATTGTAGCAGCTCTGTGTCTAATCATAGGAGTTATATATGGAAACAAAGAGAGCTACATGGATAGTCTTTAAAGCACAGTGTGATCAGTGTCTTTGTGGTATCTTTGCATATGCAGGTAGGTTATATACTAGACAAGTGGTCAATGGACTAACCTATAAAAAATGACCCACATGCATAAAATGGCTGGCTGATTGGTTCAAGTATCGAAGCCTTTAATGTTTGGAATTGTTTTCTATGCATGCACAGATTATCAGTAAACTTACTGTAGGTTTGAATTGCTTTGGATGTACAGTAAATGCCTCTATTAGGCTCTATTTACATGACATATAGCAGCCTCCACCTTTATAGCTCTTGCCCAATTGATTTACTCGTTAAGGATACTAACTTGTGCCAGCGTTTTTTACTGCACTGTCAAACAAGTGTTAATATTCAACCAATAGTAAACAGATCAAAGTTTGAACCAAGTTTTAATATGCTTGTGAATGAGTTTGTCTTTTCACATAATTAGTTTAGTTTGTTAACAGCAACAGGTATACGTCTTCAGCTTGGGTAGTAAGCTATCGATGGATGCATAACAAGGTGTTGTGAAAGATTGTTAAGTATGTGCACTCACAACTTGGGTATCATAAATAACAGCAGTCTTGGAAGTATTAGTTTTGAAACATTGTCAACTTCCTGAATATTGGAAGTTTTACTCAAGAAGATACTACTATACATACAGGTAAGGGCATGGACAAACTTACTGATCTACAGTTGAAAGGTATCCATGTAGCCTAGCCTTATTTTACATAGCAGACTGTAGTTTGATCTACAGTTGAAAGGTACAGTAGCCTAGCCTCATTTTACATAGCAAACTGATCTACAGTTGAAAGATATCCATGTAGCTTAGCCTTATTTTACATATCTGTGTCTATATTTTCACTACTATACTAGAAATAACTTAATATGCAGTCATAAAATTGGGCTTAATTAATAGCTCATACAATAACAGTGTGTTCAATTTATGATCTTTACTTCTGAATCAGTGATAGGTTCATGTAACAATCTGAGATAAATATACAGTAGTAGGTACTGTAGCCTACAATTTTATAACATCTTTGTCGGTTAGAAATTAACAACTGCTGTTGAGACATGCATTGCACTGTTCAAAGAGATTCTTCAAGAGTCTACAGTACTTGTTTGAGTTCAGTGAGTGGCTAGTTTGAGCATCCCACAAATGTTTGGACCATTGGGTCATATTTACCCTAAACATGAACCATCAAAAACAATCTTTATAATGCTTGGGGAAAAAAATGTTGAACTGATTTGCAGGTACTGTACGTTCCTCAAAACTACTGTTAGTCACTACTTCACTGACATATAGAGAATACCGGTACTGCAATCCAAATATGAATTTAAAAATTGTGACTATTTAACCAAAAACAAGGAACAGGTTTGCATGGCTTTTACTGTTACAATAGGGAGTTGTTCTTTGATGAAAAAGTTGTAATTTAATACTCAGATCTGTGTAAACTACACCAATAGCAGTGCTCACTCAGCATATTTCACAACAAAACATGATCTTCTTTATATAATCTACAGTACTAGGTATCTTGGACTGCTTTATAACTGGTCAATAACACATTAAACAAAAGGTGTAAAATTAATTATAAAATGGGAAATGTTACCCAGAATTTTGCCATTAAAAAGGAAGCTTTTGTCCATTAATTTATAACCCTGGAGTCAGGGAAATGTTTGGTTTCGGCAATGGTGGTGCCAGTTAGTCATTAATATAATTGGAAAACATTTTCAAGTTTGCTCATTATTACAGAACTGTTTTCTATGTCCCTGCTTCTTGGCTAGTGATAATTTTTCAAAATAATAAACTAAAAGTCTCTTGATGGGCAAGTGGTACGACCGACCTTGCAGGGTGAATTGTTCAGGTTTGTAGGTTTGATTTTGCTTTCAATCGCAATTTGGGATCTAACCAGGATTATGGATAGCATTAGGGATCTCACCAGGATTAGAGATACTATGTGGGATCTAACCAGGATTATTGATAGCATTTGGGATCTAACCTTGATTAGAGATCTAGTATTAGAGATCTAACCAGGATTAGAGATATTATGTGGGATCTAACCAGGATTAGGGATAGCATTTAGGATCTAACCAGGATTAGGGATAGCATTTGGGATCTAACCAGGATTAGGGACAGCATTTGGGATCTAACCAGGATTAGGGATAGCATTTGGGATCTAACCAGGGTTAGGGATAGCATTAGGGATCTAATCAGGATTTAGGACAGCATTTGGGATTTAACCAGGATTAGGGATAGTATTTGGGATCTAACCAGGATTAGGGATAGCATAAGGCTTAGATGAAGTTGGAAAAATGTGAAGACAAAATGTGAGGTCCATATTTTGTTCCATGATATTTATAACAATTGGCACATCAGTTAAAGAAAATAAATTTTACTTCAGAAAATGAACCGTAAAGTCGACAGCCATCAGAGTCCACAACTTGTGTAAGCCTCATCTTGAGTAAGCCTCCTCATCTTGGTTAGAGTTGGAGGATGCTACGTCGTCATCGTCGAGGGTCAAACAGATCTCTGTTGTTAAGGAAAGTGAATAATGTGAAGGAATGGCAACACCTGATTGAGAAAGCCAGAGCTGAAAATCATACTTATGTGCAAATAACGGAAGAGCAGAAAGGTAAGCTGGGCATGTTGACTGCACAGCTGCTGCTTAGCAATATATGTAGAAATTAATGCTTGAACATATCATCAGTGCTGAATCATGATATTAACAATCTGTCCCTGGGAATTAACCTGCTGGTTACTAATTTGACATGCATTACTGGTAATTTTAAAGAGGTAATACTAATTAATTTAAAGCAAGCTTTCATCACATACTGTATGCTCAGTACCATTGCACATAATTCACTACTTGTTAGCAATAGCTGTGAAATCTAGTCTGTAGTTTTCTCATGGCTTTGATCTGGTGAATATTTTAACATAATACAGTAACAGTTCATTTGGTGGTAGGGGATGTAAGGGGAGGGTCCAGTTTGTAGCCTGGATGGATCAGGGTGTACATGTGGTGGTAGGGGTTGTAAGGGGAGTGTCCAGTTTGTAGCCTGGATGGATCAGGGTGTACATGTGGTGGTAGGGGATGTAACGGGAGTGTCCAGTTTGTAGCCTGGATGGATCATGGTGTACATGTGGTGGTAGGGGTTGTAAGGGGAGTGTCCAGTTTGTAGCCTGGATGGATCAGGTTGTACATGATGGAATTGTAGTAGAAGTACTGTATACACTTGTTCCATATATCATTCTATAGATAAATGTGACAGTATGTACCCAAGCACTGTACTGAAGGACCCAGCTTTATTTCTCTCAATACTTGCTCCAGCATATACGTATGTTAAAACATCTCCTTTTTTTCGAAAGATAAAACTTTGCCTTTTATGTCATGGTTACCTGCAAACCAAAGGCAATTAAAACTAACTCACGTCTGAATGTTGGTACAGTATATATATTCCCTGTTACACTGTCCATTGGTATAAACATGCAACCTGGGATGTTTTGCCAGGAGCAATGAAAACACCTTGCTGGGTACAGGGCTTTATTTGATTAGAGAGCAGTTTTCAATACTTCTTCCTGGTTATAACACACTTGAGGCTTTTAGAGAGTATGTATGCACGACTGGTGGATACTTCCTACAGGTGTACATATATACTGCATTGCTGTTGTTATTACAGCATTGCCTGTGATGGGATAATGTGATTTATATTGTGGAAATACATAGTTTACCATAGTGTGTAGGAACTATCTGAAGCTTATAGAGTGAATTGGCGAGATGTCTATATAGTGTGATGGTGATATTACTGGTAAGTCTGATGTGATATTTCTTTTATGGGCTAATGTAGACTTGTACTGAGTCTGTACTTGTATTCTAGCATACAGTATATATATTACAGTAGCTTAGAAACTGTAATGGTACTCAGCCTTATGGGTAATTGTATCTAACTCATACTTTAATGTGCATTATGTGCTCTAAGATCTAATTATGCAAAATTATGTACGCATACTGATGCTTAGAGCCTTAACTGTAGTACCCATACCAAGAGAAATAATTACTACTTATAGCAAGGGAATAAGTACTATTTGTACTCATAGCAAGGGAATAAGTACTACTTATTTTCATCACAAGGGAATAAGTACTAGTTGTACTCATAGCAAGAGAAATAATTAGTACACTTGTACTCATACCAAGAGAAATAGATCCAGTCCTTTAATGGAATTCATTGGCATTGACTTGTAGATTTTGGAGCATTTGTCCAGGTACATAGCTATGTTACTGTAGTAACTGTAGAGTGTAGACAACATACTATGTGAACAGTAGCCCTTGGTTGACCGTAGACAACATACTATGTGAACAGTAGCCCTTGGTTGACTGTAGACAACATACTATGTGAACAGTAGCCCTTGGTTGACTGTAGACAACATACTATGTGAACAGTAGCCCTTGGTTGACTGTAGACAACATACTATGTGAACAGTAGCCCTTGGTTGACTATAGACAACATACTATGTGAACAGTAGCCCTTGGTTGACTGTAGACAACACACTGTACTATGTGAACAGTAGCCCTTGGTTGAAGTCCTGTAGACAACATACTACAGTATGTGAACAGTAGCCCTTGGTTGACTGTAGACAACATACTATGTGAACAGTAGCCCTTGGTTGACTGTAGACAACACACTGTACTATGTGAACAGTAGCCCTTGGTTGAAGTCCTGTAGACAACATACTATGTGAACAGTAGCCCTTGGTTTACTGTACAGACAACATACTATGTGAACAGTAGCCCTTGGTTGACTGTAGACAACACGCTGTACTATGTGAACAGTAGCCCTTGGTTGAAGTCCTGTAGACAACATTCTATGTAAACAGTAGCCCTTGGTTGACTGTAGACAACATACTACACTACAGTATGTGAACAGTAGCCCTTGGTTGACTGTAGACAACATACTGTACTATGTGAACAGTAGCCCTTGGTTGACTGTAGACAACATACTGTACTATGTGAACAGTAGCCCTTGGTTGACTGTAGACAACATACTATGTGAACAGTAGCCCTTGGGTGACTGTAGACAACATACTATGTGAACAGTAGCCCTTGGTTGACTGTAGACAACATACTATGTGAACAGTAGCCCTTGGTTGACTGTAGACAACATACTGTACTATGTGAACAGTAGCCCTTGGTTGACTGTAGACAACACACTGTACTATGTGAACAGTAGCCCTTGGTTGACTGTAGACAACATACTATGTGAACAGTAGCCCTTGGTTGACTGTAGACAACAAACTACAGTATGTGAACAGTAGCCCTTGGTTGACTGTAGACAACACACTGTACTATGTGAACAGTGGCCCTTGGTTGACTGTAGACAACACACTGTACTATGTGAACAGTAGCCCTTGGTTGACTGTAGACAACATACTATGTGAACAGCCCTTGGTTGACTGTAGACAACATACTATGTGAACAGTAGCCCTTGGTTGACTGTAGACAACATACTATGTGAACAGTAGCCCTTGGTTGACTGTAGACAACATACTATGTGAACAGTAGCACTTGGTTGACTATAGACAACATACTATGTGAACAGTAGCCCTTGGTTGACTGTAGACAACATACTATGTGAACAGTAGCCCTTGGTTGACTGTAGACAACACACTGTACTATGTGAACAGTAGCCCTTGGTTGACTGTAGACAACATACTATGTGAACAGTAGCCCTTGGTTGACTGTAGACAACACACTGTACTATGTGAACAGTAGCCCTTGGTTGACTGTAGACAACATACTATGTGAACAGTAGCCCTTGGTTGACTGTAGACAACATACTATGTGAACAGTAGCCCTTGGTTGACTGTAGACAACATACTATGTGAACAGTAGCCCTTGGTTGACTGTAGACAACATACTACTGTATGTGAACAGTAGCGCTTATTTGATCCTTCTGTTATGTGGACACGCTGGATGTAAAGATTTTCAGACAATAGCAGACACCAGTTTGTTTCATATGTGTGGTCTATTATATACAGTAGTGTCTTCTTTTGTAGTTTCTGTTTGCACACATATAAGATATTTATTTATAACTCTGAAGTATTTGCCATATCATCCCATATTATGATGTGGTACCTTACTATATATATATGTATAGGCATGACTATCTTGAGACTTGCTAGAGTTTATTGTGTTAAAAACTGTATACACTTTGTATTAAGCTGCAGTACATATTGGAACATAGTAGGAATAATTAAAATGTTAACTTACATTGTGAACTTATGAGCTTACTTCGTACTGTAAGCTCATATAATGGGAATCTTTGATGAACCTCTTAAGATATAATACTTCTTAGATTGAAATTTGTATCTCCCGGGGGGGGGGGGGAGGGGGATTTCACTTTTTTGTGCCAGTACATACAGTAGGATCTGAAACATACCTTTAGTTTCTATTTATGTTTCTTAATACATATTTTCAAAGTAGAATGTTTTATAGTGTTGATGTTGAAACCAGTGATATCATGTTAGGTCATTATAAAAGTTTCAGTTTCATAAAACCCATATCCATTGTATATATGAAAAAAAAAATCATGAGAAATTGAAGCACATATGCCACACAGTAGTTATGCTTGCTGAAGTATTTAGACTTACTCAAGTCTTTAGACTTGCTCAAATCTTTAGCCTGGTTTGTGAATTCAAGTAACATCCTGTGATATCTCCTAATTTGCTGTTTTCTTCAACTTTTTAGAAGGAAGTTATTCATCACAGCAGTTTTTGTCACATGATGATGGCTTGGGTTATGCTATTAAGTGTGGTTTACCATCATAGATATTATCGTTAAATTTCTCATTATGAAACTCACAGCTTGCGTACATGTAGCACATGCCTTTAAATAGAGTAGTGTTAGCTCTCTCTGGTAGGGATTAATTTTATCTAGTGTTTCATAATATTGTAACTGCTACACAAAGTTATATATATAAATTCATCATTCTCTATGTTAAAACAGGAAGGTCTAACATAATTTCTCAATGTTCAAAAGAACAACCGCAGACAAAGTGTTTACTGTTTTCTTAAACATTTTTTCTGTTTGTCCGAGGGACAATCAGGCCCCTTGCCTTTTGCCTGATGATAAAAACTAACTGTAGTTGTCCCTCAGACGACCTCTAAAGCTGATTTTCATTGTCTGAACAGAAATTTAGTTGTCAAGACGACCGGACCACCATAAAAAAAATTGCCTTGACTGTGTAGGTGAATGGTGACATTAAAAATTTGTGACTCTCTGTTTTAATCATAGACTTTCTCTGTTTTAACACCTTTCTAGTCCATTTATGCCAATTCATATATGCTGCATTTATTTCTGCTACATGTTGTGTGTATCTCGTGCTGCTCTGATACTGCTCTTCATATAGCCATATGTGCATGGTAACATTGTAGTTCTATCAAGCACACTATGTACTACATACTGTATATTTGTGCATGGTAACATTGTAGAATCAAGCACACTATGTACTACATACTGTATATTTGTGCATGGTAACATTGTAGAATCAAGCACACTATGTACTACATACTGTATATTTGTACATGGTAACATTGTAGAATCAAGCACACTATGTACTACATACTGTATATTTGTGCATGGTAACATTGTAGAATCAAGCACGCTATGTACTACATACTGTATATTTGTGCATGGTAACATTGTAGAATCAAGCACACTATGTACTACATGCTGTATATTTGTGCATGGTAACATTGTAGAATCAAGCACAGCACACTATGTACTACATACTGTATATTTGTGCATGGTAACATTGTAGAATCAAGCACACTATGTACTACATACTGTATATTTGTGCATGGTAACATTGTAGAATCAAGCACGCTATGTACTACATACTGTACATTTGTGCATGGTAACATTGTAGAATCAAGCACACTATGTACTACATACTGTATATTTGTGCATGGTAACATTGTAGAATCAAGCACACTATGTACTACATACTGTATATTTGTGCATGGTAACATTGTAGAATCAAGCACAGCACACTATGTACTACATACTGTACATTTGTGCATGTTAACATTATAGAATCAAGTACACTATGTACTACATACTGTATATTTGTGCATGGTAACATTGTAGAATCAAGCACAGCACACTATGTACTACATACTGTATATTTGTGCATGGTAACATTGTAGAATCAAGCACACTATGTACTACATACTGTATATTTGTGCACATGTGGTAACATTATAGAATCAAGTACTGTACTGAATGTATGTATGTACAGTACTACATACTGTACAGTACTATATATAGCTGACCAGCTCATCACAATTGTACATGTATGCTGCACAGTTTTCAATGCTTGCTAGACTAATAGAAAAGTCATATCCTACTAGACATCCTACTAGACTTTTATTGATGAAATAATTACATTAAGACTCATCTACTTCCAATTTATATGTTTGAGCAGTAGATGCCAAATCCATACCCTGGAAGGTGTTAATTCATACATTACATTGGTCTGATACGTAGCGTTTTTATATCCAATTTATTTATCCAATGCAGATCCCACTGCTATGTAGTATGAAGTAAGAGGTGAAACTGTGCAGTTCCCACTGTTATGTAAGGTACAAGCTACCTGTACATCCACAATATGACAAACAGCATGTTATAACCCTTATTCATTGTTTTATTTTAGATTTTATCCATTATTATAAAATTGCAACAATGAGTTTCCCTGGTTGTGTGCAGAAGAGTAGCAACATTTGTGATCATATCTTTTAATTTGAGAGAAATACTTGATAACTGCATTGTCAAATGTTGGATACTGTTGGGCAGAAAGAAGTCTTTTAATACCACATGCCCATTTTCTGTGCAGGTAGATAATACATGCTGTATAATTCCTGTGAACGAGAAATCTGTAAAATTAAGGTGAATTTCTACCAGTCTGTGATTTTTTTAAAAACTGTTCTGCTTTACAAGTTGCCATGGCAAAATAAACAAATAAGAAGCAAATTTGTCTCTCTTCTTGACGTTTTGGTAATTTTTTTTTTCCTTCAATAATTGACATTACTGTATATTTTATTATTGAATCATCTCAGATACCAGCTGCTCATTTAGTTATTAAATGATGATATATGGGCATGACATGTAGCTACTAATGTATAACAAGCTCTAATTGGATGTGGCCTTTGAACAGTAAACTAATTGATAACGTCAAGGTTTGTAGTTTGACAAGGGGATAAGGGCTGTCATGACATTTAAAGGCTGCAATGAAGCTACAGAAAAAAACACTGTAATTTGAATACTTTAGTCAGAATGTTGTACAGCAACAGTGCTAATACATAATAACATCATGTGACTTGTTGATGATGTCATAGAGGTGAAATGTATACTGACTGACTGATACACACTTTTCTTCAATGGGAATGTCAGTGAACCAGAGTGTGCAGTAGCACAGTACAGTACTTGTTATGACTAAATTGACAATGTTGGTATTGAAAGCATCACTTAACAATAAGCCTATCATAGTAAAGAATGAATATTCATGAATATGTACATAGGATATCCTTCAGGTTTGAGATGTACATTACACTGGTGGGTCATTCCATGTCAAATCAACCAGTGGTCCCCAGGTGACCCTCTCAGATTTAGATGAAACTTCATCAGAATGATGGAGTATGTCCCAAATGAACACACACAAAAAATTAAAATCATACTCCATGTCGTTTTCGAGATATGGCCCGTTGAAATTTGGTCGTTGTGGCCATTTTGCTCGTTTGCGATTCGCAAAAAGTGACTTTTGTGATATTTTCCGACTTTTAAAGCTCATAATTCAGTCTTTGTACCAGGTAGAGAGCTCAAATTTGGTATTCTATCTTACTTCTGGCCAAAATTCATGAATCTGCACTCAATTTAACTGTATCTCCTTTATTTTTCTGGTTATGATCACCCAAAGTAGGCACTTTGTTCTGTCAAAAATGTTTTTTGTGATTTTTAAGGTCACCCTGTGCCCACATGAGAGGTCATATGAATCCTATATTCCTTGGGTATTATCTATGGTTGCATGTCTATACCCATAAGCAATTATAAGCCCACCAATGCATTAATTAAGAAATGGCATGTGCCCAAAGTTGGCTCTAGCCAGAAAAAGGTCAAAAAGACCCCGCCCTTCTTGACCCCGGTTGACCCCGCGATCAATTGAAACATTTATTGAAATTTACACCAGTTAAATATATATATTATATCTACCTGTACATCAAATTTCAGCTTTGGCACTCAACTACTTCATGGTATGGTGGCAATTTGAATATGAGACGTTTTTCGCACATTTTTTAATCTCAAGCTTATATATTTGTCATGTAATCATAGTATAATAATGAGTGATATGATCATTGTATCCTCGTTTCAGTCAGCTGAATCAAAATGTAACATAACAAATTGTTTTAGGTCAAATTAATGACATTTAATCACATCATTAATGATTCACGCACATTTAAATTACTTATATACTGTCACAACTCTCAAGAGGCCAGTCCTGGGATCATAAGGAATGTCATTGAAATGCTTCAATGTCCTTACAATTTTCTTACCACACATGGATATACAAGTAAACAAGTTTAGCACACTTTAATTCCTTTTACTTGATGAATGGTTGCAGTGTGGCTTGATATACAAGTTAGCACACTTTAATTTGTTTACTTGATGAATGCTTGCAGTTTGGCTGGAATGGTCTTTTAAGTCTAATTCATAATGGAGAGTGTACTGGCGGCCTCCATGTCCCTGTAACTCTGGAGCACTGATGACACAAATAATAGTTTAGAATGGTATCCAACAATTATTGTGGGTGTTTTGTGGACAAGAAACTGCATTGGAGTTCTTGGTTTGTTTCATTAACTTCACAGAGACATCATTTTCTTCCTCTGAAATTTCCACTATATACCAATGTACCACTCATTGTCGTACATTCCAGCGATGTAACGCCTGGTTGGTACTCTTTCGTGTCAGCCTGAGGTTGAATATTAGCAGAAATGGATTCTCTCTCTTCTGCATGGTCTCTAATGGGCACAATTTTGCAGTGGTTGGTCATTGGAGAGTCGCCACTTCTCAATCTTTCCAACATCAATGGGTATAAAAATGTGATGAGATGATATTCCTGCTATAGTTTATGGTGGTGTCTGCACATGACACACTGGTAGTATTGTTCTAGAATGTAGTGTCTACATGTGACACACAGGTGATATTGTTCAAAAGGTTTATACAAATGATTTACCAGTGTTTGTATAGCATGAGGAAAAAAAAGGGGGACTGGGTTAGGTTAAAGCAGCATTTTGCGTCCTTTTCTATGGTTTTTTTCAACCTCACTGATTCCTCGATGCCATAACAACATACATAACTAAATCTATTTAAATCTTACTTCATATGGTGGCATAAAAGTCGAAAACTTTACAACTTTTAACTTTGTATTTCTCGAAGATATTTTCCGTTGGGATCCCAATAAACCACTCCCATAATATGAATATTTAAAAGCTACGAACCTCATTGATTGATATGTACTACAATACCATGCTTGATTTGTGTATGGCAGTTGAACCAGGGAGTTGTAAGAGTACCAGCGTGCTGGTTGTACCAAGTTACCAACTCAACGTTTTTGAATCTTTATTTAGCAACGGCTCAAAACTAAACCTGCATCTCTGATTGGTTGAGTTCAAACTAGTGGATTGGGGGAACTGTATGCGATTAATATAAAATACTGTATATGTTAAAAATGAGCATAATCTAAGCATTCTGGGGAAATTTACATTCAATTCCTATGTACCGTTTTTGAGATATTGACAGTTGAAGTTATCTGATATTCTACCAAAGTGAACTTGAGCAAACAGGTGTAATGTCACAGTTGCACACTGACAAATAATGTTTTCTTTTTTCTTTATTTTTCAGTCTATTGATTTGACCTTGATTGGATATGGTTACTAGTTTGTCTAAAGGGGATGTGAAGATTATAAAATACCAAAACCTATGGTAATTTAACATTATGGATGCATCCAATTGTGGAGTATAAAATTAGACATAAATTTTAAAGAAAAAACTTTAGAAAATAAGAAAATAACTTTACTTATCATAGTGCAACAATGACGTCAAACCTGTTTGCTCCTAGTTCACTTTAAGTACCAAAGGTGGCAACTTCAACTGTCAATATCTCAAAAAAGATACATAGGAATTGAATGCAAATTTCATCAGAATGCTTGGATTATATTCCTCTTTAAAACATCCAAAAGAAATTTTGACCTGGACTATTCTTTTAAGTACTGGCAGATGTAACTTGTATTGTGTGGTTCAACCCATGTTTCAAGTGAAACTCTACAACAGTACTGTATACTAAGTGTATATAAGGCTCCAAATTGTGTCGTGTGTTTTGGGAGATTTTGAGGCACTACAGGTATGAGAGACCAGCCTATTGGAGGGTTAACTGAAGTGATTGTTTATTGCAGTGGAATACATGCATCATCAACCCATTTCTAAAAACAATAATAAAAACAATCTTTTTTCCAACTGCAAAAAATACTTTACACAAGCTTCAAACTTGAAATACACTGTATGATATTAACTTAGTGTACGGAGTTGTTAAAAATTGTGCGAAAAACGTCTCATATTCAAATTTCCACCATACCATGAAGGAGTTGAGTGCCAAAGCTGAAATTTGATGTACAAGTAGATATAATATATATTTTTAACTGGTGTAAATTTCAATAAATGTTTCAATTGATCGCGGGGTCAACCGGGGTCAAGAAGGGCGGGGTCTTTTTGACCTTTTTCTGGCTGGAGCCAACTTTGGGCACATGCCATTTCTTAATTAATGCATTGGTGGGCTTATTATTGCTTATGGGTATAGACATGCAACCATAGATAATACCCAAGGAATATAGGATTCATGTGACCCCTCATGTGGGCACAGGGTGACCTTAAAAATCACAAAAAACATTTTTGACAGAACAAAGTGCCTACTTTGGGTGATCATAACCAGAAAAATAAAGGAGATACAGTTAAATTGAGTGCAGATTCATGAATTTTGGCCAGAAGTAAGATAGAATACCAAATTTGAGCTCTCTACCTGGTACAAAGACTGAATTATGAGCTTTCAAAGTCGGAAAATATCACAAAAGTCACTTTTTGCGAATCGCAAACGAGCAAAATGGCCACAACGACCAAATTTCAACGGGCCATATCTCGAAAACAACATGGAGTATGATTATAATTTTTTGTGTGTGTTCATTTGGGACATACTCAATCATTCTGATAAAGTTTCATCTAAATCTGAGAGGGTCACCTGGGAACTTTTCAGAAAATTGGTTGATTTGAGGCGGAATGACCCTGGTATACTATCAGTAGAGATCTACAGGTAGATAGTTACAGAAATCTGCACATGGTCTGGAGTTGGGGGTTGCATGCTGAAAATAGTATTCAATCATTTTAATTTTGTGAGGAAGTGGTAAAATTTGTGATTTCAAGATATATGTAAGGAAGAGGTGTGAGGGTGTTGGGTAGGGGGTGATGGTGTTACACCTCATTACAATCAACACCAAAACAAACTTTTAATATTATACTATGTTTGTGTTGCTTCATGTTCTGTTAATGATTCCTAGAGCTGTCACAAGATTTGCTTTCACTACTGTACATACTATACAGTCAAGTCTTGAGGTTTGAAACTCTTGTGAGGAGGGCCACGCACCAAGATGTTGTGCTCTCTGTTGCTACATCTTGAAACATAATTTATGATGAGCCATCTGCTTTGTGACGTGGAGTTTATACATGAGCATAGCTCACTCTAAACAACTGTTAACTTTAAGAGACAAATGAACTTTCTCTTCATCTGTTCTTCCATCTACAGCATTGATGCAGGCAGCGGCCATTGCTGATTCTCCAACTTTACTACGACCAGATCGGGCAGCCCGTCACAAGAGAGGCATGTCGGACGTTTCACCTTCCAACAGCTCTGGTGAGCCAAAAACAGTTATTATAATAAGTAGGCCAACTAAGAACTTAGCTATATAAACATTTATGCTAAAATTAGCATTGTCTTTTGAAACTAGGAAAAAACTATTGTTATGTCTTTGAACATAAATTATGCACTTCTTACTTCCTTAAAGAGCTGTATTTTCAATTGTATTCTTTCCAATTTCCTGGTATGATATTCCGCTGATTAAGGAAAGGTAAGGTATGAAAACATCTGCTAAGTACTTAGTTTAGTCCATCAGAATCAAACCAGGAACTATGAAATTAGGCAAAATAGTTATAACTTCATAAATGGAAAATTAATACAATTCAATTGCTTAGTTGTCTCCTGACAAGCTCAGCAATCTTGCACTACTGTGCCTAGAGTAAACTAGTAAATTTTGTAGCACTGTATGCCCCTCCCATACCCCCCCCCCCTTAGCTACCCCAGAACAGTGAAATAAACAGCTCTGTCAAGTGTTGTGACACTGTTTCAAGGAGATGGTTATTAATATTGTAAATGATGTTGTTTTATGATGCATGAGAATACAACACCATGAATGTTATATATTGTATTTGTAATTAGTATGTATCGGTATCCATAGCAGAAATATATATAGGTATCATACTTTTACTCAATGAAGTGTTATGGCGCCCTCACACAGCTTAAGCATTATAGCACAGTTAACAGTGAGTGGCTTTGGGTACATTATGCAAGAAAGGAAGATTACCTCTGACAGTAGACCAGTATGAAATACAACAGTGATTTTTGTGTGAAGAGTTGATTGAGTCATCCCATAGTGTTATAGCGCCCTCACCAGTATTGAAAGTGCACACAGCAGAAAAATCACAGGACATTTTTAACAAGTCTAGACACATGATTGAAGTACTGTACATACATACTGGAAAGGAAATAGTAGTGTGACATTGAGCCTGTTATTTGAACTACTGTTAACGGTGCCGCACCATAATTAATTGCTCCTATTGACTTACACACTAAACTCGTCACTTTCCAAGGCCGCTAGAGCATAGAAGTTTTCAACTGACTTGTCCTACCCACCATATAATAGCTGATGGCTTGGGCTATCACAGCACCTTCAACTTTTGCCACCATGACCATTTAGATTTTGATCAAGAAGAGCTCAAATTTTGTCATAGTGCTCCCCAACCCCAGATCTGCCAGTTTCAGAATGGTCTTGTTTCACCCAAGATTTTGTAAAATATCTTAAATCACCTTAAATCCTCCAGATTTTCAGACCATCAGTTCATCTTGTCCTCTTCAACATCCAACCATCAAAAAGAATAATGATGACTCAGAAAATTCCAAAAATATCAATACATTAGGTCACTTAAAGGCTGTTAACCTAATAGACACAGACTAGACTAGTTACTCTAATTGTGGTGTAATACCTATAGATAGTCAATGCATGTGAAGATTGGAACACCTTTTCAATATTTCTTTACAACATGGCTTTTTGCCTAATGACATAAAAACAACAAAAGTGGTTCCAATTTATAAGAGTGGCGATGAGGATTGCTTTGTAAACAGCTACAGTCCTGATTCTGTTTTACCAAGTCTCTCTAAAATACTAGAAAAGTTAATGTTTGATCAAATACAAACTTACCTTACGAAACATAACGTTTTATTTAATGGGCAGTATGGTTTTCGCACAGGGCACTCGACTGAGTTAGCACTAATAAATGCTATTGACAAGATTACCGATGCCAGTGACATGAATAAAACTTCCCTCCAGGGGTGTTTTCTTGGATTTATCAAAACCTTTTGTTTGTAACAATAGATCATTATATCTTATTGTACAAGCTAGCTAACTGTGTCATACAAGGTTTATCACTAGCTTGGTGTACAGGAAGAGTTTATTCAGGTCATTGGAAGCTGTTTGTATGACTTAATAATTGTAAATCCATATCTTGATGTTGAATGCACGGTGTTCAGCAAGGTGCTATTTATGTAATGTATATTTCTTAGTTCTGTTACATTTGTGGAGTGTGCCCTCGTCAAGCCCACCAGGGTTTTATAGCACACTTCCCTTTTCACGACATGTAGCTGTTAATCTGTTGTTCTGTAAACTGACTGGTTTATATGTGTACGTTGTTGTGAAATAAAAAATAAAATGAAATGAAATGAAATTCTTGCTGAAGTTATCAGCCTGATGTACATATCACACTACTATCACAGGAAATATACTATTCAAAGAATTCTTTGCTCATTCAACCATTGTGTTATAATTTCCCACTTCCCTGTAATTTTACTGTTCACTTATATACATGCCCTGGATTTCTTTTGAAATCTCTGCCTGCCATTTTCTGGTTGTATCATGGGGGATGTCATATTGGAGTACTAGCTTCAAGCATTTTTACTTCATTTGCAAAGAAAGACAGCGAAATATCTGTACAGTAGCAAAACACAATATAATATACATGTACAAACTATGTATTTGGAAGCTGATGACAAAGATATTGTACACTAGTGAAGTAAGTAACAGTTTCCAGTCCCCTGACTGATTGTGACAAGCATACAGAGATAAATATACTTACATGGGTAAAGGTAGAAGCAATCAGTGGAATGGAAGTGAGAAATGTGCATAATTATCTTGACAATCGTAATCTACTATATCCATGTGTGTGTAAATCGCTGATTGAAACATTGACAGAAATGTTAACCTAATTTAGGTCAGTCTGTTACATTGCTTTTGATTAAATCTAGAGATAAACTGGTTATCAAGCATATTAAAGATCTATGCCATATACCATCAAAGCCTACTGGACATGTAGTGGTCTAACTGTAATATTTACCATATCATGACAGATATTCTGTATAAACCTTCAACTCTTTCAGTGATTGGTTCACAGTCTACAGGTACATGGTGGTCTACCTGTGATATTTACCATATCATGACAGATGCTCTTCAAAAGCTTTACTCTATAGATGTATCTTGTTCATTTAACCCTGAAATGTGATACAAAGGGAATGTTTGCTTTTAACCAAGTTACTGGAAGCTCTGTTAATTATGCAACTTTTTGTAGAATAATTCCTGTCCTTGATGAATGATGACAGTATTCACTCTTCTGTTGTCAGATGCATTCACAAAATAATGGATAATTTGAATAGTTTATATCATTGTCATGCAAAAGGCAATGAAGATGTGGTGTTTTGCCAAGAGATGCAGAAAATTTCCTTTCCTTTTTTGGTGTCCAGAAAGGGACTACTATAAAGTCACTCTCACTGCCCTTGCAAAGTTGTGAGGTGGACCGTGGATTGCAAAGTCAGCAACGACTATAATGCAGATCGCAAAGTCGGTAAAGACTTTATGGTTTGATTCGTCCAACACAGCAACTTACAGATATGCTGTACTTAAAGCCGAAGACTTAGTTGGTACAAATCCTTTTGGCCGGCAAGGGAAGACTGTTATTTCTCAAAAGAGGTTGCTATAATTACTAAAACACTGCACTGTTTGCCAGTTGTTAGAAAAAATAAACAGGTAGAATAAAATTATCTACAGGTAGGGGCCCCTCAGAATGCTGGTGCCCCTCAAAATGTAGGTGAACAAATATTATTGGCTAGAAAAAAAACTGAACATGTCATGAACTTTCTATTATACTTTTTAGATAGGATATATGTATGATGAATTTAAAATTGCCAAAAACTCAAAAATTATTTTATAGTTTCCAAAAAAAAATTTTGGGTACAATCATCTATTTGCTTACCGTGCATCTAAAATTTGCTATTAATTGAAGTGTACCTTCTTGGCACTGCATCAAAAACGGACAACTAGGGGGTAATTTACATTGCAAAATTACCTGTTTGTAGAATGATGATCAGTGAAATGTAGCACTTTGTACGTAACTTGATATTTTTGAAAACATCATTACTTGATCAGAATCAGCATTTTGAGGGGCATTAAACCAGCGTTTTGAGGGTCAATAAAAACAAATATGAAAAATTAATAAATCCATTATAGTGTAATATCAAAACTGTATTTTTACATGAAACATATAATTTTACACTAATAACACCAAAAATAAACACTAACCTCACATATTTTGTAATTTAACTACGTTAAATAAGTTGCTCTCATTTTTTTTAAATGTTCTGAGAAATATTTACTATTTCCTTCTACAGTATTCCCTCAATTCTATGTCCATTACATTTACTAAGACATGTACAATTCCCAACATACTGCCAAAATGACTACTATATAAATGAAGATCTCATTTGGATGTAAGTTTTGCTACCTTTAAGATTTTTAACATTGTGGGTCAGTTCAACTGGGTGGGTGCTTATGGGTTGGCGCAAAATACAGTACCACACACATATAGTATAAACGAAATTAATTACACTTTAAAGAACCTACATTCACATGTAACAGTTTCATGTAGCGGAAGAAAGAACAATCTGTTTTTAACTGTAATGATTTATATTTAACAGATAATAAACAACTTTATCATTTGAAACTTTAATTAAACAAATAAAGCATCATCAGAAAAGACAAACTTGTAAAGGGTAATAACTAAACTAAAATATTAATCAACTTTTCATTTCACAAACACATGTTTATTGATAAATGTATTTCTACATTCTTCCACATTTCAAAATCCCTGGTTGCACTTCTGCTTCATACACTTCACCATAAAATATAGAAGCAGACTCTTGTTCCATTTCATGTGGCATACCCTTATCTACTCCAAATGGCTTCTCTAAACATCTCACACAGACTTCATCTCCCATCTTTTGTAGAACTCTACCAATAAACACTTCTTCATATTTCACCTTAACCCACCGACACTTTCACATCCCTCATATCCAACCTTCTTAACCCCATCACATCTACACCTTCAACCTCGACAGCATCTACACCTTCAACCTCAACGCCATCTGCACCATCAACCTCAACCTCTTCTGCACCTTCAACCTCAATATCATCTACAGACATCACTTCAACAGATGAGTCATCAACAAGAAGTCGCCGACGCACACGCTTCCCTTGTGTGCAAGCAGGCAAAATCATATCAGGCTTGACTCCATTTTCATCTTTTCATGCAGCTTTACTGCATATATTTGGGAAGCCAGCACATTCAAGCATTTGGGACACAGTTTCAACTTCTCTGCCTCACACTTGCCATCTGGTTTCAAGCAAACACAATGTGACTTAATCTTCAAAAATGTCTCTAGATTACACTGTTTCTTCAACTTATTGTCTTGTTTGGCTTTGTCCCTTGCTTCGTTCTCATTATTCAATAACTCCACTGACTCTTATATTTGTTGTCCTTCCATGGATCCATAGACTTGAGTTAACCTCATGTTACTTGTTACCTTTGGTTTTGGCTTTACTTTCTTAATTGTCAGTAGTCCATCAATCTCCTCCAATGGTGTACTCTTGAATGAATCTTCAAGCTTCTGGATGGTTTCTAATGAGTTCTCCAGTTTTTGCGTATAGTACTGCTTGACCGTGTACTTCTTGATGCCAACTGGTGACTCAACCATTGATGTGTTGGAAGTTGATGATGAAGGTCCTGTTGTTTCATCAGTTTCATCTTGAATAACAGATGATGCTTGAACAAATTTGTCCTTTTGCATCCATTCAACACTCAGGCCATGGTTTGTTACACCATGGAGCTATAAACCTGGGATTTATAGCTCCATGGTTACACCAACACGTTTTGCTGCATTTTTTATTATTTCAAGTTTGTTTGCCCACCGTGGCCAAACATCTGCCGATTTCTTCATGAAACCATCCCTGTTGACTGCATTCCGCTGAAAAGAGTTCTCCCTTGCTCTTATGGTATTCACAGTGCAAATTTTGATTGATTTGGTCATGTAATTGTGTGACTCCAGTGGTATCAGGTGGAGTGATGAAAAGATGCATTTCTTTTGCTCTCAAGAACCTCAACACCTCAAAATCAAATCTGGAACTGTGGCCACCAGAAACAATGACAACTGGTCTTGCTACCTTCTGTGCTGCTAAGTGTCGATCTACTGTAATCACTTGTACGCTGACAACAGGGATTCATGTGTTTGAGAACCACGTTCAGTTGTTGATATAAGAAGATTTGGAATGTTCTTGACAGCAATGTCAGGAGCCATATATGTACAAGTGTGGATAGTTGAGTTTGAAGAAATCCAAAGTATTGTTAATTGTCTTTAGGATGTTTGTTGGTTACTTTTGCTCTTTTATTACTTAAGTGGTGAATATTTTTCCATTTGTTGACTGTCAATATGCCAAGGAATGGGAAAACAAAAAAATTTTTTGTAAAGGAGGTGTCATGTTTTGTATTTTTCATTAGAGAAAATCAGCATTCTGAGGGGCAATACACCAGCATTTTGGGAACCTCAGTGGGAAAAAATACAAGAAACACAATCAATTTTTAAATAACTCTTAGAGAGTTTAAAATGAGTGAACCTGTCAAAATTTTTTGTTAATTCATCACGTTCCTGGAAAATTATTAGCAAAATTGTTGACCAGCATTTTGAGGGGCAAGTGTTTTTAAGTGTGGTTTTTCTCCATGCAAAAAAAAAAAATAATAAAAAAAATATTTTCATGTTTGGACCCAAATGCAATCTAAGTTAAGAGATAATCTTCATAATTATTCATTGTTTTACCCAATAATGTAAAACTGGTGAGCTGTAGGTGACTTACAAAAAACACCTACATTCTGAGGGGCCCCTACCTGTAAGGAACATTAAAATTCTACTGCGTACTATAATTACAGTTACTCTAGTAAATGTTGATAATATTATATGGTTTTAACATGTCTTTAAGTATTAAAATATGTTGCATTTTATACAGATATTGGTATCCCCTATACAATAGTCCATATACCTGAAGCTTTGGTTAGTACCATTATGTTGATAGGGGTAATGTAAGTTAGCATTAAACTAACACAAAAATGGCAAAATAGATAATGAAAATAACTGCTTGCACAGCAGAAGACAATAACACATTTTATATGTATTCTGAAATTTCCCATTCTCATCAAAAATTGATATTACATGCCAACCTTACGCATTACAAGTAGAATCGCTGTGACAAAACTTACACGGTACAGGTAGGACCCTTGAAATGTCAACACGAACTAATCAGCTGGGTCACACATCCAGAGCCTGTACTGTAGATGCATGCTAAGTTCTTCAATACCGCCCTCATATCCTTTGTGTAATTTAGATTACATTTTTGAGCAAACAACTTCAGTCACTGGAATATCCCTTTCATTAGTTAATAATCAATCGTCAATTAATTACCTTCAATTTATGAACATATGGAAGGATCTATCAGTTGTTCAATCGTGGTCTGATTTTGAGTAATACCCAGCCGGTTGGAAAACTGGCCGACCAACCACAAACAGCTGCTTGATTAGCAGTCTTCATGGTTATAATATCCAATTCTAAATGAATTCTCAGATTGCTGTAAGATCTACTGTAGAGCTGCAAACGACCAAGTTTGTATCTCGCATTGCATATTTTTGTGAAGGGAGTATTGGGTGGCTCAAAACATGTTTGTTGATGCTATGTAAAATGGCCACTCTTGATATTATTGGATTTTCTTATTCATTGTTGTTTCTGTATTCATTTTGGTTATGGTGACATTATTCACATTAATGTAGAAAGTGTTCTTATTTTGAGTAATAATCATATGCATGTCTTTTAGCATAGTTATGATTCATGAATTGTTACATCAACCAGGTCTGAAGAACATATGGATGTATAGCCTTTTTGTGCTGAACCTGTTATTGGACTACTCTTGTACAATTTTCCAGTGTCATGAAAAGTTTACTATTCCACAAACTCAATATTTTCCCAGTAGAGAATACTGTACCCTACCATCCTTGCACTATCTAGTACTGTGATATCTTGGAATAAGCAGAATACCAATGAGAGCAAATTTGTTTTCCGATTCATTTGCCTCCAGATAGCTAGCTAGATTCTAGCTAGCTAGAGTAGCACCATGAGCTATATATTTTGTAGGTTAAAGACACATAGAACTGAGTACAGTACATGCAAGCCTTTTCAAATGCTCTAAATAAAAAAAGTTTACAGTCAAGTGCTGTGATCATTTTTTTCTCAAAAAATATTAAATTCCGAGAGGTTTTCCCATCATTTTAATCAGAGACCAATATCTTTCTAGTGCACATCAAGCTTTAGGGCAAAAGTTTTTTTTCCATATTGAACTAGCTTCATGTGTATATCTCATTTCACTCAGCGACACTTTGTTTCAAAGCAATCAATGTATTGCAATCAATAAAAACCTTCCCTCACACTGGCCAAAAGAAAATTGGGCAAAACAAATTCAGTAAAAAAATTTGAGTTGTCCCAAAATACCGGCTTGACAAAGCAGGTTTGTTGAGGCCTTTTCTCCTGTACTATTGTTATTGATGTTAGTTCAACAACTGGAGTATGTAAAGCTTTATGTAGTACTGTAGCTACAAGCTTCTCAGTACATTAGTGCTCAGTGTTTCTGACCAAAATACAGTTTGTAGTTTAGCCCTCTTTTTAAAGAACATTTTAATCAGTCTGTTATTGCAAATAATGCTTGACATCTGGAATAACATGACTGGGCCATTAAAAGGGCTTTATGTAGGTTAATGAGTTGTAATTGTGGCTGTCACACCCCCCCCCCCCACTGACTTTAAGTTCTTAGCAAACGTGCAATAAACCCTGAATGAAGCTAGTGTGTGCAGACTACACTGTAACGTAGTGTATGTGTCTTGCAATGTAATGCTTAGTATAGTAATAGTACACGTTACCTACAATGATTATATTTTACTCAAACTCGATCTCTACGTCATGTTGGTCTAATCATGTGAAAACAACTACAGAATTGCTGTGATCAGTAACTCTTTGATTGGAATACTAAAAAATCAACATTATCTGTGAAAAATCCTGAGCGATAACGGCTGGGCTTTCAAATTTTACAATACAGTGTGTAAATTTATTAAATCTTAATACTTAATTTCCCTGTGGATCTGGAGTCTAACACACTGTAGAACAGACTGCATTTGTGTAGTACTGTACAATATACAGTAATACATACAGAGTACTACAGTTGGATTTGTGAACAAACCCCGAAATAATGTACCATTTGTGAGTTGTAGGCCTAATTAAAAATTTCACATTTCCTGGCAAAGCTTTTATGAAGTTTGCATTAGGTTTTTGCTATTTAGTACATTTTGAATGTTGTGCTAAATCTGCCAATACTGATGGGCTCACCAGTTCTAAGAAAAAGGCTCATGTTTCACTGTACATATAGACAAGTTATTGTACTGTAATATTATACTGTACTTTCGCTGGTGCGATTTAACATGTCATGTACTGTATGGTAAAGCTGGCTGGTATCAGTCTCAAGTTGGTTTAAATAGCAGGTTCTTTCTGAAAAATTGCTGAAAAGTTTCTGTAATTATCTTAAAATTAAGGCAAAAATCACATCCATATTTTTTTTTTTTTTTTTTTTTGTAAATATGATATGAATTTTTCTTAAGTTTGTGTTATTTTGTAAGTGAATCGCAACCAGAGAATGGATGATGTCATCAGTGGCAATTGTCCAACTTCCTGGAGTGCAATACTATTGTTGAAGGTTTAGCCAAATAGCTAGTCACATTCAAGCAACCAAATATAGAGTTAGGGACAAGATTTTGAGATGCATTTTTTCGGCTTACCGTGTAGAATATGTTTCTCTTCAACAAAAGTTTCATATTGTTTGTCAGTTTGAAATGATACATACTCTCTTGTCAGACTAGCAAAATGTCTGAAAAATTAGAATGAAATAAAAAATAAATAAAATAAATAATAAACAATAAAAAATATAAAAATATAAATATAAATAATTAAATAAAAATAAAGTTAAATTTATTTTTAATAATGCAGTGGTAAGGATGTTCATTAATACATTCAATTCAGGTATGATTATTTCTGACAACCACCTTTTTGCCACATTAATTGGTAATTTTAAGAATAAATAAGTAGGTTGTGATAAAGAGAGGCTGCTATTAAACATACTATGTACAGTTTTTTTCTCAGAGACCTAACTGTGTGTTGGGATGTAAAGATGACTGTGTATGATTAATGAATATTGATATTATTAACCTATTTAATATCATCAGCATTCATATTTACATCATAAGCTGTTTTTGTAAGGTTAACATGGGATTCCACCTTAGTTTTCTGTATTCAATTTTCAATTTATGAATTTACAAGTGGGATTTGCAATTAAAATTTCTTTTTCAGCAGAAATTTTACAGTTGCCCTAGTTTTATTGCAGTACAGTGTGCAGAAGAAGTTAATATTAAAACAAAACAAACTATTTAGTACTCTTGAAGGGTTGAAGTAGATAGATCTACAAGGAACTTATATCTCCCTTACATTTAATGTGTAAGGGTAAATACTGCATTGTATTTTACCCCACATCAGGAATGTGAGGATGTAAGTGTATTTGTGGTTGAGGAAACAAGTGTTTCTTAGACATAACGGTCTACTCATCAGTATGTTGGACATAGCTCCATTAAACCACAAAATACATAGAGAATAATGGGACAAATCTTTAAATTATACTTATGTGGTTGATAAAGGTTGAGGTCAAAATTGCCAAAATTGTGTGAAAAAGTAGGTTTAAGAACTCCTCCTAATCTGTAAGTCTAATCAAGTTCAAACTGAGTGGTGCCTGATCATAAAAACTTGTGCCTGTGTGATTGATGATGTCATCTATAGGTCTAAGGTCAGTGGTCAAAAAAAGTTGTGCTTTTCAGCATGTAGGGAAAAGGCATTAAACCACACGATATGTAGAGAAAGATGAGACAAATTTTAAAATAAGGACAGGTTGAAGGTCAAGGGAAAAGGTCAATAGAGGTCAAAGGTCAATTTGGCTTAAATTGTGCGAAAATGTGTCTTGCAAACTCTTCCTACACTGTGAGGGTGATCAAGTTCAAACTAACTTAACAAATGGCATGTATACTACCTTTTAGCAAACTTAGGATGCCAAGCGTGAAGTCATGGAGTAGATGATATATGCAACTCCATGGATTGTCCTCAGATTGTATTTAATTGTAGGACACCAGTGCTGTGTACCTTATAAATAGTTTAAACAAGAAAAGTTTGTGTAATACGTATCACACGTGAGACATTGCATTTCCATCACAACCAGGAAGTGATCGACTTACAATTTTATGCTGAAAATGTTTGATATGTTAAGAATCAAAAGGACGGGATGTACTCTATTCACTGTCAATGTTGAATAGCTCCCTCAATATGTGTCACCGGGCATGACTACTATTTTTTTTTCTTTTTTTTCTTTCTTATTACTTTGTACTTTGGTTAAAAAGAACAATCAAGTAAGAGACAGAACTGTTCTTTTAAGTAGTATATATTTCAAAAACTTGCTTTATATTGCTGTAGAAGGCCAGTTATTATTCATATTTATTTACAGACCTGTCCATTATAATGAAAATCACTGATTCTTGAAAGTCAAACCAATGTATCGCACATTGATGTGCAGTATATAGTGAGTCAGAATAATTTAAGTTATCTTACGTCTTGAAAGTTTGTTCACTCTTATTACAGGTAGTATCAGATCAAATTATCAGATTTCCATGTTTCGACAGTTAGCCAAAATAACTTTTCTTTCCTTCTTTATGTTGAGAATTCATGAGGCCTATGATATTCCAAAATAGTGTGTAATTAGTTACCAATGTTGAATATTAATTACCAAATTGTCAGGAATATTAATTACCAACAGTTAATTTTACGAATGTTACACTGATTACCAAGTTTGAATAATTTCAGCAATATTTATTAACAGTATTATTAATTAGCAACAATGAATCCTAATTACCAATGAGAAATATTAATTACCCAACAATGAATATTACCAATGATATATAATGATTACCAAGTTTAAATAATTACCAACAGTATTAACTAAACGTGCTATTAATTAGCAGCATTGAATAATTAATTACCAACAATGAATATTGCCAACGATATCATTAAAACCAAATTTGAATAATTTCCAACCATTTTATTAGCAGTACTCCTCAATAGCAACATTGAATAATTAATTTCACATATTGCCCACGATATAATAAAAACCAATTTTTAATAATTTCCAACCATAATAATTAACAGTACTATTAATAAGCAACAGTGATTTTAATTACAAATGCTGGCAACATTTTCAATCATTACAAGGTTCCCATTTTTCTTCAAATATATATGAATGCACTGGAATCAATGTTTTGTTTCCAACCCCATATTACCCAAATTAATAATTTCCTCCTAATTCTGTTGCTGTTAATGGTTGTATTGATTATCCACCTTTATTTCACTGACCGTTGGCACTTGACCTTTGGCACAGCTTACAGTTTAAATATAAACTGATTACTCAAAGATGTCCTTGAAACTGTTATCCTAGATGCACTTTACAGCTCAGACATATATTTTCTTTATCTTCTGTAAAACTGACGGGAAATATTTTCTTTTGGGAGATCTCGTTAGTAAAACCTTCGTTATCAATTATTGATCAGTTTTGCGTATCTCCTTGGATGATCGACGGCATCGAAACGAGAAAACGATGACGGAACGCCAATCTTTGTGAATTTAATTAGAGGATTAAATATCCTGGATAGGTAATGCCGGCGTGGTCGTGCGTGCCATTTCACTCTGATGGCATTCATAAGATTTTACAGTTCATTTTTCCTTTTCCCTCGGCACTTTTGCCCGATCTGTTTTGTGTTTCTCGCTCTGAGCACGACCTCTCTGTACATCTCATTTGTGTTTGAAGACTAAAGACATGCTTGTCTGTATAAACTGCTCTGAAGTGGAAAAGAAACAGCTAGATATTAGCCCATGTGGCTGTTTCCTCACCTAGCTGTGTTAGTCGGAGATGTTTTAGGAGGCATTTGATAAAGTGAGTTTGTTATAAGTGGGCAGCAGTACAGTAGGTGTGTTCTGCCTGTTCATCTAGACAAGGAACGCTCCCCACAGATGAGGGCTGGCTTGTATTCTAGTGTGGCTACAGTATGACAATGACTAATATCAGCTTCATTCTCTGAAGGAAATAGAAAATCAAGTTTTGCTGACCTTTTCTTGCTGCCAAATGTAACAGATAGTTTCATGTCTAAATGGTTGGATATATGTCTTAGGAGGAAGTAAAAGTGGCTTGTTGGCAGAATATGTTGGAAACCTGATCAAAGACATCGTTAACATCTTTTAAAAACATTTTGCCAGGAAAGTGATGAGTGTGGATCTTGCTCTGTTAGTTTTTGAGATTTGTCTCAAAGTAAGGAAAGGTTTTGCTCTATACTAACCTTATAGCTTCTTGTCAGAAACTAAGGGGTTTATTGGTTTATTTGGATCCATCTGGAAACATCTGTATAATAAATTGTGAGAATGATAAAACTAAAAATTGAAGGAAAGCCTAGAGGTCGCTCCAGAAGCCATGCTTTTGTTGGTGAGTATGGAGATGTATGTTGTGGTCTTGTATATTCTGTATGTTTAGTGGTGTTGCACATATTATCATACATTAGTGGTCTTGTGTGTATTATGTATGTTTAGTGGTGTTGCACATATTATCATGCATTAGTGGTCTTGTGTGTATTATGTATGTTTAGTGGTGTTGCACATATTATCATGCATTAGTGGTCTTGTATATTATGTATGTTTAGTGGTAAGGCACATATTATCATACATTAGTGGTCTTGTGTGTATTCTGTATGTTTAGTGGTGATGCACATATTATCATACATTAGTGGTCTTGTGTATTCTGTATGTTTAGTGATGATGCACATATTATCATACATTAGTGGTCTTGTGTATATTCTGTATGTTTAGTGGTGATGCACATATTATCATACATTAGTGGTCTTGTATATTCTGTATGTTTAGTGGTGATGCACATATTATCATACATTAGTGGTCTTGTGTGTATTCTGTATGTTTAGTGGTGATGCACATATTATCATACATTAGTGGTCTTGTATATTCTGTATGTTTAGTGGTGATGCACATATTATCATACATTAGTGGTCTTGTATATTCTGTATGTTTAGTGGTGATGCACATATTATCATGCATTAGTGGTCTTGTGTATTCTGTATGTTTAGTGGTGATGCACATATTATCATACATTAGTGGTCTTGTGTGTTATCTGTATGTTTAGTGCATGGTGATGCACATATTATCATACATTAGTGGTCTTATGTTTAGTGGTAAGGTCCATATTATCATACATTAGTGGTCTTGTGTATATTCTGTATGTTTAGTGGTGATGCTCAGTTTATCATACATTAGTGGTCTTGTATATATATATTATGTATGTTTAGTGGTGAGGCACAGCAGTCTTCCAAAGCTAACCTGAGTTTTATCTTTTGTTATACTGTGTTCATATAGTTTAGTGCAGTTATACACTATACAGTTATATACTGTGTTCATACAGTTTAGTGCAGTGTCATAGAAATCCAGGAGGTGATGTTGTGTTCATTTCTATGTCCCATTTTGTTTGGTCTAATTTTCATTTTGGAAGTTAACTTTATTATAACTTCAAATAATAGTATATTATTTTAACGTCCTCTTTGTTATTGAAGCAGTTGTACTTACATAATTATAAATGCAAATACCTCCACTATGTTATACAGTACAGTTTCTAGACAAGTACTTTATAGGGAAAAAATATGAAAATCATGTTCATCAAAAGTTCACCCAACAAATAAAATAATACAGTTGTACTAAAGCCAGGCACTAAGTATTGCACAGGCCACATGAAGAGAATCAGACCAAGAACTGGGTATTCAAAACTAGAACAATATAAATTGATTTTAGACCCCCACACGTTTATACTGGACCCATATATAAGACCCTATCTCAATCAGCAAACAGGAAGTTGAGCTAACCCGATTGTTTACTTAGAAGATAAACAATTCAGATGTGTGAACTTCTACAGGGCTGCTACAATTAATGCCTGTGCTAATTGTCAATTAATGCCTGCTCTAATTGTCAATTAATGCCTGCTCTAATTGTCAATTTATGCTGGTACAATAAACAACAACAGATGGTAATGTATTATGTAAAGGTTAACAATGATTGATGAGTCACACCCCCCCCCACCCCCGAGCTGTGATTAAATTACAAATGTAAAGGCACAATAGTCTGCCTCTAATTTTAACTTCCTGACAAAATTGTAAGATTTGAGGAAAAGATGTTTTCAAAGCAAAGTTGTGAAAAGTAAATCGATCCAACTTACTGCATCATTGTTCCATTGTTCTATTGTTCACTTTATTTCCTGAGGTTATTGTGAGGTTATGTCATCAATGGAGTAGACACAAAATGATATCGTTTTTATATATCAATTTGATATGATTTTGTAATCCATTCAGTAGATGGAACATAATTTAATTAAATTTGATATGCATGTTATTTTATGTTGGTAAGGGGTACATGTTTGAGCTGACTTCAGTTGTTCAGTGGCCAGTCATAAAAACAGCAAAACCAAGAGACATTTGCTTTGTTCATGTGTATGACATCCGAGCCTACTTGTCAATGTTATATAGTCAAATAAAATGAATAAATTGTTATTTTATAATTTTATTATCTCAGAAATGGAACATTAATGCTATGGAGATGTAAGGAGAACCAATATGTTTCTCTATACACCATGCTGTGCAAATTATACATTAGGACTGTCAATTCCATATCCAGGCCAATACTGACAGTTTGGGATCTATCATATTTTAATTTTTTTTTTTTTTTTTTGGGGGGGGGGGGGCAAATGGTTCTGTTGAACAAGAGAATTATGTTTTATGGCTAGTTAAATGCAACTTGTAATGATAGAGTATGATATCAGATAAGAGCAAATGCAAAAAAAAGTGGAACTTTAAAAAAATCAAAAAAATCAAATTTAGCTTCATGAAGCTAGAGTTATCATACTGTTTATGTATGTGACACATACAGTCAATGTATAGACACATACAGTCAATGTATACTCACATACAGTCAATGTATACACACATACAGTCAATGTATACACACATACAGTTAATGTATACTCACATACTGTCAATGTATAGACACATACAGTCAATGTATACACACATACAGTCAATGTATACTCACATACAGTCAATGTATACTCACATACAGTCAATGTATACACACATACAGTCAATGTATACACACATACAGTTAATGTATACACACATACAGTCAATGTATACACACATACAGTCAATGTATACTCACATACAGTCAATGTATACTCACATACAGTCAATGTATACACACATACAGTCAATGTATACACACATACAGTCAATGTATACTCACATACAGTCAATGTATACACACATACAGTCAATGTATACACACATACAGTCAATGTATAGACACATACAGTCAATGTATACACACATACAGTCAATGTATACACACATACAGTCAATGTATACTCACATACAGTCAATGTATACACACATACAGTCAATGTATACACACATACAGTTAATGTATACACACATACAGTCAATGTATACTCACATACTGTCAATGTATACACACATACTGTCAAAGTATACACACATACAGTCAATGTATAGACACATACAGTCAATGTATAGACACATACAGTCAATGTATACACACATACAGTCAATGTATAGACACATACAGTCAATGTATACACACATACAGTCAATGTATACACACATACAGTCAATGTATACACACATACAGTCAATGTATACTCACATACAGTCAATGTATACACACATACTGTCAATGTATACACACATACAGTCAATGTATACACACATGCAATCAATGTATACACACATACAGTCAATGTATACTCACATACAGTCAATGTATACACACATACTGTCAATGTATACACACATACAGTCAATGTATACACACATACAGTCAATGTATACTCACATACAGTCAATGTATACACACATACAGTCAATGTATACACACATACAGTCAATGTATACTCACATACAGTAAATGTATACACACATACAGTCAATGTATACACACATACAGTCAATGTATACTCACATACAGTCAATATATACACACATACAGTTAAGTATCTTGTTGTGGCTATGTAATATACACATTGTACTGTACACCCTAGCTTATATAAACTTCTAATACACATCTGTCTGCAACTAAACTTAATATACAAAGTGCTGGTAGTAAGTATTATGTTGTTGTGGTTATACATAATATACACACACAGTATTACCTAGCTTTATACACGTCTGTCTATATCTAAACCTAATGTTGAATGTGCTGGTACAGCTCTTAGAAATTTGAGCCTTCCTTTTGCTTTCTTGATGAACTTCAGAGAGATAAAGTCACACCTTACAGTGTAATTTTATCTTTTCCATTACTTAAAGTGTAACTTTATCTTTTCCAGTACTTATTACTGAGTAATTTTATATTTTCCAGTATACTTATTAAAATCAGGAAAATGAAGTCTGCTGCACCATACTTTGAGGAGATGTCTTCCTTTCAATACTCAAACTTTCAAAACTGTCTGGAATTCAGCATACATTAATTGCAAGCAACTATATATAATTAAGGCTGAATGTTTTATGTTTAGCATACTCGGCTGGTATACGATCGATACATTGTTATGTTCTTGTCATAATTAATTTACATTTGCTGTAGCTCTGTTCGTGTTGAAGCCAGTATGTTCGGTGCAGTGGTTTCATATGTTGAG
This sequence comes from Apostichopus japonicus, assembly GCF_037975245.1. Taxonomy (NCBI): domain Eukaryota; kingdom Metazoa; phylum Echinodermata; class Holothuroidea; order Aspidochirotida; family Stichopodidae; genus Apostichopus; species Apostichopus japonicus. The sequence continues at coordinate 537,142 of NC_092567.1, forward strand.
CTAAAAACCTGACAGAAATAGAAATCAAATAAAAAACCAGTGCCTCAGCATTTAATTTCTTCTAGTTTTCTATTTTATTTGCAATCCTTCCTTTTATTCCTCAAATAGATGTTTCTTGTTTTGTTTTAATCCATAAACAATGGAAGCCCTAGAAATATAGTTCAAGTACATTTTATGAGACAAGGTCTTCTCAGATTTTACTTTAAAATGGGTTAGGTTCTAATCATTTTCTTTGAGTTCATAAATTACTAGTTTATAGTAGTCTGCGTAATTACTAAGTGGTAGAGGTTTTCACCTTCCCACGTAGAAGCAGGCCTTACTTTAACCGTCAAATGTAACAAAATATTAAATTGAATATAAGCAACATGTGACATATTATTAAATATAATGTAACATATTGAAAGTATTAAATTAAATTCTTCTTATAACTATTGTATATATGGCTATGTGACAGTGCATGTAATTACTGTACATGCAGGCTTCTAAGGGAGATACAAAAATCTAGCAGTTTTTGACAAAGTTCTGTATAAATGTATACTGAATTTAAAACACATACATCTGTATGTACTGTATGTATATGTACAGGTATATAGTACTGTACAGTACTGTAGGTATACAGGTGACAATGCTGTACTGTAACCTACTGTAGGTGATACACACCATGATGAAGCAATGACAGTTCAGTTAAGTACTGAATGTTCAGTATGATACAGAAATACAGGGGTCAGCCCGATATTCATAAAGACCATTAATCATAAGGGTCATTGTTCATAAGGTTCGTTATTCATAGCGTGCATTTTTTTGGAAAAAAAGGTTCGTTATCCATAATTGGAAAATAAGGTTCGTTATTCATAATAAAAAGGGGTCATTGTTCATAAGGTCCGTTATTCATATTAAATGAATAACGAACCTTTTTTCCAATTATGAATAACGAACCTTAAACTAAAGAACCGTTTTTCTAATTACGAATTACTGATGAACAATGAACCTTATGAGTAATGAGTAACAGACCTTATGAATATCGAGCTGCTGCCGAAAAACAGACTAGTGGATCAGTGTAGTGAATGATTTAGTTTTCAAATTTTAAGAAAGACTTTTGAAACTTGTTCTTAATTTTGTATCATGTTGTAAAGCTAACAGTTGTAGGGTTCCAGCTCTGTCATCCTGTGTACAAGATGTAATACATCTTTGCTTCTTTTTAGGTACTGTAACATACATACGTACACACATGTTTGTATTACATTCAGACCGAGGACCACATTGTATTTTCCATCAATTGTTCGAATCCACGTACCCTATACTTAAACACCTCGTACAATAGAATTCTTCCGAGGACGTGATGATTACTTGAGAAATCACAACCGAGGACCTGAAATTCTTTTGTTCAAGTCCTCGGTCAGAATACAAAACAAACGCACACTTACACACATACACACCTATACTGTATATGTACGCATACACACCTCGCATACACACGCACATACACCCACTTTACTGTGGTCTTTGTGTATATATATCTCAGTGTGGTTCTTTTAAGAAAAGTCAAAGCTACAGTAGGAGGTTGATATACTGTACAATGCAGTATTCAATAGTATAACAGCACATCCTGTAAGATCAGCTAAATGGTAAAGCAAAGTGCTCTCAAAGATAGCCTGGTGACATTTTATGTATAGTAGGTGTTATAGATCCATCAAAGATAGACTACTGTACATCTCCACGTGTGGCAGAGGCAGCACTGGAGAATAATTAGCCTTAATTCATAGCACTGTCTTCATCTTGATAAGAATAAGAGAAAAGATGTTAATGGCAGATGAATAGACTTAATGGAGCCACAAAGCATCATGGGTAGCATGCATCAACAGAATTACATTTCCTATATCCAATAGTACGCTGTAATAGATAGCCTTGATGTTATCAACCAATGAAGATGGAGATTAAGAGTGTTTTAAAGATAGTGTCTTTGAATATTCAAAAGTATTAAAAGTCAATTGGTCAAATTATTATATAGACTAAGATAAGAGTACAGTATGTATGCCATTGCACTTGTTTTTACCACATCCCTTTTCTTGGTACATATGTAAATGAATACGTTTATAGTGTACTGTGGATATACCAGGTAAATGAGCATACACATTTCATGTTAAAGTTGTACAATAGCTATTAATTGTGTGCCAAGCATTTTGAACTCTTTTTCTTATATTTTAAGCAAAGAAAACTTAATTGAGTGATTGAGGCTATAATTAATTAATATATTGCTTCATGTATTTCTGCATCAAGTCCTGACAAATAAATTATCAAAAAGACTTAACGACTGCTCTACATGAGCTGGTGATCTTTGCTAAATTTGTGCATGTAAACTTAATCTTACCAATGTTCTGCTAAGTTTTTATTCAAGGAACATTATTAATAAAACCATATTGCATAGTTACAATTTCTGTAAAAACTGTATACAGTACATCTTGTAAGTGCTATACTTGATGAGAAGTGTTGATGTCAGCTATCTCGTTCTTCACCTTTCCACTTGCAGAGCAATTTGAAACTGGATAATTTATTTTGTTGCTTATTGGCTTGTAACTGCTCTTTGATATGCAAATATGCTACATACTGTACAGTAATATGAGCATATTTTCTTCCTCTTCGTGGATGTGAATTAGCCTACATTACAAAAGAATTTTCTTCCTGAAGCTCAAATCACCCTGGTGATGAGAATTTTCTTCCTGAAGCTCAAATCACCCTGGTGATGAGAATTTTCTTCCTGAAGCTCAAATCACCCTGGTGACGTCATGTTACTCTGCTATGGATACACAGATATACAGTATTCATAACATTTCTTCTAGACATTTCTTTGATTTTCTGAAAGAGAGAAATAAATAATAATTTTGAATCAAAATATGATTCTTGCCCAGTAATAATTGTTTTCATTTACATCCAAACTCACAACTGTAATTCAGTTGTGGAAGACTTTTGAGAACATCTTGTGCTTATTATGATGAGTCCTATTATATTTGTGGGTTCTGGTGTTAGTTAAATCATTGTGTTTATTAGATCTGTTATTCTCATTCCACGATGTTCTTTTCATGTAATTTTCATATTTTATATATGATTTTCATCTCCAGGCGGAGTTGTAAATGGCGACACTACCAGTATGGGCAGACAGGATTTACTTCCACCGACAACATTCCAAGGACACAGAAGTCATGTAAGTACATGAAGAAGTAAAACATACCCATTCCTGATCCTAACTTGTTTAATGCAATTAACCCCCCCCCCCTTTCTTCATCATGGTTAATTTTCAATACCAAATAGGGGTTAACCCAACATACGTCCCAATGATAAAACATTTCCAGGTTAACACAAGGACAAACATTGCTACAATGAATAATAAATAATGTGAGTACAGCTTTTGAGTAATGTGACATCTTTATAGATTCATTTTTAAGGACAGAATTCTTTTCACAAAATTCATCCCAACATGCATTTGTTCTGCTAAGTATATGATTTCAGTTATGAAGGCACTGAATGTAGGTTTGTTTACAGCCTGAACGAAACAGATCCATCATGTAGTGAAAATGTCAATATTTTTTAACTTTTCCATATTGCTCTCAGTATTTGACTGAAATGTTTTTTCGGTTATAAAATGTGGAGAACTACATGCATGGGATCCTTAAGTGCCTTTTCACGAACATTAATTTGGTGGAATGAAAAAAAGAACAACAATATTGTGAGAAATATGAGTAATATTGAATAGGTTTGTAAAATTGCAGTTCAAGCTACTTTAAGATGCGGACATTCCTGCCTCTAACGACCTCTAGGGATAACAATTCAGTCTACAGACTATATTGTATTGTAACAGTAGCACTCACGTCAATTACCCGCAGGGCATAATTAGTACATACAGTATACTGTTTCGAATTTCGGATACAGATCAAGGCAGTGTACAATGTTATAAGCTTCTCGTTTTGGATTTAATTAGTAAAGATAACTTTCCTCGCGACACAAAAGAAACGTGTACCTTTTATCTATCGTGATCAGACACATGCTGAAAATGTAATTTCCTGAAATGTTTTGCAGGGTCATCAAAACTTTTCAAACAAATACAACTTGGTAACTCTGTTCTAAAGAATTTTGAAGCTTCGTTTACAGACCTGCCCAAATACAGAATCTATATAATGCATAGCAGAACAGTAGGTTCAATCTTGATTTCATTAAAAATTGTTATTCAAGCAGCTCAGATTCAACCAAGATGTTCCATTTCTTTATTGGATCAGGGACATATGAACTGGGGGATGGGTACAGTAACTTAGCATTTATCCCCAAAACTGCTTAAAGGCAGGGGTAGCTCATTGTACATTCCAAAGAAGTGTAAGCGTAAATCCGCTTCCAAAGTTTTTTTTGTGGTGCTTGAAATTCACTATGACAGAACAAAGAAGAAATATCTGAAATGCACGCGCTTCTGGGGACACCCTCTTCTTCCATCAGTGACCCTCTGCACACCCACCCCCTAATAACAATGTACCCCTGACTAGAGATACTTGCTTTTGATGAATTGAATTCTGAAGAGGAACTTTTGGTTTACTGAGAGGGTACAGTATAGTAAGGAGGTAAAACTAGAATATGAGTGGATGGACTTTACTCTTAAATTTTATTAATGATTATATGTTTTTTTTGTCTTTCTTCTTACAGTCAGAAGGAAAGTTGAACACTACAGATTACCATGGAGGCACTACGACTCCAACCAAACATTCAAAAACTGATTATAAAGTAAGTTATGAACTACATATTACCATAGAGGCACTAGGACTCCAACCAAACATTCAAAAACTGATTATAAAGTAAGTTATGAACTACAGATTACCATGGAGGCACTAGGACTCCAACCAAACATTCAAAAACTGATTATAAAGTAAGTTATGAACTACAGATTTTCATGGAGGCACTAGGACTCCAACCAAACATTCAAAAACTGATTATAAAGTAAGTTATGAACTACAGATTACCATGGAGGCACTAGGACTCCAACCAAACATTCAAAAACTGATTATAAAGTAAGTTATGAACTACAGATTACCATGGAGGCACTAGGACTCCAACCAAACATTCAAAAACTGATTATAAAGTAAGTTATGAACTACAGATTACCATGGAGGCACTAGGACTCCAACCAAACATTCAAAAACTGATTATAAAGTAAGTTATGAACTACATATTACCATGGAGGCACTAGGACTCCAACCAAACATTCAAAAACTGATTATAAAGTAAGTTATGAACTGCATATTACCATGGAGGCACTACGACTCCAACCAAACATTCAAAAACTGATTATAAAGTAAGTTATGAACTGCATATTACCATGGAGGCACTACGACTCCAACCAAACATTCAAAAACTGATTATAAAGTATAAAGTTATGAAACACAAATATGTAGTACAGATATGTAGTACAGATATGTAGTACTAGAGCAGACAGGATAGTAAGGAGGATTATGTAATATAATGGTATTTTATCTCTTACAAACAACAGGAACAGAGAAGTCTTTACTTAAAGGAGAAGAAGAAAGAGAAATATGCAATTAAAGCTTTGTTAACAGATCCATCTGAAAGCATAATGGAGGACCATTTAAAGGTATGCCTGTGATTCTATTATTCCTTTGATGGGGTGGGTGTGAGGGAAGGGGATGTGAGGGGAAGAAGTGTGAGGGGAGAGGGTGCAGTGAAGTTATGCAAGATTCTATTGTTACATGTGGATTATATTGTTACATGTGGATTCTATTGTTACATGTGGATTCTATTGTTACATGTGGATTATATTGTTACATGTGGATTCTATTGTTACATGTGGATTCTATTGTTACATGTGGATTCTATTGTTACATGTGGATTCTATTGTTACATGTGGAGTCTATTGTTACATATGGGTTCAATTGTTTCTTTTACAGTATCTTCAGTTGTGTGGGTCACTATAAAGAGGGTTCTTCAAAATAAATAAAAGCCTCAGTCTAATACATATAACAACTTGAATTAAAGAACAAACTCGTGCAAGATTCACAAAGTGATATTATCTCCATATTATTATTTTTTTTTCACTATCGTGTGCACTTTGCTACCTATTTTTCATGATGCTGTAATCGTTCATGTATATACATGAAATTTTGAAATATGATAGAGTTTTTCAAGAAAATGATTTTTATTTTTATGTAATAAATAATAAAATGACAAGCTTCCTAAAATGTCACAGCTGAGATTTTTGCTTGAGGTATCAATTGAATAATCACCCAAAAAACTAGCAGGCTTTTCACACCCCTTAAGAGAAGATTTGCTGATCGACGAAGAAATGCGCTAATTACACCATCGTTATTCAACCAGTCATTTTGAAGAGTGTTTTTCTTAGCCTTTATCAGTTATGAAGTAATCCTAAGTGGTGTTTGGATTTGCCGGCTTAGAGAGTCTGCTTATCTTGAATTGCAGCGCCATAGGAGACAGCCGGGTGAAATATGACATCTTGTGTGTTAAATACCCTGGATAACCCAGGAAAAGTAGAATCATACAGTGTTAAATACCCTGGATATCGGAGGAAAAGTGTAATTCCATAAAATATCTGTCAAGCAGCTAAACCTATCAAGCATTTTACTAAAAATGAAGAGTTTTATTGCTCTAAAACACCCTCAAAGATTCATTTCACAGCCTGTATTAAACACAAACAAACTGGAACTTTGCCAACCTTCATAAATTTGTTGACACTCGTTTGGTTTCAATGACACGTGTCTAGGCAACTTTCTCAGGTGCTTTTGTTGTAGGATTGCATTATTACTGAAAATTATATATATTAATTATTAATATGATTGAAAATTGCATTGAAAATTCAGCAATAGACATAAAAAACTACTGCACAATTTTCAAGTACTTATTCAAAGAAGATATGTTGAATGGTGGAAATGTGACAAAACATATACGCATGTATATGCTAAAGGGCTAACCTGTACAGATGAACACACTGTAGATCAATATTTAATTGTTTTCAATAAAAAAAATAATTGACAATTAAACCACAGAAGGGTCAGAAACTGTTGGTCATCCCTGATTTACCTAGGCATTGAACTTCACTGGTAATTTTAGGTAGACATTCTCAGAAATCTAAAATTGATCCTTGCAAACAGAGCTATTTGAGTGGGTTATAACCGTAACTCTTCACTGAATAATCCATCTTCTCCATATGTCTTCTAGTCTGTCACTGAGTTTAAATATTGATTGATTCTACTTTCAGGTACGAGGAACTCTTAGGGGGTGGACCAAATTCTGGTGCAAGTTGAAGCCTGGATGGCTTGTCATCTACAAAAGTCAAAAAGTAAGTTCTCCGATTTCATTTACAGAGATGCTGCTGAGAAGTTGTAACTAGGGTTCATTGACATACCCTCAAACTCTGTACTTGACTTGAATCACTGTGTTATCTCTATGGCATCACTGTATTATATATATCGCATCACTGTGTTATCTCTATGGCATAACTGTATTATCTCCAAGTGTTCTTCAGAAGCTTATCTTTTCTATTATAATATTGTTTTTTTTGTTTGTTTGTTTAGTTAATATTAAATTCTCTACATTTACCAATTCATCTAGATGTGAAGTTGTTAATTAAGATATTTTCTTCATTGAATAAATAATTTGTACATTATAAAAGTAAACACATACTCTTACAGCTTAATTGACAGGTTTTTGCCCGATCTATTGATCAATAAAATTTCATACAATTGTATTTTTGTCTCCAAGAAGCAAAAATGTAGGATGTGGACTGGTTTGACTTAAAAGTTGTAGAACGTTTCCAGTTGTGTAGCTTTGGCAAGTTTCAGTTTTTTTTATAGTTTTTTTCTTAGCATTATAAGGACATTTATTCCAGAACACATTGTGTGGTGCAATTCACATGACGTCATTTAAAAAAAGCAGGGTTGTTCTTTTATGTACCGTACAGTCCTGTGGGTGTACAGTAACGTTAGTTACAAGCAAACTCCTGAAACATTGATCGGATGTTAGACAAGTAAATCAAGCTGAGAAAAGGACATGTAAATCCTGAAAGCCATTAAAATATATAGGTTACAAGTACATTAAAACCTGCAAAATGTCATGAAAACCTGTGACAGTTGTAGATTACATGCAACTGTTGCCATGACTACCAGGGAGTTAGGAGATATCAATCTCCACCAGAATGTTTGCTTTTGGTGAAGTCTAATGGCTTTTAAAAGTTTCTATTTATATCAAATCAGAGGTAAGAGATTGGAAGGATTTTGAAAAGGCTATGAATTTCTATGACAAACTTACTGTATGGACAGAATGTCTTTTTGCCACTATTGTTTTCACATGTTCATTAAGTTTTAAAAATAATTACCACAAACTGTGAGGTGATCGTGCAGTTAAATTGTCAAAGATATTTTCATTATCATTATATCCATATTTGATATTTGATAAAATAGATTGTATGTTGCAAATGGAATATCACTGCCCAGAGCATGGTGGTCTGTAATGTGAGAGTTAATTACGCTAAGTACTGTTAGCGTGTTCGAGAAATGGGTCATTGTTTGAGACGAGTCAAAACTGACACAATTTTTCACACAAATGTGATAAATAAAGCGGATTTATTCCACTGTGGTCATTGAAAGTTTTATCTATCATTTCAGCACGGTCACTGGGTAGGATCTATATTACTAACAAACTGCGAGATAATCGAACGACCATCCAAGAAGGACGGATTCTGTTTCAAGATATATCATCCACTGGACCAATCAATATGGGCAACAAAGGTAAGCAAGTCATTTTCAGAGCCTGGAATAACTCCTCCACCTTCCCAACACCAAACTTAAAAATACAATAAAAATAAATATAGCCAAACTATAATAGAAACAAAACCTGACTTGTACATAATAACAATAGTTTATAACAGTATCACAAGACAAGGTTGGCCACTTGAGATGCTAGTTTGCTAAGTTTTATTAATTTTACTCTACTCCAATGAGGATACTTCAATATTATATCCTGAACAACCATGAAAAATAATTAAAATATAGACATAAAATTAGATTTTGTGATAAACTACTCCTGAAGTTGATTTGCCTATGTAGGCTATATAGGCTCTATATATAAAGTTTAGGCATGGTATCTACTTTGTAAAATGTGACATTTCAGAGTTTCTTCTAAAGAATTAAATCAAACTACATACTGTAGGCATATATTGCAAACTATTCCCTTCAATACTGTGTGTATTCTGTGTCCAAGTACTGAACACTTGCTGAAATAATTGTGCAACCACTGTACAGTATGTGAAGTGTGAAGTTACACAGACCATACGCAGTAACCTTCAAGTAATTATGATTCTCTGGTGACATTTAATAAGTTCTTTATAATTAATTCCCCGAGGATAGAACTATTAGATCCGTTATCAGCAGGCTGTACTATTTGATTTTGTCAAGATCTGTAAATCTTGTGTCCTCTTTAAAGCCACGTTGCTGTATAAAGTGCCTTACCCTCTCGGCTTATGTATTGATCTCATTTTCATTTAATTAATCATTAACTCTCAGAATCACAAAAATCCTCTAAACAGTGTATAGTTTGTATAACAAGTTTAGGGTTTAGTGTTATCTCATTAGTTGCACTGAGAGTGTTGTTGTCGGCACATGGAGGGGGGGAGGGGGAGGGGGCATGTGACAGAGTGGTGGTAAGGGCAGTGAGTAGGGAAATATGGCCAAAATGTTTCAACTTTGTAGGAACATGTTGAAAACAATTTCCTCATATCTAATTTAGGACAGTTAGTACTATCCTTGTTTTATAATCTGCCATTTGAAATACATTGGGACAATAGGATTGCTGTCACTATATATTCATATTATCAATCATTTTCATCTTCATTTTTGGGGCTAATAAGCTATTTTCTGTCTTCAGGGGAGAATCTTTTTTGTACAGAAAGTAGATTTTTATTGTTGTCTACAAATGTGGAAAAGATGTTATAATGAATTTATTCACAGAAAATATATTGAAAGTATCCCCGGCATTGGAGCAGAGTATTATTAAAGTTCATGAAAATTAGGACATAATTATCATCTCAAGTGGCCAACCTTGTCTAGAGTGTTTCTTTTCTCAACTATTGTCATTTCCTGTCCGTTTTTTTTTCTCGTTCAACAAGACCTCATTTCTTGTTTAATGATTCTTTATCAGGAAGTGGATTTGTTGTTTGTGTTTGTAAAAATATTATTATTAAAAAGAGGCAATTTATTTTAATTTTTTATTTCCTTTAGGGACCAAAAGGGGAAACTGTGGGTGCCATAACTCAGCCATTACCGAGTGGATATTTAATCTTCCGAGCATACACAGAGGAGGGTGGTAGGTTATGGATGGATGCCTTAGAGGTTGCCCAACGGTGCTGCAACCTTCTAAACAAGAGGAACGAATCGGATGTGAGCGACGACATCTGGGGAGAGTGGAGGAAAACCAAAGATGAACCCGTAGAGCCTGACGAAATAGAGAAAGAACATTTTAAAGGTTAGAATAGAACGAGAAAAAAGAACAGAATGGGGAAGGGATGGTGTGGAAATGTTACTTTACAGACTGAATGGGTTACAGAAGGGGGGAGTAGGGGTAGGGGTAAGAAAAAGATTTATTGAAAGGGGCAAGATCAATTCAAGAGGGGTGGTAAATGGAAGACTCGTGAAATTATATATGTGTCTAAAATAGTTTAGTGGGACAAATATGGGACAAGTAAAGATTGGCAGGGGGAGGTGGTTGCTATGATTCAAATACTACTGTGAGGGGGGGTTTGACATGATTCAAATTCAACTGTGGGGGGGTTGACAGGTTGAGGAACAGGCTGGAGGGCAGCTGTCAAATAACAAAGAAAGGAAAGGGGGCAGAGGTGGACTGGGGTTGAAGCATTATTGCAAGGTATTGATTATGTAACAAACATGGAAGATGGAAATGGGTCAAATTCTGAAAATGTAATGAATTGTTCGATCATTATTTAAAGTAATGACTTGTTATTTTTAGGTTTGGATGAAGCTGAGATGGATACTGAAGACAAGGATAAAGATGAAGATAGTAAGAGTGAGTCTGAATCAGAGGTGGAGGAGACGGGATCAACCTCTGGACCGGCTACGCAGGAGCTGAAAAAAACCAATTACTTACCGGGCCAAGAAGATGACCTGGGTCAAGTTAGTCATCTTTCTCTCTCTGCAACATTGTAGTCTTGGTTTAAACATTGTCTGAGAGAATCAGTTGAAGTTGAAGCATTTAATAGCATAAATCGTGTAAAATACATGTTAGCTACGTAGCTGTTATGTGAGATGCCTCTCAATGTATGTACAATACATTTTAAGATATTGTAAAACGTTTCAAAGTTAGGTTGATCACAGTGATTTGCCTATTGATAATGTTAAAGTAAGTATTTCTTGATCTTTCAAACTTGCTCTGTATTTAACTTCCTGTCCCCCACCCTATGCAAGTATGGAACTGATACGCAAATCCACATTTCTGACATTACTCTTCTGTGGAAGGGGAGAGGTGAGGTAGGGGAGGGGGTGAGGTGAGGCTGGGAAAGGGGAAGGGGTGTAATAGCTCACTATGAATATAGCATCTAGACATTATTTGTGTGATATATTTAGTTCTAAGTTGCAATATAGGTAATGTAAGCAATTATCTCTTTCCAAAGTAAACAAAGTTAGAGAGATCAGCTCCTGGGTGTTTGCTTTAAGATGTTATCATAGATCAGTTAGTAAGGAGGCTTATTATGTTATCATAGCTCAGTTAGTAAAGAGGCTTATTATGTTATGTAGGACAAGGTGTCAGAGCTGTTTGTTTTGGAGATAAGCAGTTTTATGACAGCTCCTTCCTTATTATCATTGTGTTATTATTTATTGTTTATGTTATTGTCGTGTTTTTGTTGGTTAAAGGTTTGTTATTGTTATTATTTCTTGCGATACAGGATAGTTCTCAAACAGAAACACTTGAAGAAGAGAATAAAAGTCTGATCTGGACGTTGATGAAGCAGGTCCGGCCCGGGATGGACCTTTCCAAAGTAGTGCTTCCGACTTTTATTTTGGAACCAAGATCCTTCCTGGACAAACTCTCAGATTTTTATTTCCATGCTGACCTACTCTCTGAGTGAGTTTGTAGTGAATCTAATGACATCTTAAATTACTTATAGAATGTTATTGTGAAGATTATCTGTGACATCTTTGTTATGTCATCACATTTTACGTGTCACATAATCAACTATGTAAACCTAACAGTATCTATTAGTTAGTTGGTTGTATAGTAATTATAATGCACTTTAAGAATGCAGAATAATTCTGTTACCATTTAAGGTGTCAAATATCGAAATTATATTGGTATTTTAATGCGTGTGTGTCAATTTCTTATCTTCTTTCAAAAAGGTCATAATAGATCTTAAACATAAAAGCTTTAAAGGCTTAAAGAGAGTTATATGGAAAATAATGTAGGCTAAGCAAGCTATTTCTATGTGAGAATGTGGTATATCAATTATATCAAATATGGAAATTATTGTAGGATAGGCTAGGTAATTGTACTATGATAGTGTGATAGGTCTAGAATAACTGTCAATGTTCATTTTGTTGTATACTTTCCAATTCAGTATATTCAATGGCATAATAATTGACATGCTGCCTTGTATATAGCTGACATTGTAAGTTGTTCATGGTTATTCGGTTTATGTCAGTAACAAATTCATTTGTGAAGCAATACTAGTAATATCATGAGGAAAGGTAATGTCGTATTGAGAGATATCTGATTTGACAATTTCAAAAGCTGCTTTGTTTATATTTATAGTGTTACTATCATTCTTTCTCCTTTTCCTACATCTTCATTCAGAGCTGTGATTGAGGAAAATGCATATGCAAGAATGAAGAAAGTTGTTCGTTGGTATCTTTCAGGATTCTACAAGAAACCAAAGGTACAAATGTTAACAGTCATTAGAACTGACACGTCATTAAAGATACAAGCATTATTTTGAGATATATATCAATTAGCATGCTTTGAAGTCTCCAATAAAGAACAACAGAAATTTTGCTTGTGAATTGTATATTTATTCAAGGAGAAAAAGAATGAATTCAAATTAATTTAGACATTCTTAACAACTGTTGGACTAATGATAATAACATTATCAGTGATAAATGTAATATCAAGGATTCTAGAATCATTCTTGTTAATTGCTTCTTTCTTTTCTCAAAACTATTTAAGATAAATACAGCTTGGAATAAAATTAATGTTCTACACCAAGAATCCTGCATATTTTATCATGATTGAAATTAACAACTGTTTTTTATCCCATTGTTACAATAAGAGTCTCTGGCTTACACTAATTTACAATAACTTCCTTAACTTTTTGTAGGGATTGAAGAAACCGTACAATCCAATCATCGGTGAGACTTTCAGGTGCATGTGGCTACATCCAAAGACAAATAGCCAGACATTCTACATATCTGAACAGGTCAGTCTATAAGTTAAGAATATCAGGACCCTCCCATCCCCCTCCCCCACCCCCCACACACCCCCATCCTTCTCTGTTCTCTCCTCTTGCCTCAAGGTCTCCTACAACAGTCCTATTATTTGTGAAACTTGCAGTGTCTTTATACAATGACAAAGAGCTGCACATAGCAGAGCAGGTTATTGTATTAGTTAAGAATAGAAATTCCCCTCCCCGTTCCAGTCCCTGCCCCCTCCCCACCCCCCTTCCTCTTCCTGGCTTCAAACTCCCACAGTAGCTTACACCAGTCTGTCTCCTTTCATCACCTCAGCATTTTTGGATTAGTTTTGTTTCATGTTTATTGATGATACTTAAAACCGGCCAGGAAAATAATCTGTTGGTCTAGAGCTCTTTGTAAGACATAACCTAAGGAGATGAAACAGTACTCTAACTTCAAACTATAAACAATATAAGATGAGAAGCTTAGGCCATGAATAATCAGTTATGCATGGAATTGCACCTGACAGGTAAAATCCTTGCCAATGTGAGGGAAGATGAAATTGGAGATTAGTGTCTATGACTGCTTTCTTGTTCTATTTGGAAAAACAGTACTCAAATCTGTGACTGTTTCCTTCAATATATACTGACTATGTAGCTGTTGTATATTATAGAGAAATATGTTCTACATAGTAAATGTACAGATGTGTACTGTGGGGACACTGAAAGGTCTATAAATTGTATTCTTAAAGTTTCTCCAATTAATTTCTTCTTTGTTTCTCATTTCCCTGTGTTCTTTTTGGCATTCTGGAGGCTCAGGAGTTTGTTTAGTATTGTTGTGTGTGTGTGTGGATGTCATGAGTTTGTTTTTTCTATCTGACCAAGAACTTGAACAAAAGAATTCCAGGTCCTCGGTTGTGATTTCTAAAGAATCACCACGTCCTCGGAAGAATTCTATTGTATGGGGTATTGTTAAGGTTAGGGTACATGGATTTGAACAATGGAAAATACAATGGGGTCCTCAGTTGGAATGTAATACAAACATGTATGTCTGTGTGTATGGATAGTATTGTTTCGTTGGGGGATGTCATGTGTGTGTTTATGGATGTGATACTTTCCCTTGATCTCCTGTTATTTCAGAGGCTACCTTGCATAGATCTTACATATCTGACTGACGTAATGACCTCACTACAATGTGAACAGTTCCTTTGGTAAAGATCAAGGGTTGTTTGGGTGTCATAAGCAGCTGCGTGTAATGATAACTGTTAATCTATCTGTTTTGGTGATCATCGTCTGTCCTACAGGTATCTCACCATCCTCCAGTGTCAGCGTTCTACGTCTCTAACCGTAAAGATGGCTACTCAATCAGTTGCAGTATTCTCGCCAAATCTAAGTTTTATGGCAACTCGGTCTCTGCGTTCATGGAAGGAGAGGGCAAGTTATCGTTCCTGAAGAGAGGAGAGGATTACTCGGTCAGCATGCCCTATGCAAACTGTAAAGGTAATGTTGAACAAAGATAGATTCTCTCTATGTATGGAAGGATTAAAAGAGCAAGCCGTATGACAACCCCCCTCTCCCCCCCCCCTTCCCATTACCCTGGCTCAATTATGACATGGAGCTAGTAATGATAAAAAAAAAAGACATGGCATCAAACATGACTGTGTATAAGAACTGTTGAAACACCTTTAGGACAAAATTTGCTTCTGTGAAACTAAACATCTGTAAGTAAATGAACAACAGATGAATGGGATGTGAGAAAAGCAAAGAAATTCAGGGCTAGAATAAGATGGTACATCTGGGTTACAACTAAGTAAGCTACCCAATCCTTAGTTGATTGTGATCCCTATATAGCTGTTACTCTGGGATGTTACAAACAATGGGAAAAAGCAAAGAAATTCAAGGCTAGAACAAGATTCAAACCAGGTACATCTGGGTTACAACCAAATGAGCTATCTAATCCTTAGTTGATGTTGATCCCTATATAGCTATTACTCTGGGATGTTACAAACAATGGGAAAAAGCAAAGAAATTCAAGGCTAGAACAAGATTCAAACCAGGTACATCTGGGTTACAACCAAGTGAGCTATCCAATCCTTAGTTGATGGTGATCCCTATATAGCCAGGTGGGGGGGGGGGGGGGGCGCCAGTGAAAAGCCGTAGTTTACCTTGCATAGCTTGTAAACAGGGATGACTCCACAGCTCAGTTGGTAGAGTGCTAGGCTTCTAACCCAGAGGTCATGAACTTCTGAGCCCATTTCCAAACTAAATTCCTGTAACATGGGTAGCTTCTTTCAACATGATGTACAGCTAAAAATATTTCAAGAAGATAAGTGAACACGAAAAAGAAAAAGGAAGATATGGACAATTGCTGTAATTGCTTTTGTGTTGTGTTGGTCAAGTGTTTCAATTTCTATTTGAAAATGTTACTAACATCCTTCAACAGAGTAGGTCTTTAACTTGGCTATAAACCAAGTGTTCTTTCAAATAGTGATGAAAGTAAATTTACATGTAATTCATACCTATATATATATGTGTCTGGATTATGAAATGTAGAGAACCAAATTGGGTCATACTTGTTCCTTAACCTTCCTAAAACATTGGCATCTTTGAGTTATTTATTTCACATATTGTGAAATCTGTGAGGTCTGAGGAAGTTTTTGCAGGTTTGTGAAATTTCCATTTTTAATTTTTTTTTTATATATCCATTTAGGTATCTTGTATGGAACCCTGACCATGGAATATGGAGGAAAGGTGTGTATAGAGTGTGCCAAGACAGGCTACAAGACTGATATGGAGTTTAAATTAAAGGTGAGCATTCATTCATCCACTGGTTTCATAACAGCTTTCTTCTGTAGGATAAGGCCCTATGTAATTAGCTTTAAATTACACTTAACATTGGCTGATGTAATTTTAACACAATACACTCAGAGCTTGTACATAGCTATGTATTCAGTAGCAACCCTGTTTTTGTTTGGATAGTTTAAAAAGTGAAAGGTTACCAGCTGCTTCAAGTTAGAAGATTTGACATTGATGATGGAAAGCTTGGTTTCACATCCTTTGGTGTTTTGGGGAAGTAGTCAGAATTAGTGCATAAAGTATTCTGGGGACTTGACATGATGCTCCCAGGGGTGATAATAAGATGATTGTGTGTGTGCCTGCAACACTTCTCACAGTCAATGAGCAAGCAAGCACTGGATAGGACTTTATGTTATGATAGGATATATGCAATGTCTATGACAGACATGATTCTAATTAGCTGATGTGTAATAGCTCTTAATCGTATAATCCAAGCAGAGACAGAGTGCCCATTAGCACTCGATGTTGCGAACACTTACAACAGTTTGAAAAGAGGGGTTACAATTTTTGGTAAAAGTATGAAACATTCAGTTTTTAATATTTTAATATCGTCTGTGCTCTTTTTTTTTGTCTTATCTCTCAGCCGTTCTTTGGTGGGATGTCAAACTGCGTGACTGGAAAGATTAAATTTGGAGAGAAAACCCTCGCAACTCTTGATGGCAGATGGGTAAGTCCCCCATCTTCTTATGTAAAATACAAAGAGAGAGCAATTAAATATCGGGAAACAACAACACGTTGTCCGACACTAAAGAGTTTGCTCGGCGATATTGTTGATGAACGTTGATGAAGAGCATTCACCTTTGTATCAACAGTGAACAGTTGATAGCACACTCAGGTACCTCCCCTCTCTGTTAAGAGCTTATAGCTGCTGCTACACCTCAGTAAATAAGCAGAGAAATATACTTGTTGATATCATAAGAAAATGGACATATCTCTCTAAATGCATTTATTTCTTGTCTTAATCTTAACAGGATGATCAAGTTTACATCAAAGAGAAAAATGCTGAGGTAAGTGTTACTATTTACCAACTTCAGTCATTGAATCTCTGTGCATATTGAAACACCTGATAAATTGACTTTTTTTAGTTTGGACTAATTATAACTGTCCTGTTTGGGTATATATGTATTTGTTGGTTTTTAACAATGCCGGATATTAATTGCTTCTTTGTTCCATTAAATCAATGTTATTTTGATCTATCTCTTATTGCAAAGGACAAAAACAAACTAAATGTAGCTTCTTGCATTGATTTTGGTCCTTTTCAAGTACTGTTCAATACTGATATCATATAACATGTTCATTAGGACTTGTTCAGAATGTTGTAGTACTAACTACAGCACGGTTTGTCTTCATACTTGACCCCTGACCTCATGTTATCATCCATGATTGGTTTGTCTGTATTGGAAACATTGTGTTCTTTGCATGTACCAAGATGTTTACGAACCCAAGAAGTTCTTGAAAAGTTTCAAAAAAACATTAGCATGCAGTGTTGTTCCGCAACATGTTCCTGTCTGGGGCACGCAGACCTAGCCTACTTGTATATATATATTAGCATTGTGGATGAAGTTATTAGGTGGTTAGGCTGGTTAGCAGTGTATGACATCTTAGTGTGTGTTGACTGAGTACTCTCAGACCTAGCCTACTTGTATATATATTAGAATTGTGGATGAAGTTATTAACTGGTTAGGCTGGTTAGCAGTGAGTGACATCTTAGTGTGTGTTGACTGAGTACTCTCAGACCTAGCCTATATATATATTAGAATTGTGGATGAAGTTATTAAGTGGTTAGGCTGGTTAGCAGTGAGTGACATCTTAGTATACGTTGACTGAGTACTCTCAGACCTAGCCTACTTGTATATATAAATTAGAATTGTGGATGAAGTTATTAACTGCTTAGGCTAGTTAGCAGTGAATAACATCTTAGTGTGCATTGACTGAGTACGCTCAGACCTAGCCTACTTGTATATATATTAGAATTGTGGATGAAGTTATTAAGTGGTTAGGCTGGTTAGCAGTGAGTGACATCTTAGTGTGCATTGACTGAGTACTCTCAGACCTAGCCTACTTGTATATATATTAGAATTGTGGATGAAGTTATTAAGTGGTTAGGCTGGTTAGCAGTGAATGACATCTTAGTGTGTGTTGACTGAGTACTCTCAGACCTAGCCTACTTGTATATATATTAGAATTGTGGATGAAGTTATTAAGTGGTTAGGCTGGTTAGCAGTGAATCTTAGTATACGTTAACTGAGTACTCTCACTTGACAGTACAATAATTTATTTGAGTTAGATCTAATTGGAAAGAGACATAATTTATCACTTACTAGTGAAATGGGATTAGGAATGTTAACTGGTTTTCTTACTTTCACTAGCATTCTGAGGTTTTTTGGGAGGTGACTCCTGCCATCCGTGGTTCAAGATTGACGAGATCCACAGTCACAATACAAGAGCAGGTTCCGATGGAATCAGAAAAGTAAGATAACATGTTCCTTTATTCTGCAAAAAAAGTGACTGTTAGTTGAAGGAGGCCACTGTCATTGCAATAGAGAATAATTCACATTAAAGAAACATTCAGAATATAAAATCCCAACAATAAAGCTGTTTGCCCACTTTTTGAAGTGCTGAAATTAATAAAGAACATCGCTGTCTTTTCATCACACCTCAAAGATATTACCTTACGAGAGATGGAGAAAAATAACTTCAAAAACACAATATTGATTCTTGTATGGATTCACTTTTCATTGAATTCGCAGTAGATTATTATCAGGGGATTGCAAAGTTTGCTCAGGGGGGAATGAGGTCAGTATTGTGTATGCTTCTTTAAATCCTCCTGGATAACTTTTCACACTTAATGGAGGTTTAAATGCTGATCATAGTAGTCATATTTGAATTTGTCATTGATAACCTTTATTTCAGAGAGTTCCTTCACTCATTATGCACCTCCTTACCATGTACTGTGTCATACATGAGGACTGTCTCACAAAGGCAGTATGTTGTGGTATCATCACACCTTACACTCTCTGTTGTATTTACAGGCTCTGGTCTAAGTGTACGGCAGCTCTTAAGAAGAACGATGTCCATGAAGCAACCAATGAGAAGTTTATCCTGGAGGAAGAACAGCGACGAGGTCACAAAGAGAGGAAACTCAAGAACGAAGAGTGGATCCCAAAACTCTTTGAGCTGGATCACGATGGCCAGTGGGTTTATATTCACAGAGAGTAAGTTAGTTTGTTATGAAGCTGTTTGAGCTGGATCACGATGGCCAGTGGGTTTATATTCACAGAGAGTAAGTTAGTTTGTTATGAAGCTGTTTGAGCTGGATCACGATGGCCAGTGGGTTTATATTCACAGAGAGTAAGTTAGTTTGTTTTGATGCTGTTTGAGCTGGATCACGATGGACAGTGGGTTTATATTCACAGAGAGTAAGTTAGTTTGTTATGATGCTGTTTGAGCTGGATCACGATGGCCAGTGGGTTTATATTCACAGAGAGTAAGTTAGTTTGTTATGAAGCTGATTGATAAAAAAGAAAAAGAAAACAAACCGAGCCATCTCCACCTTAAGTCCATCCTCTTCTTAAACAGTCAGGAATACAACCATCATCTTTATGTCATCATGTCCACCCCTTCCACTCTCCTCTCACAGGGTTAAAACACAACATTGGACAAGTTATTTGAGCACATCTGGTAGAACATATAATGTGGTTATGTATTATTAGTGATATGAAAGGCAACCAGATATTTCATTTTGTTGTATTTATATTTGCTGTAGTCCAAAAAATGACTAATTATGAGATGATAAGGCATTATTAAACAAAGGAAAACACTGAATTAAGGGTTAAAAAGCATATTGGACAAGCTAGTTGAATAAATCTGAAACATAAAAAGAGGTTTTGTAATATTTGACATGAAATGCAACATTGTTTTTGCAAGTTATATTTCTGTTTGTTTCTTTTCGTTTCCTGTTAAATTTAGCCACAGGCCATGGGATGCTTTAGAAGATATTGAAGAATATGAACATAATGGGATAATTAAGACCAGAACCAAGCATCCAACAGCACCAGTCAGGTCTATTAGTATTCACAGCTTATTACATAAGAACAGTCGTGCAGATCTGCAGGTCTCTAGCAAAGATCCAACCAGCAGCCAATCAAAGGGAACGCTTTCACAGAGGGCGGTGTTGCCAACCAGCAGTGGTGACAGTAACTGCTCAACTCCTGAACCAGGAGAGTTATCTGAAGTCTCAGAGAAAGGCGAGTTACTTCATTGAGAATTTATTCGTCACCGTGTTTGGTATAATGTACTATATTTAATATATGATCCTATATATAAACCTGTGGATGATCACTATATATAAACCTATGGATCACTATTTAAACTATTAATGGCAAATTAAATTCTTGTAAGCCTAGAAGTACAGGGTCATCTATAGTTATATAGATATATATATATATATATATATATAGATATAGATAGATATATATAGATATATATATGTATATTATAAATAGAAAATTAAATTCTTGTATTCCTAGTAGTACAGTGTCATATATAGTCATATATATATATATATATATATATATATATATATATATATATATATTATAAATATATATATATATATATATATATATATATATTATAAATAGCAAATTCAATTCTTGTATTCCTAGCAGTACAGGGTCATCTGTAGTTTTGTGTAGATTATTTTGGTGTCCTGCATTAATAGTTGCAGTTCTCCTGAAGATGTTACTCAGATTACAGCTTTCTTGTGTCATCCTTCAACAGATCCTAGTCCAAGGTCAAGTTCAGACTCCAAGGAGGGGGTCAGGCGGGTAGATTCTGACATGGTGGTCCCCCTACACGAGAACCAGAGGCGGCTGGAGGATGAACTGAGGACCATTAACCAGAACCTAGGGGCATTATTGAGAGTACAGAGGGAGACCAATGAGGTGCTACGGGAACGCAGAGACTGGTTCACCTTCTCTATTCTCTTCTTGATCAGCCAAATCATTGTTGGATATTTCTTCAGGTAATATATTTTCGGGGCAAAGCAGTTGCGGTCGGAATTCCAGAAAACTAATGGAAAAAGACAGTAAGAGTGAGGATCATTGCTAGTTCTTTTACAACTATGATGTGGTCAGGTCACCCTTAAAGGTCAACAGGTCAAATATGCTAGAAAGTCAGATAATGGTCAGCCATGCTCAAATTTCGACAAGCCTTGGACTGCCTCCCTTGAAAAACAGGTATCCATTGTCTCTGTTAACAATTTGCAATGTTTGGCAATTATTTGAACCTACAGAAAAGTTCTTTTGAAAACTTGTAGCAATTTTTTAGCAAAACTAAAATATGTGGTCATATCATGAAAGCTGTAAATGTTACATTTGAAGTTGGTCAGCTTGCTGGACAGTGAATATGCTGAGTAGCACCCAGAAACAAAATATTGATATGTTTTAATCTAGTTTAATCACATTTGGAATTACCATGAAATAATACAGAGACGTTGTAGATGTTAGAACTGGGAACAAACTAAATTTCATTTTATATAAAATTAAAAATTTGCAAAAATTGCCAAATTTTCAGTGGTGGATAATTAAATCATTTAACGAAATCAATTGATGTTATTTGTGAATCTACAGTTACATGGCTTGGCCAGTCCGAGGAATGCAAAGTTTGTTTTGTAAGATGCAGACAGAAAATAATATTTTGAAAATCACAAGATGTGCGACAGAAATTTGAAATTGGTCTGTCCTTCCTTGGTATACAAAATATGCTTTTTATGATAGGTGAGAATGTGTTGTGGTTTTTGTAATAAAAGGGGATCTTTTCCTGCATGACCAAAGGTTTACTCAGAACGTCATCGATTCTAGAGGATTTGCAGAGGGATGTGAAAGGTTAGATGGAAAAGTTATATTTTGACCATCAAAGAGAAGTTATAGGACCAAGGTAGCATGCTAATACCTAGTATGATATTTTCACTACAGAAACTGACATATAAACATTGTCAGGATCATTGCAAGACAGTTTACTATTATTTGGGGCATTCATAGAACAAGCTTTTATGAACAAAAGAAAATAATTAACAGAGTTTTTAACGAGGATAACCTTGCCAGTTTTATCAAAGATGTACAAAAGAAATTTCTATGGAATTATATGAAACAAATACCATGTTTTTGTAGCAGATTTTCCAGACTGGAAAAAATATTGGTTTCCGGTGAAAGTTGATGAGAAGTGAGTAGTATCTGTGGGTATTTGGTTAATATACAAGATTTGTTTGCCCAGTTTTCTGTTGTTTTTATGTAAATGCTAAAGATATTAAAATTGTCACCAATTAGTGACCTGTGAATACAAAAAACGAAAGAATACGAAAGAATTTCAAACTAAACAAAGTTTGGTTGTAAGTGAGGATTGTGTATTTTTCGTTCCATTTGTATGATACATTTGGGGTAGCATGACACATTATTTTTGCTTCATGTGGAAAAGTGACATTGCCTGGTGTCAGACTAAAAGAAGTTGACACATTAACCAGAAAACATACCATGCTTGTTGGGGTCGGAGGGGGATATCAAAACAATAATAAAAATATGAATATGCATAAAAATTGGGTAATTCTATACAGAAAATGGTATACCCCTGGAGAGATGAAGAACTTTAACCATAGCACTAGTAAAAGTTAAAAATGGTCTATTAACATACTTAATATCCATACCTACTGTATGCTGGAGAAAGAGTCATTTAAAATTCCTATTGGGACTATATAAGCCGATTATTGCCAACCTGATGACCCTGGTAACTCAAAACAAGCTATGTTGCTGCTTCATGGTAAAGCAAATCAGCCTTACCATATGCTCAACCTAAATTACAGAGTTCTTAGTATTATAATGACAGTCCCAGAAATGATTTGGTGCAAAATAATTAAATGACAGGATTACTTTAGATATTAGAAAAAAGGTTTGACTATCTCCAATTAGACTAGACCAACAAACATCCATTTCAATTTTAAAAATGAAAGTAAAAACATACAACTGCTAACTTGTGAACGTGATCCCCCAAAACAAATAATAATAAGAAATTTTATAAGAATAATTTTAAATGTTCGACTTTTTAAAATTCAAGACATTTTGAACTCTATTGGGTTTTTGGTGTTTTTCCACTGGAAACAATCATTTTCTATTGCCTGCATTGTTTGCTGTTTTCTTTTTTTTAAATTCCCAAAATTTTCAGGCTGGTCTGAATTTTGTATCAAATATTTTTTAGAAAAATTGTATGTCTCAGATTTATTAGAAAATATCAATTTTGGATAATAAGGATTTTTTTTGTTGTCTTTAAATACAATCCATTAACCTGCAGCTTTACTAATGGTAAGAAGGCCTAGTGAATATTGTAGTTGTTGGTCGTGTTATGTTATGTTATGTATTGTTATAGAATTCATTATAAAAATTTAATTCATAATAGTTTTAGTTCCATTGTTTCTGTATTTTTTCCAAGCAATTCTTGTAAACGTCTAATCCAATATGTTTATAAATTATATATAGCAACTCATTCTATAAAGACTTATTATTTGTAAAAGCATTTACTCATATTCATATGTAAAATAACTTCACTTCCAGTCCTCTTAGAAGGAAGAAAATGAATTAAATCTTTTGTTATTCCCAGTTTCAATTCAATTTCTTACATTTCTCTACAAAACCTTCAAATGAATTGAAAGTTTTGCCATTTTCTTTATAACTTTGTATGCTTTGGAGAGATGTTTTGAGTTAGAAAAGATAAAAACAATCAAATGTAATATAAGGTTTCAAGAAAAAGGTTTCAAAAATACAGATGAAATTTATGTAAATATTGAGCCTTGAGAGAGGGCATTGGATATCTTAAGCAAATTAGTAGCAGCAGGAAAAATAGGAGCCAAATGTGTTTCATCAAAATAACCTTGGTTTCCATGGGAACATCCTAAGATATATTTTGCAAATATTTGCTGCGTTTGTGTCCAATGAATAATTTGATCGCATGGACACAGTGCTATTTATTAACGGCTATGAATAATCTTACTCAATAGATATTTAATACTGTTGCAAGAATATAAATTGTTACGTCATGGATATTCAGTAGCTTAGGTCAGGCTACCTTAATCTGTATACTAAAGGATACTAAAACAGTAACTGTTAAAATGTGACAAGTTTAGTGATCATGACAAACAGCATTGTATGCACATGAATATTACGTATATATCATGGATATTCAGTAGCTTAGGTCAGGCTACCTTAATCTGCATACTAAAGGATACTAAAACAGTAACTGTTAAAATGTGACAAGTTTAGTGATCATGACAAACAGCATTGTATGCACATGAATATTACGTATATATCATGGATATTCAGTAGCTTAGGTCAGGCTACTTAATCTGCATACTAAAGGATACTAAAACAGTAACTGTTAAAATGTGACAAGTTTAGTGATCATAACAAACAGCATTGTATGCTACATGAATATTATGTTAATATCATGGATATTCATTAGCTTAGGTCAGGCTACCTTAATCCGCATACTAAAGGATACTAAAACAGTAACTGTTAAAATGTGATAAGTTTAGTGATCATAACAAAACAGCATTGTTTGCTACATGAATATTATTTTAATGTCATGGTTATTCATTAAATTAAGATTTAAATTTCCTAACAGTATGTATTCATGATTATTCAGGAACCTGATGGCAACAAATGTGCAAAGTATATCAATTAAGTACAACTGGGTTCTTGTGCATAGTCAGGGAATAGCAGAGGATTTTATGCATATTCATGCCAAACCAAAGGGCTTATACACGCTTCCCTTATACATAATACTTTCTTAATGTAAATTTATAACATTGAAACGCAAAGAAGTTTTGTAACGATTAATTGTGCCTGGATAAGTGGTCTGTATAAGGTTGTCATCTTGAATCAAAGGAAGGCCTTGATAAATTAAACATAACTAATATGTTAATTTAACGTCAAGTCTTTGTTCAAATATTTGCTGGAGGCTGTTCAGACTGTTGTTTAAGTCTGAGTAAGTATTATGAATACTAGTAAGTGTAATTGTTTGGTATTAACAAACTTCATTTTACTATAATACTGTATTAGTCACAAACAGATATTCTACACAACAGCATGCAGTCCATATCATTTTTCAACATCAACCTTTATTTAAAAAGTGTTCATGAAATGCTTTCCACAGCAATTGTCAGGGTGTGTACTCCAGATAAACATGTGAGCACTGGAAATGGCTTGTCTAAGCATAATTGGTAAAAGTTTGGAGTACTTTCAGCAAGCTTGGATTGCTTCAGTTGAAGATGTATAGTGATTGGATTAATTGATTATAGCCTGAATGAATTGATGTCTGGCATAGATTCCTAGCTATACCAAAACTAAACCATACCAATACTTGCATTACCTTTCCAACCCCTCCACTTGCCCCATCTGCTCCCCCTCTCCTACACACAACTCCCTCTTCCTAAGAAAAATACCCTACAGCTATAACCGATCAAATGAACCGATCAAATGTTGTTTGGTTGTTAATATTGCATTGATTCGGTTGTTGCATTCTGACGAAGGCAGTCCCATACTGCACCCTTGAACAGACTTGTTAAGTATTCCCCTACACACACTCCACTCCCCCCGCCCCCACCAACACCCACACACACAGCACCCCACCATTTTCAACACACTTTAATCCACTAATCATTTCCAAAGACTGATTTCAGATTAAGTGTAAATGTAATGTATATCATGAATAAACATGATTTGCCGATTACATCCCAGTCAGTTGGGACAGTTTTTTAATGCTTATACCTCTCTATACTGTCCTCCCACATCATGCTTTAGAGCACTCGTAATGACAGTACAAACAGTTCCTGACCTTTATCGGATAGAAACATGATATTCATACTGCTCATACTGACATTACAAGTGCTTTGAAACGGTACATGAAAGTTCTTCATAGAAAATCATTGTCCCGAATGGGTGCACATCCATATCTGCTTATTTCAAATATATTTTTTGATAAAACTATTGAACAAATATTTGTAAAATTCTTGTCATATTTCTAGAGCTAAAATCTTTCTCATTGACAACATATGCTTTTCTTCCACACATTTTAGAGATTTAAATTTCTAGTCGTTTCTTCCTAGCAGATTTTTTCATGTTTGAATTGGTCACTTTGTGTTTTAAAGTGTTTGCATGCCACATTTGATATTGTATTTCTGTGATAAATCGTGTTTGTTTTTTTTTTTATATATCGGGTGTTTTAAGATTGGTGCTAGAAAATTCATTTCCATCAAAATGAAATGTTTAAAAAAGACGCAGATTGGGAGAAATTATATGGTTGTGATTGCGATAATAATCAGAGATGTTTAAAAGAAACAT
Organism: Apostichopus japonicus; assembly: GCF_037975245.1. Taxonomy (NCBI): domain Eukaryota; kingdom Metazoa; phylum Echinodermata; class Holothuroidea; order Aspidochirotida; family Stichopodidae; genus Apostichopus; species Apostichopus japonicus. Next base: position 563,842 of record NC_092567.1, read on the forward strand.
TTATTTGGATTTTGTTTTTCTTGTGTGAGATAATGGTGATGGATTCACATATTGGATGACAATTTGAAATACAAAAAAGGAAAAAATATCACTCTTCTTCTTCTTACTTGTTTGTACACTTGGTCATATTTTTGTAAAATTATGCTTGGTTTGGGAGATTTTTTTTTTTTTTTTATCTTATCTTTCCCATAGAGGGTAACTGAGGTCAAGGGTCAAATCAATCATGACAGTTTTTGTATAGGTTACAACTTTCCTTCAACACTCGACTGTATTGAAAATGGTGAGAAAATACTCACAGCGGCCCAATATATTGACTGTTGTCGTGTGACGTAAAGTTTAACTTGTTCTTATTTGAAGCTATTACGAAAGAAAGCAATCATTTTCGTGAATGCCGAACGGAATCCCTTGTTAAAGATTGTGTATATCACTGGGTTAATAGCCGAGTTCATCCAAGCGAGCCAGGCAAAAGCCTGATAGATGTGCAAGCTAACTTCGCAGACACTTCTGACAACATAGACGATAAAATAAGGCATCCAACATATCATAAATGTTATGACTACTACTCCAATAACAAGAGACGCTTTTCGTTCTTTGCTTCTCGATACTTTCATTCTGTATCCCATCGTCGCCCCCCTAACATCCTCACTTTTGCTCGTACAATTGGCGCTGAATTGTGACTCCTGTTCAACTTCTCTAGCTGTCGTGGCGGTTACGTCACTGCGTAATTGCAGTTCATCCGAGCCGGATGTACAAATGTCTTTTGGAACATCTTGAATCTTCACAGGGAGTTTGGAATTCACGACCATGCCAGTCTCTGTATCTGACGATGCTTTGTTACTTCCAGATGGAATATCTTTGCTCGATAAATGACTTGAAGTGGTTTGGATAGTGGTATGATCGTCATGTGAACTTACACGGCCAGATAACTTCATCACATATTTCAAAATCAATGCATAACAGAATATTATGAACAGAGCAGGTGCGAAAAATGTAATAAGAGCAGACGTTATGACAAAGTTTGATTCCAGGTTAAGAATACAATATTGTACAACATTCTCTCGTTGACCGTCGGTGGAGAAAGAAGTGAAAAGAGAAGATGAAGATAAGGTGGAGGCAGTCATCCAGGAGAAAAGTATCAAGATAAACACAACTTTCAGCTTTCGTTTCTTGGCATACCAGACTGGACGAGAGACCGCAAGATAACGATCAAGTGATACCAGACATAGGTTCCATATCGAAGCCAGGCACGACAATGACCCTATCGCTAACCAAATGTTACAGCAAAAGCCTGTAAGAGGCCAAGTGTAGTTTGCGATAAAGTCCTGGTAGGCCGCAATTGGCATTACTCCAATACATACAGTGATGTCAGCTACAGCCAGTGAGACAATGAAGTAATTGGTAATGTTACGGAGGTTCGAGAAGTAGATTATTGCAATAATCACTGCCAGGTTACCAACCACACCAAATACGCAACACATTAAAGCAAGGAAAAACAAAATAAGTTTAAATATTGACTGCCCTCCCAGGGATGTCTCGTATTCGTCGGAGATGGTGGGTATGACGTCATCGACAACTGAAGTTGCTGATTGGTTGATGCCAGCGAGCAAATCCTGTAGGCTGACAGTAGACATTTTCGCTAGCAGTAGATTACGTCACAGTGTTATTATTTCAGATGATGGTAACAATTCGTCGACTGTTCATACAGAAAGTTGGCAGATGGGATCTTTGGACAGAGTAAACATGAAAGAACGTAAAAGCATGTTAGATCATATATTATAACTCATTAGACTTAATATCATATTACCCCAAATGTTCAAGTTTTTTAACTGGCTTCTTCAGTCGATCATATCACAAACCAAGTTAATTGTATTTATTTCTCATCAAAATCGAAGCACGTTTTGTCCTTCAGTTATCAGTTTTACTACGTGTTTATGACTTTGCCCTCAATTTAACTCACATTTACCTTTGACATCTATCAAAATCAACAGGGTCACTGTTCTCAGTAACAAGGCAAGGCAGGCATTCCGTGCATGTCAGATCATGCGGAATTGTCCATTCATTTGACTTATAAGTTAACGAGAGATCAAAACATGGACTTCTGCGTCAGTTCTGGTATGATAGTTGTTTAGTTTTCTTACTGTGACATTCCGGTAACACATATTTCAACACTTTAATCTTAAGGAGGAGAACATTCCGCTTTGTAAGTTACACCCGCCCCCCTACCTCTTCCTCCCCCCCCCCACCCCCACCCTCCCATCTGAATATCTTGTCACTAACTAGAAATATAATCGATTGAACGTAACCTATTTGGACTAGCCTAATCTTGTTTTATCAATGTTTCATTGTGCAAAGGGCGGCTATCATTGCCTAAAAAGATGAGTTGCGGATATTAATTATTTATTGAAAGGCACATTAGGCCTCCATCATGTATGCATTATACGTATCGTTTATTTTTATATTTTGACATGCGACAATTTGAGTCCTAAGTACCATTAATGGACATAGAGTCCGTCGTCGCAAATTTACCTTTCCAAGTGCAAAATAGTGAATCGCGTTCATGAAAAAAGTCTTCGATTAACAACAATTCCCATCGGTTGCCATGGTAATGTATTAGTATAGTTTGTCACCTACTATAAATGAAGGCTTTATATGTAAATGCTAGTAGAACCACAGACAATTTTCGACCACCCACGCAATCTTTGGATTAAAAATTGTAAATATTTTATGTCTCATTAATAAATAAAAGCAAGTCTCATATTGTACATCGTATTTTAGGCATTAATAGCTTGCTTTATAACATGGAAATTGTCAGTTCTCTACTTTCTTGATTTTGCAAGTATGCCGATGAAACACTAATACATTTGTTTCATAATTGTAGACACGTTGAGCGATTCTGGGAGGCAGTGAATTCAACTTGTATTAAAAATAATTATACTTTTAATTTGACCAATATTTGTTTTGGTGATTTTGATTATATGGGTTAATCCTGTGAACTTTCTAATTTTGAATGCTAAAAAATATATTAATACTTGTAGGTTGAATAACAAAATCCCAGATGTGCATGAATTTTATTTTAAGGTTCGCTTTCGACGTGACCTTTACTATTTCATATCTAAGCAAAGCAACAATTTGTGTAACCTTAACGACTATTATGATTTCTATGTGTAAGCTTCGTTTATGTAAGTCTTTTTGCTGATTCGTATGTATTATGTGTTACGGTATTGTAAATAAATACAGTGGGGAAAAAAAGTCTCATATTGTAGCCTATTAAAACAACTTAATCAAAATGGAGGTTGTGCCTATAGTTACATGGATTTTAAAAGATCCCTATTCATTCTTCACAGCAGGTAAAATCACGAATCACATCGACAATTTTCAGCACAATGTTAAAATAATAACTGCTTTCCTGAACAATGATTTTACAGCAGTGTATTTCATATTAATCAAGCATAAATGTGATCAATACTTCACCGTTATGATAAATACAACGAGTGAGAGAGTGTTACTAAATAAACTACCTGTATGGGAATGAGTACTTAGTGAGTAATGTAAGTAGTGAGTAATATAATATGTTAATATATGTGAGTATATGTAATTATATGTAAGTATAAGTAAATGTAAATATATGTAAATATGTAGTGAGAAATGTAGTATGTTACTATATGTAAGTATATGTAAGAATAAGTAAATGTAAGTACATGTAAATATGTAGTGAGTAATGTGATATTTTAATATATGTTAGTATATGTAAGTATAAGTAAATGTACGTATATGTAAATATGTAGTGAGTAATGTAATATGTTAATATATGTAAGTATGTGTAAGTATAAGTAAATGTACGTATATGTAAATATGTAGTGAGTAACGTAATATGTTAATATATGTAAGTATGTGTAAGTATAAGTAAGTATAAGTAAATATAAGTATATGTAGTGAGTAATGTAGTATCTTAATATATGTAAGTATATGTAAGTATAAGTAAATGTAAGAATATGTAGTGAGTAATGTAATATGTTAATATATGTAAGTATATGTTAGTATAAGTAAATGTAATATGTTAATATGTAGTGAGTAATGTAATATGTTTATATATGTAAGTATAAGTAAATGTACGTATATGAAAATATGTAGTGAGTAATGTAATATGTTAATATATGTAAGTATATGTTAGTATAAGTAAATGTAATATGTTAATATGTAGTGAGTAATGTAATATGTTAATATATGTAAGTATATGTAAGTATAAGTAAATGTACGTATATGTAAATATGTAGTGAGTAATGTTATATGTTAATATATGTAAGTATGTGTAAGTATAAGTAAATGTACCTATACGTAAATATGTAGTGAGAAATGTAATATGTTAATATATGTAAGTATATGTAAGTATAAGTGAATATAAGTATATGTAGTGAGTAATGTAGTATCTTAATATATGTAAGTATAAGTAAATGTACGTATATGTAAATATGTAGTGAGTAATGTAATATGTTAATATATGTAAGTATATGTTAGTATAAGTAAATGTAAGTACATGTAAATATGTAGTGAGTAATGTAATATGTTAATATATGTAAGTATAAGTAAATGTACGTATATGTAAATATGTAGTGATTAATGTAATATGTTAATATATGTAAGTATAAGTAAATGTAAGTATATGTAAATATGTAGTGAGTAATGTAATATGTTAGCATATGTACTTAATGAGTACTTAGTATTGAGGAATGAAGAATTTACAGACTATTACAATTTATTTATTATTACAATAATAATCAAAATGAAACAAAACTGTTAGCAAACTGCTTATCCACTAAAGAACCTGTGTAAGAGAATGTGTAAAATTAAGAAGGCCTGACGTTTCGATCCTAGCAGGATCTTCTTCAGAGGCTGAATAGATCAACCACTGAAGAAGATCCTGCTAGGATCGAAACTTCAGGCCCTCCTACTTTAACACAATAATAATCAATTTGACGATTTTTTGGGGGGTTACATTTATTTAACATATAAGTCAGCAACTGCAGTACGTTTTTGAAAATCAGTTAATTGGTCATATTTAAATGAATATTTCGATGTTACTTAAACGTTTCCCTTGAAATTGAATGTCAAAGATGGTATGAGAGGAAACTTGCATGTACTTACCGTCCGGGAGGGGAGACACTCCTTTTCTAATATGTATAGTAGTATATGGTACACGTGCTTCCACGATTCTGATGAACTGGAATATCATTCGATGTGTCAGTAGCCAAAAAACATCGTTCCTTATGCTCTTCCTTACTACTTTGTTGGAACATTAATCGGAGTAGTATACAATGTCAAACTTAAAATATGTGATCAATTGAAAAGATGATGTTAACAACAGATCCACAAAGGTCGTTATCAATGTCCATTCAAGGAAGCCTTGCACTTTTATTACACATTCTGTTACAAATCGACGAATATATTTACTGTTTCCGAATATCAATCATAAACAAATTCACGCCCCAATTACTATATTGTATTCTGCATATCAAACTCGCACGGTGAGCTCCGCAAGCTAATAACCACGGTTGAATGCCTGCTTCTCATTATAAGCAAATGTCCCTGCTATATATGCTGTATTTATTCAATATGATAGGATAATCAAAGTACGCATGAATTGGTTAAATGGTTCTGCGGCACGTTTTATGTAAATTTGTAGCAAAACCAGGAAGTCCAGCAATTCGTGGCTAATTTATTTCAATGAACTATCAAATCGGGTGTGAGATTGCAAAATCAATATATATGTATAGGATATATAATGGTCAGCATGGGTGGGAAAGTGGACTGCATAATTCATGAATTCGTGAACGGAACTCTCAATTATCGCATTTATTTAACGGTTTAAGGAAGATACAAAAACATATCCAAATTCATCTAATGTGCTGGCCTGGAAGGTCGTGTTGTTATAAACAAGCTAATTGACCATGAACCTTTGACGTTCTTTGGTTGTAATTTCTTGGTCATCTTGTTTGCAGGCATACAAGTGAACTTTGTCCTTTGACAATCTTATGTAAATTAATTCATTGTCATTTATTTACAATGTTATTTCTTCCACTTTCCGCAGGGATTTTAAAGCTACCAAAAAAAATGAAATTTCGGTGGTCAGAGTGGGACAAGCCTGATCGGGCCCTGCAGGTTAGCAAAATAATGTTTTGAACAAAAAAAAACAGACTATGATTTTTTTTTGTTTTTATTGGTAAGCAAACTACTCAGAATGGAAGCTTTAGTACTTAATGACTTAAATAAATACTTTGGAGGCTGCTCCAGACCTGGCAACCCCCCCCCCACCCCCTGCTCTCCCGGGATGAGACCATTAGCTAAGAAACGAAAAAAAGAAACAGAAACAATCCTTTCCAGTGGCTGGGCTGTTCCACGGAAGAGAATTGTTCTTATGCAGTGTGACTCACAAGCCCTCTAGCCACCGGGCTCATAAAAAACCCTCCCCCTCCCCCTTCCCTCCCTCCCTCCCTCTGCCAGAGCCGAAGCCTCCACCCAGTTTATAAAGTCTAGTATATATAAGGAGGATTTTTGGTTATTTTTGGCGTCGGTTTATTAATCAGGTATACTTAAGAAAGAGATTTTGAAGTAGGGGTTCGATGAGGAGGGTGTTTTTAAGATACGTTTGGTTTTCAATAATTAGTTCATCTAAGAGAGGAATTGTGTTTGTTGCTTCATGTAACTTTTTGTGGGAATATAACTGTGGATATTAAGGCATATTCTAAGGGCTTTTTATTAATAATATTTTAATTTGAGATTTGAGTCTTAGAACAACTAAGTAGGCAGATAATGCCGTAAGTGAAACATTTCTATTTTTTTTTTTTTTTTTTGAGTTATATATTTGTCAATGAAATGGGTGGAAGGAGACAATTAAGATTGCTAAGTCTTTTAAGTGAATTTAAGATCTACAAGGCTTTCCCGGTAATGATGTTGAGATGTTTTTTTCAAATTAAGTTTATTGTCTAGAGTCAGAATCATAATTTCTGTCTAAGAAGGGATTCCTGATCTGCCCGTAAGTGCGTATGTCTGCTGCAATAGGTAAATTATAAAACAATAGGAACAATATATATTTGAATGAAGAAAAGAGTATCTAAATAAGTAAAAAATAAAAATACATAAATTTAAAACAATAAATCAATAAATACATTACGTATGCCCTGATCGTATCAACCATTGCCGGAAGTGACGACATTGTCTATGGACGTGATCTTCCTCCCAGTCCTTCAGACCTGGCATAATCGTTCCCCCCCCCCTCCCCCTCCTGTTTAGCCTATCATTACTGGCGTAATGAGGAACACCTGACGATTAAGGCATATCAAATATCCCTGCATCGCTAGTCTCATATAGTCACTACTGTCGTCGCACCCAGCATCCGATAAACAGTTGTGTGCTCTCATTCGGTTACTGTTTAAAATGAGGCTGGTAAAGACGGAGGATTCTTTCCAATTCTACAGAGAAGTCTTTCTCTAAAATTACTAATGGAGGCTTCCATGTTTGGAGTACGTAATGGATATAAGAAGGACCATCCCAGGCTCTAATATATACACACTCATTTTTTTTCAACCTATTAATTAGACAAACATACGAATTCGAAAATTTGACTAGATATTTCTTTTTAAGGAAAAGTCGCCCAGGGAAGAACCTGGGCACGAAAACCAAACTACCAAACGACTGATCAGCTCTCAACCCCAGTCCCCTTGCATCGGGACTGTGACTGTGTGATCATCGTCAGGTGTGCATCACCATGCCCCTCGAAAGGGAACAGATACTACACATGATCTTAGCCCAAAGGCCGAGACTAGATATTGCATTAGTTATCGTGCCGAACGGCGAGAACGAAATGTTACGGTCAGAAGTTTTCAATGTGTTGAAATGCGATATGTGGCTCGCCTACGTCACGAAGGTATCGGGAACTGTCGGAATTCAAACAACAATATAGCGAATGCAATGTGTGACAATTGAATCGATTTTTAAGGTTAAAAGAAATGTTTTCAACCATTCTTGTTGATTCTGTCGTAAAGAGTGTATACTGCAAAGGGTATTCTCTAAGCAGATAATGTTAGGTTTTATAACTCCTTTAAGCTCCGCAGAGAGTTAAGCCGTTCATTGTTTTCAAGGCGGGCCATTTGGTGTGTGTACCCGGATTACCGGTACTCTTTGTTGAAGGCTCCTTAGACTCGACAAGGTGCTTAAACTCTATTTAAAATTGGTACCAGTATAGGAGTCCAATGGTGAATGATGGGCTGAACATATACAATAGTCTAACAGTTAATGATGTTTGCGAATTAAAAGGAGAGGAGAAAAAGCCTAGCGTTAATATCATCTAGCGTTAATAGCATCTGTAATGTAGCGCTTTGTAAATCCGGAAGGGTTCAAACCATTCTTTGCACCTGTTATGGCAACCAAAGAGATCTTAATTTATATTAGTAAGAGTTTTAATGTGGAGCTATAGAAGCACGGTTAACAAGAAGCATTACACAAAAAAAAGCAGCAAGACAGAAATGAAGAACCGAGACAAATGTTTGTCATGAAATGTCTATAGAAATGTCGTGGGAATTGCGCAAATGCCTATTTGTATATACATTTGGTAAATACAAGTGGTAGGCTATCATAGCCTATACCGTAACTGGATTCTTTAACAATATCAATATAAGTATGATTAAATTCTGATGCAGTAATCCCTGACAATGAATGACATCGGCACAGAGATGAATAAATGATTTCCAGTACTGTTTAGCATGCAATAGCTAGAGAAACACCGTATAATGAAATAAACGTTTGCAAGGCAACATATATCTGGTTGCTTTCTTAATTTGCAGACCGTGAAGTATGGCCGTCCTTGTGTCAAGTGTAATTACGACAGCATAAAGCCTAAAGCCATCAGGGGGTGGGAGGAGGGGTTGCCTATTGGTAAAGAACAAAATCCGTCCTCCATATTATTTTGTGGCTGAGAAGAAGAAGAATGACTGGCCTGAAGATGAGGAGGGGTTTTACAACAACCGTTATTAGAAGTTTTTATTTGGGGGAGGGGGATGTCTGATTTTTACATAGCAAACGTAGTTGCGGACTGCTGCGTAAATTGATCGGAATTACGACGTAGGGTGTTTAATCTTAATTAATTTTAGCCCAGAACAGTGGCGTAGGAAGGTACTTTTGAGTGGGGGGCTGAAGACTGATGGCCTGCCTGGGGGAGGGGTCTAAGGGGAGGGGGTGTCCCCCTCCCCTTTGGAATTTTTTGCATTTCCAGGTAGCCTCAGTTGCAATTTGGTGCAATATAGCACACTTCAACACCCACTCCATTTTGTAAACTTAATTTTGTATTTTCACCAGGCCTTAGATGCAATTTGGTGCTCCAAATGAGATTTTTTTTCTCATTTGGAAATGAAAAAGGGGTTTTCTGACTTGCGAAGCGGGGGGGCGGAATGATACTTCCGCCCCTCCACATTTTTCACTGGGGGGCTGGCACCAACCCCCCCAGCCCCCCCCCCCCCCCCCCGGTTCCTACGCCCTTGGCCCAGAACAAACCAAACGGGAAGGGTCGCTCGTAACATTCTGCTAAAGTCCTAATCTAATACCATCACTGTTGTTCGCGTATTTTTACGTTATAGATGGATCCCCCCCCCCCCAAAAAAAAAAATAGGAGAATCTATGCATTTTCTCCTCTTAGTTGAGACTACTTATCACACTCTGAGGCGGTTGATCCCATTTGTAACGAGAATGGATTAAACCGGTCAGCCTCTTAACATAACAATCGAAAGGAATGTCTGGAATATCCAGGGTCCGGACTTCATCAGCTATTCTTTTCAAAAGCAATCTGGGCACACCTATTTATGAGTGCAGCTCCGGCGTCGTTTCGGTATAAATATTAAGCGGTCCATCAGAGGCGTTCAAGTACCCACCAGTTGACGCTCGGTTTCTCTTTTCGTTAGTCCCCGATGCAATGATTGCGTGATTTTTATCAAGAGAAAATGGATCAGTTTAATCAAACCATCGAATATTTAAATGACCTGGAGTCTAATCTGAATGATTTCTTTCTCCTCGTGAATGCTATCATCATTTTTCGTAAGTATAACACATTTTAACTTTTTTTAACTAAACAATTTACTTTTAGCCTACTGTCTGTTCTATTAATAACATAATATAGTATTAGTAAGACTGATGGCATTCGTAACGTGTCATATAGCTCGGAGTTGGATAGACCATGTGCTCCTGTATATATTTCTTTTTCTCCGTCTTCCTTTCTTTGTCCTTGGCTAACATATTTCCTATAACATTTTTGTAGTGATTGTACACATGTGCAGGATTTAGACTTGGTGAGGCCATTATTTATAATAAAGCTCGTAGGCCCCTTATTAAAAAAAAATTACAAGGTCCCACAAAACTTGAAAACATATTTGCCTTTTAATTATTTAATAGCGAGGTAATCGCGGCCTTATTCTATGAAGTTTCAAAAAATCTAAAATCACAGTATATGTCATATTGATGGAAGCTGGAAGTTTTTCACTGTTCTGGATTTTCTAACACACTACAATTTCAATAACAACAGTACACATAAAATTTGAAAAGCACCCCAAAATATTCTGAAATTGAATGAGACCCCTAGGGGGAGGGGGAGGCCCTAAGCCGTAGCTTGTTTAACTTATGCCTATACATCCGGCACTGACTGTATATAGTCAGGCCCGCCGTGGAAAACCGTGGGCATTGAACAAATTGTTTTAAAGGTACCCTGTCTACATGTTTCGATGAATGTTTAATAGACGGCAGCTTACTATGTAAACTGTCTGTCTAGTGGGCATGCGCGGGCTTTATATTACAATTATGCGTGACAAAACATTTAGTGAAATATGATGCCAGCTGCTATATAGTGAAATACGAAATTAAGCTTTTATCATCCATCGACTAGTCTCTCTGTTTATTAACTTTTGTTATTATTATTATTTATTGGTTTGCTTCCGGTTAATCGCTTCTTTCGGTTCATAATTAAATGCCGCTTCAAGAAAGTTACATTCATTTGAAAAGCAAAGAGAGACCGAGATATTTTGGTAACTTTTATAAGCCTACAGAAGATTATTTTCACCTAATGCACCGCAATGAACCTTTTTTTTTGTAATACTGAAAATAGATGAATTATGTATATAGTCATGACAATGGAAAACTTGTTGTTCAATGGCCGCCTGAGTTTCTTAGATGATTCGAGAAATGGGTAGCGTAATAAAATACACAATCAGTAACTACAGTTAACAACGCATGCGCGACAACTATAACAATTATCGCTGTATACACGAATCGGTGTATACACGAAGTATCGCTGTAAACACGAAGTTATCATTGCTACACGCCATTCCCATCTTAAAATCCTGGGTCAGCCCTGAATAGGGTGTGTCTAAAGCCAGCTTAAAGCAATAACCGCATTTATACCCCAGACATGCTTGGCTCGCCGGGTATCTTTGGCATGACGTTAAACGTTTATGATTGACTGGATGTCCACATAAAGCATGGATTAATTAGTCCCACCAGGGTTTAAACATCCATAGATCAATGGTTGGCACTATAAGGGATTACCAAGGTACCTCACCGAGAGCACTAGGGGAAAACAATAGAAAATGCCCCGCGCATTGAACTCTCTTGCATTATGTCTTAGAGCTGTTGCGTAACAGAATCACGCAGATGATGACGAAATAGCACGCGTGTAAGTCCTGATGGTAGCATACGCCCATTAAAAGCCCCATTGACTTACACACTAAATCACAAAAATAATGTGGTCTCTAAGTCTAGATAGAATATCTCACTTGCTAAACACTACCCATCACTGGATAGCTGCCAAGTTGGCCTTTCATGGCACTACCAAGTTTCCGTATCATGACCGCGCAGATTTTTTGCTATCAGAGCCTGAAGTTTTCGTCACTTGTAAACAAACCTCTTCACTCAGTATAGTAGACAATTTTCGTACGCTGCTCCTGGGAGGCCTAAATGGGTCTAAAATTGCGCCAATTGACCCGATTTATGCACCACATGTACTTCCATTCATGCTCTTCAATATGCAAGCCATTTAAAACCAGATCCTGAAATAACAGGTCAAACAAGTTATTATCCTGCTGCTCTTTGGCACTTTTCCTGAAGGAGAACAATCGGGCGGATGGATATAGACTCTAATAGGAGTATGCCACCTAATAACACAATGTGTGCAGACTGAGCAACATAATGGGACAACTTTGGTGTGGTGCCAAAAAAAACACAAGTTATTAATCACCCTAACACCGGAGAGGATTGGCGTGCACCGGTTTACCGGCACGTAACCGGTGTGCCGGTAATCATTTTATGTTGCTTTATCATCATGCTTATTGTAATGTTGGCAATTGCAATTTTCCTAGTAACTGTTCCTTGTATATTTCAATGTATACCATCAAATGTTTTGATTTGCCTAAAATACCTTTCATGTGCAGAACTGTTTTTTTTTTTTCTCCTGCAATTATATCTAGTGACAATGGGTGTTTGTAAGCTATTAACGTATTTTCCTTTATATTTTGACTTTATAGTTATGCAATGTGGTTTCGCGTTCCTCGAAGCTGGTTCTGTCCGAGCAAAGAACACCACTAACATCTTGATGAAGAACCTTCTCGATGTTTGTAAGTTCATTAATATTTAGTAATTAATTAATTAATATGCCAATTAAAGTGTGTGCATGGACGCAGTATCCGTTCTCCTGAGAAATATGTTACTTATGGCAAATACATTAGACTTAATTTCGAACCTTTTTACAACAACAAAACACTCAACCTGGTTACGGCGATCATAATTAGCTGATATGCAATTTCTCATAACCTAATTCATTTAAGATATAGGCGATTATCTTTGTTAATATTGTTGTGAAGCCTTATGAAATAAAGTCTCACATATGTCTTTTAGCACGAGCAATTTAGGCTTCTTAATAACGTTCGCACAACACATATCAAAATCATTTTTAAATCCATATAAGGCATATAGCTGAACATGAAATTTTGCTGAGGGTTACTTGATAAGCGCAATCAACACATTCCATATATATTTCATTTTTTTTCTCTCGTTTCACCACAGTTCTGGGTGCAGTGGCCTATTGGGCGTTTGGTTACGCCTTCGCATTTGGAGACCAGTCCAATTCCTTCATTGGCTTCTCCAATTTCTTCTTTATCAACTTACCAGACACAAGCCTTTCATTTTTCTTCTTCCATTTTGTGTTTGCTGCCACCGCAGCTACGATTGTCTCAGGTGCCATGGCTGAAAGAACATCCTTTTTAGGATACATGATATATTCTGTGTGTATCACAGGTTAGTATACTCAACATTCAGTCTGAACACAATACATAACTCACTCGATATCGGTAGTATGAAAGTCATTCGGGTAGTTCATTTAATCCTTTAAAGTAATACCATGGATTGAAGGATATGGGAGATTCATTCTTCCCATAATGCACCTCCACATTGAATAGCGACAGTTCGAATTTTACCATTATGAGAAGATTTGCCCCCTTAATTGTTTTAATTGCATATTGAGTGAAAAGCTTATAGTTACATATACCAGTGACGCGTCAGTTCGAAGTAGCACATCCCTGCATATACCTATCTCTTCCGTTCTGATGCCTACTGGGATCCTATTTTCGAAACGATGTAGCCATCCACGCTGAACAATTCGATGTTATCGATCCACGCCGAAACGATTCGATGAATCCATGTTAACTGATATTAAGCATTTGAATGTAAAATATATCAATATTGGCAATAATCCAACCTTTTTGTTATATCGCCAAAACTGCAGACCTTAACGATATTTGCCTGATTATTCGTAAGTCTAACAATGATACTAATATAATATGTATACTGTTTACTTGATCTGCATACTATATACTTGGTCTGTATACTATATACTTGATACGTATATACTGTATACTTGATCTGAGTACTATTTACTTGATATGCATACTATAAACTTGATCTATATACTATACACTTGATCTATAATCTGTATAGTTGATCTGCATGCTGTATATTTGATATGTAAACTGTATACTTGATCTGCATACTATATACTTGATCTGTATACTACAGTAAATAGGCCTACTTGATCTGTATACTGTATACTTGATCTGTATAATTTAAACTTGATCTGTATGCTATATACTTGATATGTAACTATAAATACTTGATATGTTAACTATATATATCTCTATAGATATATATACCTATAATCCTATATATATATATATATATATATATATATATATTCCTCCTGTCATCTTGGATAATTTCTTTAATTTTTTTTCTGGAAGGTTTTGTCTACCCAGTAGTAAGTCATTGGGCTTGGTCTGGTACTGGTTGGCTCGGGGCAGGTCCTGGTAACCCTAACGTCGGATATCAGGTAAGGTTTATTTCTTTTTGATGGTGATGACTATGATAAAAATTGATGATAAAAAATGATGAAAAACTGATGAAAACCCACCTTACTATGACCCGGCATGGAATCAAACCCAGAACCTCCTGATTGCTACGCCTTATTGCTTCAAATGCCACCGCCTTTCTCTGCTCGGCCACAGCACCGGTAGAAAAAGTACCAGCAAAAAAATTGAAATCATCTCAAAATCCAACTGTCCCTTAAACGTATATAGTGAGATATATATTTTGTACGTTGATGTCCCCCGAATTTCTGACAAACTATTTGCAGTCACTTTAAATTATTCGAGCCGGAACGAGTATGGGCACATACTTGTTGCACATTGGGAATGTTTGCCGAAGGCTCGTGTAAGTTCAGAATCAAATCAACAATGTACGGCCAATGCAACGGTGGATAGCCACTATAAACCTACATTATTATTGAGAAGCCAACACTGTTAAATCTTCATTGGAATACCTGTGGTAGGAATTCAATGTAACTCTTCTTGAAAGACATCACGTAAAACAATATATAATTACGTGAATAGTTGTTTACTTTTTTTTTTCTTTTTTTGATCTCTGTAGGACTTTGCAGGCTCCAGCGTAGTCCACATGGTCGGTGGAACGGCGGCACTTATAGGGGCAAGTGTCTTGGGACCGAGGACTGGTAGATTTACTAATGGATCAGACTTCAGAGGACACACAGTACCGGTAAATAATCATCGAATCGAATGTACTTGATTAATTAGCTTTGTGTGTTTGTGTCCTTTTTTATTACAGTGTATGCAACATGCAGAGATGGAAGTTACAGTTTAGGCGTTATAATGTAATGTAAGGTGCATTTTGACTCTGCTAAAATACACTTGTCCAAGTCTGTATTAATCTTCTCTAATCTAACACTAATAGTATCATACAGAGCCTTACATACGACTAGTCGGAATTTAAGCTTCATTTTAGGATAGCGCCATCTCCATTTACACACGCCACATCCCAGAACCTTTCATTTTTATCACGGTATTAATCCCGATAGAAGCTATTGTGAGTCATCTCAAAGAATGTGAACCTAAATTTGTTGTGTTCTTTTTAAGATAATGACACATCAAAAGTTACATGACAACTCTTTCTTGGAGAATTAAAGGGTCTATACAATGAATTAAGTTTATGCCATGCGTATACATACATGTCATATATATGTATCTCGTTGCAAGAAAATATCGACATATTAGCACATACATGTCCTTTAAACTTATGAACACATCACCAATAATAACTATTGTATTACATGTCAGCCGCTTTTGCTGTCAAATATTTTTGATCTTTAAACAACCGCGCCTCAAACTAGTGTAGATCTTTTTTGTTCCATTTTATGTCCACAATTATCTGCAATGGCCAGTCCTCTACATGCAAAGTGTTGAATAAATTTACATAAATTAATATGTGTTAGGGTGTCACATTAGAATAGTATAATTTAGTTAATTTGTATTTGTATGACAGAAGAAGTCAATCTGTCAGCTGTTTATTTTAGAAAGTTTTTTTTTAGTAACTTTTACTTTAGTCAATGCTGGTTGTTGTTGATGTTGGAAAGTAGTATCCAAGGATGTAGGACAATTTACATAAACCCTAATCCCTCTATTCACTACAAAAATACAAGGTAGCATAATTGAGTATGTATACAAAAGAAACATCACCAGGTCAGGGCATAGTATAATAATACAAAGGTACAGGGTAGCATAGCATAGCTAGTGCACACAAAAGAAACCTACCAGGGCAGGACATAGTCAAGATGACAATGTATTGTATTGCCAAGTTATGCAAATTGATACACTATTAATTATGTGTGACATCACATCCAGCCAGTGAAGTGAGTGTTGGATAAGATTTTTATTCACTCTCCAAAATACCATCATCAGATTGAGTCCTGCTATATCTCTTAGCTGAAAAAGACGGAGCTACAATATTGTGATTTTCATATCATGGGGCACAGGATCCTATATATAGGATACCTGTATTGAAGCCTGGGCTGGCATACTTTAATTAATATCTGGCATTTAACTGTGAAAGCTTGAAACACAATTTTTCCCTGGAGATTCCAGTATCACACAATATTTAGTGTTCTGGATAGGGCAGCTTGTCGGCAGAGTTGGGATGGAAGTACATCACCTGACCGGATAAAGTAAAGCTGTATTGCAGAGCTCGTCTGACAGTTTAAGAACTGGAACCATTTGCCACTTTCCTCTCACATTGGGTCGAAGACCGGAAGCTTTTGAGGATAGTTTTATCACCGACTATAACACCTACCACAACCTGATATCAGCAACCACGTGTCAACAAGTATTGTCAACACCTTTAGGCAATATTCGTCATAGTGACAACTCAGAACTCATTTTTTTTTTAAGATAAATGTTAAATCAGAATTTCATGATGTAAAGGGGGGAAAGCTCTTCAGACTCGAAGAGGTAATCTCATTCTTCTATAGAGAAAAGAATATCCAATTAATATATATTAAGACTAAATTTATACGTGCCAGTTTGCTCTCTCGCAATTGAAAAAGATCCAGGGGTATCAAAACTTTGGAAAGTCTTAACCTTTTCAGCAGTTAAGCTAAATCTAGTATATGTTATCCTCTGGTAAAGATTGCGCCAAAGCAATCTGTTATCTCTAAGTATTCAGGAGTCCTACGTGTTCCTAAGCAGTATTACAGAACGCTGTAACCTTTATTTTGCATGTTCCTTTTTTTTATTATTTTAAGGAGAAAGTTCCTCCTCAATAAATACCTATTCACTTAAGAAGTTGAATTTATAAAACTTGTTCTGCATCATTAGTTGGTTGGAGTATTTCTTTTTTACATTGCATATTGATTTTGGATAGCCGCTAGGCGAATGTGTCGCATTGCCACTTGCATTCTTTTTGTGGGTGACAATTAAATGGGGGCCTGTCCTGGAATTCTATCCAAGATTTAAGCATAAGCATTTTCTTTGACAGAAGTGAAAAATACATAACTGGTTGGTGTCATAAAATTCAACCTGTGAATTATATGTATATTAATTGTTTGTATTTACTTGTATTCGCAGACGAATTCCGCAAGAGCAGCTCTTATTTGGTCGGTCTACCTGTGTACTTCCATTCTAGCGTCTTACTGGCGGTCCCGACAAGAACTGAAGCAACATCTAACGTAATGTTGGTTGGCAAGTAGTTAATTGTGTTTTGTATTTTACATGTTTTATGCCAGACGTGAAATCCACTTACACAATTAGTGTATCATTGTTGTTTAATCGTACAACTGTGTTACCTATGATATGAAATTACATTGTTGTCGGATGTAACTATAAATTGCGCGCACTCTAAACTAAACTGCAGGCATCAGTAATTGGTTTCAATACATTGTCATTGTTATACATTAGTCATGACTAGTCAACTAGAGTTAGAAAAACTTGTGTCAATCGGAGAAAAGTTAGGTCTCAAAGGTGTAGAACTAAAACAATTCTTAGATGATGAAAGGGACAAGCTTAAGCAAGAACGAGATGAAGAAAGAGATCGAAGAGCTAAGCAAAGGGCGATTGACGCACACGAACAAGAAGAAGATAGGCAGAGACAAGAAAAGATAGAAAGAGAAAAGGCAAAGCAGTTAGAAATACAACTCAAGATAGAAGAAGCGAAGCAAGCCCAAGCTGAGGCACAAGCACAGATAGGCAATGGAGGTTATCATGGTAATGGTAGTGCAGCAAGAAGTAGACCACCTAAACTGCCACCATTCAACCAAGAGAAAGACGACATTGATGCATATATCAATAGATTTGAACGTTATGCCACATTGCAAGGTTGGGATAGGGATACTGTATGGGCCACAAGTCTTTCAGCACTTATTCAAGGTTGTGGATTGTTTGAATATTCATCACTTTCACTTGAGGATTCCAAAGATTACGACAAGGTAAAGCAAGCCTTATTACGTGCATACCACCTTACAGCCGATGGTTTTAGGAAGAAATTTCGTGATATTAGACCTGCACATGAAGATACAGGAACCAAGTATGTCACAAAATTAAAGAATTATCTCCATAGATGGATGGAATTAGAGGAAGTAACTACTTATGAACAACTCCAAGACATAATATTGAGAGAGCAGTTCTTGAACTCATGTAGCAAAGATTTGGAAACATTTCTGAAAGAAAGAAAGCCGAAGAACATCACAACAATGGGTGAATTTACCGATCAATATGTAGAAGCACATGGAGGTTGGTATCCTGGTCACTCCAAGAATAGTAGAAGTACTCAAAACAGTAATTCCACGAGGAACCAGAATCGTAACAACGGAAGATTCCACAATCACAATCAGAAGTTCCAGCAACAAAATCAGAAAGGGAAAACGTATTCTGGGCAGAGAAGTGAACCCAGGAAATGCTATATTTGTGATAAACCAGGCCACTTTGCAAGAGACTGTAGGACAAAGCGAATGCAAACCATGGCTCTTATGACAGATGTATTTAGTGACATGATGGAGAAACGCGCCTCAACTTTGACCGAACAGAACCTTCCAGACAAAAAGGAAACTGGCGGTGCATGTACAGACATTGGGGCATTCATGATGGTAAAGCCAGATCCTCATCTATTCCAAGCAAGTAAGAAGGGATTCTTCACATTAGATTGTGGTCACAAGTTAACTGTATTGACTCAAGTTACAGCCGCATGTAAAGATCAGAATTTATCGTCGATGCCTGTTCAAATGGGTAAGATAGGGAATCAAAGTGTTAAAGTATTACGGGACAGTGGATGCAGTGGTGTAGTTGTAAGATCTCAGTACGTCAAGCCCAGCCAAATGACAGGTGACGTTAAAACTTGCATCCTGATTGACGGTACGGTACGACAATATCCCGTTGCCAACATACTCGTGGATACTCCATACTTCTCAGGTTCAGTTTCGGCCTTGTGTATGAATGATCCAGTCTATGATTTAATTCTAGGGAATGTCCCAGGTGTACGAGAACCTACCAATCCAGACCCGAATTGGGAAGAGTCACAGACACAGGATCAACCAGTACAACCACCACCAAATGTAACCAAGCCTATGGCAATAAGGAATGATGATGACCCAAATACAGTTGCCGCAGCACAGACAAGGAGTCAGAGCAAAGCAAAAGAGAAGCCCTTTAAAAAGTTAAAGGTATCGTCCCCGATTGGTGAAGAGGTTACTGCAGACATGCTACGTGAAAAGCAACAACAGGACCCCACCTTGGAAAAAATCAGACAGTTAGCCGAAACAGGAGATGATAAAGTGAGTAAAAATGGGAGTACTCATAAATATGTGAAGTCCAGTGGCATTCTCTACAGAGAATTTAGTTCTCCTCGAGTGGAATTTGGAAACAGATTTAGGCAGGTAGTAGTTCCAGTTGACTACAGAGATCATGTATTAAAGGTAGCACACGAATCGATTCTAGGGGGTCATCAAGGATCCAAAAAGACGCGTGATAAAGTAATGAGTGACTTTACATGGCCTGGAATGCAAGCAGACGTTACCAGGTATTGTCAGTCGTGTGATGTATGCCAAAGAACCCTCCCTAAAGGTCGTGTTACTAAAGTACCATTAGGAAGTATGCCGCTGATTGAAGAACCATTTCAAAGGGTAGCAGTAGACTTAGTAGGACCGATCAAGCCAGCCACAGAGCGTGGACATCGATACATATTGGTTTTAGTTGACTACGCAACTAGATACCCAGAAGCAGTACCAATGAAAACCATTGAAGCTGAGTCAGTAGCTGAGGAACTCCTTAGAATTTATTCAAGATTAGGCTTCCCAAAAGAAGTATTAACTGACCAAGGATCTCAGTTTGTCTCTGGCGTCATGAAAGAAGTTAGCCGATTATTGTCAATTCGCCGATTAACCACGACTCCGTACCATGCCATGTGCAATGGGTTGGTAGAGAAATTTAATGGCACATTGAAAGCAATGTTAAAGAAGATGTGCGATGAAAGGCCTAAAGATTGGGACAGATATATAGATCCCCTACTGTTTGCGTACAGGGAAACGCCACAGGAAAGCACAGGCTTCTCGCCATTTGAACTGCTATATGGGCGGACCGTGCGTGGTCCTATGCGGATTCTTAAGGAATTATGGACCGGCGAATCAGAAGTAAGTGAGACGAAGACTGTGTACCAGTACGTGTTGGACTTACAGGAACGTTTGGAGCAAACATGTCAACTAGCACGTGAGGAGCTCAAGAAGTCTAGACAAAGGTACAAAACGTACTACAACAAGAAAGCAAGAGTAAGAAACATGAAAGTAGGAGAAGAAGTCCTCCTCCTTCTCCCCACTGATAAGAACAAGCTACTTATGCAGTGGAAGGGACCATTTCCAATAGTGGAGAAAGTTGGTACAATGAACTACAAAATAGACTTTGGCCATAGGGTCAAAACATTTCACGCCAACCTGCTAAAGAAATATAACAGACGTGAAGTGGCAGCTACTATGTTCGAGATGCCAATACAAAGTATGTATGAAGTTGTCTGCACATCGGTTCTAGAAGATGAACCACAAGAGGAATCTGGTATATCTGAACTCAAATCATTTTTCACAGATGATCTTATACATCTTCCACCTATGTTTCAGAAGGAGCGAAGTACTGATGTGAATATCAGCGGACAATTAGGAAAAACAAAAACTCAACAGGTACAACAAATATTGACAGAGTTTGAAGACAGTTTGACTGACCTACCGGGGAAGACAAAGCTCGGTGAACATGTCATCAAAGTCAGCGATACAACACCTATAAGGAGTAAACCTTATCCAATACCACATGCTCTTCGAGATGATATCCGCAAGGAGATCCAAAGTATGCTGAGGATGGGCGTAATATCGCAGAGCAAAAGTCCATACGCTTGTCCGTTGGTAGCATTAAAGAAGCCGGATGGATCTTTGAGGGCCTGTTGCGACACACGCAAAATTAACATGATCACAGAGTTTGATGCTGAGCCTGTTCCAGACCAGGAAGAGATTTTTGCAAAGTTATCCAAGGATTGCTACTTCAGTAAAATCGATCTGAGCAAAGGTTACTGGCAAATCCCAATGGCAAAAGAGTCGAAGCCATTAACAGCATTTGTGACTCATGATGGGTTATACGAGTTCAATATGATGCCATTTGGTCTTGTGAATTCTGGTGCTACATTCAACAGAGTGATGAGGAAGCTTCTTAAAGGAATTGAGAATGTCCATAGTTATGTAGATGATATCCTGATACACACTCAGACATGGGAGGAACATCTCCAGAGAGTAAAAGAAGTCTTCACAAGAATCAAGAAAGCCAACTTGACGGCTAGACCTACAAAATGTTTCATTGGGTACAATGAGGTGGAATTTTTAGGACATATTATAGGAGAAGGTAGAGTAAAACCCAAACCTGACAAAATTAAAGCCATTCAGCAAGCAGAGAGACCAACTACAAAGACTCAAGTGAGATCATTCTTAGGGTTGGTAGGTTACTACAGGAAGTTTGTACCAAACTTCGCAGCCGTGGCAGTACCACTGACTAACTGTACGAAGAAAGGGGAACCAAACGTGATTAGATGGGGCGAGAGCCAGGAACAGGCGTTCCAAACACTGAAGAGTAAGCTTGCAAGCTCACCGATACTTCAGCTCCCCGACCTCCACAGAGAATTCACACTTCGGACAGACGCTTCGGATACAGGAGTTGGTGCGATCCTTCTTCAGGAGTTTGCAGGTGAAAAATTTCCAGTAGCCTATGCTAGCAAAAAGCTGAACAAGAGTCAAATGAGATACTCAGTGATGGAGAGAGAATGCTTGGCCGTAGTCTGGGCTGTACTCAAGTTTGAGCCATATCTCTATGGCAAGGAATTTGTAATAGAGACAGACCATCAACCATTGACATGCATTCGGAAGTCGAAAGTGGCAAATGGAAGGATAATGAGGTGGGCACTGGCATTACAGCCATATCGTTACCGCATCCAAGTGATAAAGGGAGCCGATAATGTAGGGGCTGACTACTTGAGTAGAAGTACAGAAATAATGCAAGCCAATTTCTTATCCTTCATCAGCAAAGAGCTGTAAGAAATTCATTTCCAATAGTGTATGGAAATGTGTGATTTCAGGAAGCTTAGGGAGAAGCAGAGGAAATTGAAGGAGATTTCAGTGCAGGATAGGCTGAAACAAATATCCTAATGTGAGATGTGTATAAATGTGTTAGACACATTTTATTAAAGGAGGGAGTTAATTGTCACATTAGAATAGTATAATTTAGTTAATTTGTATTTGTATGACAGAAGAAGTCAATCTGTCAGCTGTTTATTTTAGAAAGTTTTTTTTTAGTAACTTTTACTTTAGTCAATGCTGGTTGTTGTTGATGTTGGAAAGTAGTATCCAAGGATGTAGGACAATTTACATAAACCCTAATCCCTCTATTCACTACAAAAATACAAGGTAGCATAATTGAGTATGTATACAAAAGAAACATCACCAGGTCAGGGCATAGTATAATAATACAAAGGTACAGGGTAGCATAGCATAGCTAGTGCACACAAAAGAAACCTACCAGGGCAGGACATAGTCAAGATGACAATGTATTGTATTGCCAAGTTATGCAAATTGATACACTATTAATTATGTGTGACATCACATCCAGCCAGTGAAGTGAGTGTTGGATAAGATTTTTATTCACTCTCCAAAATACCATCATCAGATTGAGTCCTGCTATATCTCTTAGCTGAAAAAGACGGAGCTACAATATTGTGATTTTCATATCATGGGGCACAGGATCCTATATATAGGATACCTGTATTGAAGCCTGGGCTGGCATACTTTAATTAATATCTGGCATTTAACTGTGAAAGCTTGAAACACAATTTTTCCCTGGAGATTCCAGTATCACACAATATTTAGTGTTCTGGATAGGGCAGCTTGTCGGCAGAGTTGGGATGGAAGTACATCACCTGACCGGATAAAGTAAAGCTGTATTGCAGAGCTCGTCTGACAGTTTAAGAACTGGAACCATTTGCCACTTTCCTCTCACATTGGGTCGAAGACCGGAAGCTTTTGAGGATAGTTTTATCACCGACTATAACACCTACCACAACCTGATATCAGCAACCACGTGTCAACAAGTATTGTCAACACCTTTAGGCAATATTCGTCATAGTGACAACTCAGAACTCATTTTTTTTTTAAGATAAATGTTAAATCAGAATTTCATGATGTAAAGGGGGGAAAGCTCTTCAGACTCGAAGAGGTAATCTCATTCTTCTATAGAGAAAAGAATATCCAATTAATATATATTAAGACTAAATTTATACGTGCCAGTTTGCTCTCTCGCAATTGAAAAAGATCCAGGGGTATCAAAACTTTGGAAAGTCTTAACCTTTTCAGCAGTTAAGCTAAATCTAGTATATGTTATCCTCTGGTAAAGATTGCGCCAAAGCAATCTGTTATCTCTAAGTATTCAGGAGTCCTACGTGTTCCTAAGCAGTATTACAGAACGCTGTAACCTTTATTTTGCATGTTCCTTTTTTTTATTATTTTAAGGAGAAAGTTCCTCCTCAATAAATACCTATTCACTTAAGAAGTTGAATTTATAAAACTTGTTCTGCATCATTAGTTGGTTGGAGTATTTCTTTTTTACATTGCATATTGATTTTGGATAGCCGCTAGGCGAATGTGTCGCATTGCCACTTGCATTCTTTTTGTGGGTGACATAGGGTCAAAGTGCATTTATAGCAAATTGCCATCGGATTTGTGTGGTATTGACCTCATTTTGTTTTTCTTTCAGCTTGTTGCGCTAGGTGGGTTCATCCTCTTCTTCGGGTTCTTTTCCTTCAACGGAGGATCACAAGCGTCCATAAGTTCACCTGGAGATGGAGTCGTTGTCGCTAATGCAATCACCAATACCATTATCTGCGGGGCAGCAGCCGCCCTGGTCTCCCTGGTTCTTGGCAAGTTAGTGTATGGGAAAATGAAATGGAGCTTGCTGGTGACCATCAATGGTGGACTGACTGGAATGGTAAGCTAACTTCAATTTAATCAATTGGAAAACTTAATACTGTATAACACGTCTGGGCTTATGCAAATAACATCGTCAGAATCATTATTTAAAATTAGCCAATTATGCTACCAGAAAAGAGAAATAACAACGCACCCGGCATCAAATCACCGAAAGTGGGTTGCAAATTAGCCCAAATCAGAGCCGAATGGTCGACCCCCCTCCCCTCGCCTCCCTTCCCCTCCCCTCCACCAACACCACTTTGTAAAATATCTAATGTCTATAGAACGGGTTAATCTTGGAAGGTCACAAAGCACTGGTGCAAATCATTTACATATTTGCAAATTTCTCTTGAAAAAAAATGTACATCTTGGTTGGTTTGAATGGTTCCCTGATATTACTAGTAGTTTAGTTTCTTGTTTTAGGACGTTGTAAAATGTAGCCTAAGATTATTCCAGATACACTAGATCTGGAACAGCACCATACTTTTCATAAAACGAGTAGGCCTATGTCTCAACACATCATTGCACGGATTCATTATACGTCATTTTTCGTAAAGACTATATCATATCTTAGCAACATCTAACACGCCGGTCATCCTTATGTGATTTCAAAGCGTGTCAACCACTGTTTATTAGTTTAAATAAACGCATTGTACACTAAGAATGTACTTACGGAGTGATTTCATGTGTTAACGTGTTTGGAAAGTGACCTTATGTGTTACTTTCACGGCAAAGCCCATTATACAATAAGTGCTGTAACAACTAGCAGTATACTCGACGATGCATGTGCAGTTATAAAAGCGAGCATTCGATATTATTTTTGTGACCAAATTCTTACATATCACTGAGTATATCGGCAGTTTATGCATATGTCTGGTTTACTTTTAAAGGTCATTGTCCATTTATCGCACTTTTCATGGTTTTCTCATCGATTTTGTCAAACAACTGTTTCTGAACTCTAAATCTATTCCCCCCCCCCCTTTTTCTTTTCTTCTGCACCATACAGGTCGCTATTTGCGCAGGCTGTAACTCACTCTACGCGTGGGGCGCCTTCGCAACCGGCATAATAGCGGGCGCTATCTTCATTGGCGTTAGTATGCTGGTGGAGAAAGCTCAAATCGATGATCCATTAGATGCTGTGGCAGGTACAAGAGAACTTTTTGTCACTTTCTCAACCTCTCAGCCCTTGCCTGCTGATAGGTCGTTAGTATATGCCCCCTAAAAATATTCTAGAAAATCAAATTATGGTGAACCATTCTCAAATTTGAACAAGCATGTTACATCCAGTAGTAACTTATATAGTTACCCAAACTAACACACTTAATTGTCCTCGGTAGTTGGGAATAATTTCGGGGAACAAAGCCTCTTTATGAAAATTACTTTTGAAAATGTATAGCAATTTTAAGCCAATGCTCATGACCTTTAATAAAACCAATCTCCTTTACAAAACGGCGTAACCTTTTTACGATGATACATCATAATGTATTTACTTCACTCCTCAAGATAAGATAACTCATCTTAAAACGAGATGACTTCACTCTTCCCTTACCTGTGTCCTCTCAAGATAAGATGACTTCACTCCTCCCTTAACTGTGTCCTCTCAAGAAAAGATTACTTCACTCTTCCCTTAACTGTGTCCTCTCAAGATAAGATGACTTCACTCTCCCCTTACCCGTGTCCTCTCAAGATAAGATGACTTCACTCTTCCCTTACCTGTGTCCTCTCAAGATAAGATGACTTCACTCCTCCCTTACCTGTGTCCTCTCAAGATGAGATGACTTCACTCTTCCCTTACCTGTGTCCTCTCAAGATAAGATGACTTCACTCCTCCCTTACCTGTGTCCTCTCAAGATAAGATGACTCACTCCTCCCTTACCTGTGTCCTCTCAAGATAAGATGACTTCACTCCTCCCTTACCTGTGTCCTCTCAAGATGAGATGACTTCACTCCTCCCTTACCTGTGTCCTTTCCATATGAGAGTTCTGTCGCGAACGTATACTTGTTTTAATTCAGGAATGGTAGACTTGGAGCTAACAGAATTGCCAGTAGGGTCAGCGGGGACGCGTTGCTCAAAACTCTACCAATTTGGCAGGTTAGGTAGGATTACGTGAAGTACATGATTTGAGAGGAGATATGTGAAACTCGTTGTTAGTAAATGTTCACCAGTAATATTTTGTGTAACTCTATAAAAGGTGTATGATCCCACTTTGCAAACTGTTGCACTTTTGCAAGTTTAAGACCATTTCCGAGAGAAGTGAGAAATTAAATGTCAAATCCCTGGTATCCAAAGTGGGCGTCGCGACCATTTCTAGCTCCCCCCCCCCCGCCCCACCAACTATAGGGTCATCTAGCCCAACAGTTTTAATGTCAGGGGCTTCTCACTGCTCAGTTCAATTTACCTTTGACACCAACAGTTCATCTCGGAGGAGGGCTCTGGGGTATCCTGACAGTGCCTTTGTTGGCCAGAGACAGCGGTGTGTTCTTTACCGGATCTAGTGATGCATTCGTGGTAAGCAGTCTGTCATCCCGGGTGGGGAGCAGGGTGGGGAATATGAGGTGGGGAACAGGGGGTGTTCATTAAAGTTGCCCTTTTGGATTTATGAAAAGTACATGGTTTCTTATTTTTGTAATTAACATTGCTCTCTTTTATCTATAAAAGTGCTCTTTTATTGGAAAATTAAGAGACAATTATGATTAAAAAATACCATTTTATTGGAAACTGCATTCCGGCTTTGAAATTTTTGGTTCAGCGGTTCATTTTGGTGATCAGAAACGTTTGCCGCTCAAATAAAGTCATATGTCCGCTTTCACACCTGCCCCCCTCCCCCTCCCCTTCTCATCCAAAATCCTCCTTCAACCGTTACTGTTGTTAATGTTGCAGCATTACTAACACTTGGATATATCTGGTTGTATATCCCTGAAAATCAATAAATTTCGTTGAATACATTCCCTGACCCACCACCCACCTCCTTCCGCTGCCCACTTACCCCGGTGTAGTAAGAAACTGAGGAAACAATGCCCATATTGCATCTGCATATAGCAATAAGATAATGCCATGTCTGTTTATTAATTTCTTCACCAGGCTTGGGGTTGGAATGTCTTGGGCGCGGCTGTTATCATACTTTGGACGGGTCTCCTAAGTTTTATCCTATTCGGGACTATGTACATGCTGAAAATACTTCGAGTTGATGCAGAAACCGAGATGCTAGGTAACTTACATTATAACTTTCTATTTAATATCCGATTTTCCTTAAAATCTGTGTTTTTTTATTATAAATATTTTATCTTTGCTTGTTCGCAAAGGTCCCTGTGTTCACGTCACTCCTCGAGTCTAGACACGAAGTTAGTACCTCTAGCTGATATACCTCAATACTGTATATATATATATATATATATATATATATATATATATATATATATATATATCGCATGTAAAAGATACCTATATCTGCAGAGGAACCCGAATCTGGTTTCGTTACCTATGTGTTTCCGAGGTACGTATGTGTGCCCCCAGTGAATTTTATTCCCTACTTTTTATTCCTGTGAGTCTTTGGGTCATATGCTTTGTTCACGTTCTTCACTTAATTTCTATTCATATGTAAGCCCCAAGTGAATTTTATTCCCTACCTTTTATCCCTGTGTGTCTTTGGTAATGTGCTTTTATGCACGTTCTTCATTTAATCTCTATCTATATATAGGTTTGGACATTTCCGAACACGGAGAGGCGGCCTATCCAATCATGGCATACCTGAATAACGACCATTCTAACGGTACAGGTATGTATATATATATAAATAGGCTAACGCTAGGTAGATAATAGATGCATCCATTAATGATACAGGTATGTATATAAATAGACTAACACTAGGTAAATAATAGAAACATTCATTAACGAAACAGGTATGTATACAAATAAATAGGCTAGCGCTAGGTAGATTTTTTATTTAGTATACTCATTACTGAAAGAAATGTAATCAAACCAGAAACAGACAAGGGCTAATCTTGTACCTTCACCCTATGTAATCTGCTCTTCGTGAGCCCCCTACCCTCACCCATCCATCCACCCACCCACACCCCTCCTCTATCTCCCTTCTCTCACTCTCTCTCCCGTCCTAGTATCTAATAACTTATAACCCTGCCCTTAATAGAATCACCCGGATCTTGAGACTCTATAAGAACACTTTAATTGTTAACCGCCAGCCGACCCCCCCCCCCCTCCACCCCTCCCCTCTACTCTCATACCTTTCCTACTCGTTCTAATTCAATTACTCATTGGCTTAGTACGGTATATCTGGCATATATATATATAAATGAAAATCGTAATGAGTTGGAAAATCAAGAACAGTGAAAAAACTTTCAGCCTCCACCGGGATTCGAACCACGGGCCTCCCGCTCTGTACGCGGACACCCTAACCACTAGGCTATGGACGCTGATTGTATGTCCAGAGGTTCGAAACCGGTAAGGAAGATCGTAATTCCACTGTAGGCGTTTGCCACCTATATCGAACAATACTAGTTCTGTTTTTGGTGACATATTTTGCCCTACTCTAGAGATCAAACATGATGCTATCCAACTCGAAAATCATTTGTGATTCCTAAAGCCGGATCTCGAAAGAGATACTTTGAACAGACTTGATGTATATATATATATATATATATATATATATATATATATATATATATATATATATATATATATATATATATATATAATCACTAAGTTGTCACATAATTAGTTGGTGTTTTCAATATAACATATAATGATGTGTCTTTGATGTTTATTTACCTTTTAAGGTAACGGCCACCCCCTAGCCTCCATTCCGGTACATCTGACTGCCGTACCTAACCCTGCCTACGAGACGGAAGCTGTTAACGATAAGGACAACAAGGAGATCGTATAGAGACACCCCGAGCGTGGTTTAGTTTTAAAGATGGATTTAATATGATTTAAAGGAGAATTATAAACGAAACTGCATACTAATTTAAATCATTAATAAATAATTTAAGTGTGATGTCGATATGTTGAAAGAGTCACGGGGTGTATACCAGTTTGTCTAAAGTTTCAAATACAAGAAACCATGCATGTTTATGAATATAAGCCTTGGTCGTTCCTTCTCTCAGGAGGGAGATATAACCAGACGTTCGAATGTGATCAGATTTGCATCTAGCGCCATATTTTATTTCGTTTACTTTCTTGTTATTATGTTATTATTAAAAATTAAAAAATTAAAAATTAATTAAATTGCACTGAGATTGTACTTGTTACAAAAAATGAGACCCCAAACGCCACAGTATATATTATAGGCCTACTTCATTTACTCATACCATTTATTAGTTATATTCGACCTTTACGTAAATGATGTGAATAGTTTATCACTGACGTAAAGATCAAGTGTCTATGAATTCAATATGTTTTTACTGGGATAGTTGTTTCAATGGTTAATTTGCAATGTAAAATTTTAAAGTGAAAATATACTGCAATTTTTTTTTCTTAAAAAATAGGGAATAAAACTTATGATTGTAATATGATTATGATTCTTCTACATTTTTCTACAAATTATAGGGGTTATTATACCATGGGGTCCTTCCCAGTGAACTCACATGTATAAGTAGTGAGGTGTGTGGCCCGCCCCCACCCCCACCCCCACCCCACCCGCCCCACCCCACCCCAGAAATAAAAAAGAACAGAGATTAGACGTCAAATGATGCATTCCCATAAGCCTCTGCATGTGAAGAGGATGAGGTACTTTGAAAAGCCGTCCAAGATAGACCCCTGGCAATAAAGCCGAGCAATTTTACCCAATTTGAACACAAGTCATCATATGCAACAGAGTATGGCTGAACTAGCATACATCCCCGATTTTTGGAATCCGTTGTGTTACCAGAATTATTAAGGGGTTTGTAAGGAAAGAGTGTCGGATGATCACTGGGAGGCATGCTATGTGAAAAACATACTTCGTACCGTAAATATAGGAGGGTTTCAGCTGACGGAGAGACCAAGGAAACTGATACAGGGAAACTTCAAACAGCAATGACGAACGGGCTACCATGTTGCAGACAGGGGTAGTAGTTCTGTTGAGATCGCATCTAGAGCTTTGGGCATTTCCCTATAGCATAATTGCTCATCTTTCTTTTAATTTTGAGATTCAGCATTTCAGCGAAGGCTACATATGTAACTTAGAAAACAATATAAATTGCTGAGAAAGACTTAACTTACAGAATCAGACGTTTAGAATTGACCATGTAGCGGGAGCACACGTATATTGGACATGACCAACTGATGCCCCTCGAATTTGTGACCCCCCCCCCCGCGTCCCCTTCCATCTCCGATTGAACCTATTCAGCATCGTACATTGTATTGTAGCCTTGCAGGCCCACATGTCCATGTCCTACGCCACCAAATTAAGTCACCAAATACACTGTGTTGAGTTACCTACTGTATATGTAAAGCTAGCTGCAAACCGGTAATTTGTCGTTTCGATCGGGGACCAAGCTTGGCAAGGCATACTTTCGCATGAACTTGAAAGGAGTTCTTGATCCTGAACTTTCTTCACTCTGTGTAGCTGTTTATAAATTAAAAGGCCGAAGGTTAATTTCACAAACATCATGCGAATAGTAAACGAACACGAAGCAAAAGTAAAAACAGAAGATCTGATGCCTTACGAAGAATGATCAGGGCTTCTTGCTTAAGATTCGTTATGGCAACCAAAAAAGCCATTCACGGCTCAGTTTTGGAACGGCCAAAAGTCAAACAAAGTTTGAAAAAAGTTTCAAAGGGTAAGTAGCAAGAGAAGGCAGGCTACATTGTTTGTGATATGATTGGTAAATGCACTCAACACTAGGCAACAGTGGGCTGTTTATCTGGCTCAAGAGAAAAAATATCCATTAATGATAGGCTAGGCTACCCAGGCTCTGCTTCTCAAGTCAAGGTTAACATAGAGAAGTTAAGCCTAGCCTAGGTTAGCCCTGGCCTAAGATACATTTACGCTACATTAACTTGGGTGACCAGATATCCCAATGTAGCCTAGACTCGTTTCCACCTGTAAATTAATATTTGTATATGATAGTAACAAGTCACGGACACTCGGTTTACCTTGTTATCCAACTGATCGTAAATGAGCAGAGGTTGTGGCACACTGTACTGTAGATGTCACCTGAGGTTCAATGAGCACTAGGCCTTCTATAGCTCACTGCATTGGCCATTTTTCAATGACTAACAGTTAAATAAGCATTAACTGTGCTTATTTGCTTAAAAATTGGGTAAATAAGCACAAGGCCTAGTGTAACGCATGTATAACTGATATTTGGGTTTATAAGCATTATAGGCTAGTGGAATGTACAAAATTAACCAAGGCATGGTTAATCAATCTGAGCACCATCCTTATTTGCCCCAAAGATCAGGTAAGAAGCTTCAACAAATATGAATATAGGGCCTACCTTAGAACTAGAGTGTGATTTCCTCAAAAGTTAGATTCAATTCTCCCAGAGTATGGTACAGGTAGGCCCATATTTTATAGCCTAATTTTAAAGGTCTCGAGTCAGAAAGCACATATGAAGGGACGTATCTTAAGAATGGAGACATGTATCAGAAGTATATAATTCATGAGTTAAGGCAAACTATACAATTTCAGTAAATTGGTAGAATATGCCATGGACGTTTTTCAGCTCTAGGACAAATTGATGTTTCCTTGTTTCGATAGAGATACAATCAACGTTGATCATTTTCAGAAAGGCTGTATGTTGGGCTTGGTGAAAACTTGCAACTCAGTCACCCATTATGACTCATGCGCAAAGTTGCAGACTACCAACCATGGCAGTTTGAACAAATGTACGCAGTTAAAGTGAAATAATCTTGTCATGAAAGAACTGACAAGCATAGAAACACTGATCACGCGACTTGATCAAAACAGAGAAGGTCATGCAGAGATGGACTTAAGCTTCCACTTAAAAGCCAAACCAAGTTTGTGGTTAGAAAGAACATGCTAATGTGCTTACCAGTATACAGTGTGTCTTTGGATTTTGGACTTAAGAACTTTGAATATACAGTAAGTTACAGAGATCTCTGCTCCAAAAATGTCTGAGAACATCGATTTCCTAGTTATATATGCTTAGATCATTGCAATCCATTTATCTTGCACTCTATATAGGGGTTCTAAGTTCTGAATCAGATAAGCGTCCTCAGTCTACTCAAACTGGCAATAATTCCAAACCAAAGGGCTGGAAGCTGAATTATTCATCCAGTGCTGGGAGTGTCAATCCAAACAGGAATCTCCGGCAGAGGTCATCATCGTCATCGAGGGTGGCAGACCTGGACAAAACATTTCAGAGATTGTCTGTAAAGAACCAGAAGAAACCTATGTAAGTGCAGCATGACACATGGCCAGTGGCATCCACAGGAGGTGGCCTGGAGGGGGGGGGGGGGTGGGCACGTGCCCTCCCCCAAAAATTTGGTCCCCCACAGATGCGATTTGTAGTGTTAAGAAAAATACTCAAACAAAATCTTTATCTGCCTCAATTAAAAACATAAACTCAGCCCGAAAATTCTTGAACATAAAGTTACTTCAGGTCGCAAAATAAAGCACCAGATTGCATCTAAGAACCCTTAATTAATCAAAAATTTCCCAAATGGGAGGGGGACACCCCCTCCACTTAGACTCCTTCCCCAGGACGGAATTCACAAATAAACATTGTGCCCACTTAATTAAGTGCTGTGCCCCCCTCTGTGCATCCCAAGATTGAAATGTCTGGCGACGCCACTGACCATAGTGAACAAGAATCTGATGGCACAATAATGCTGTTAGACCCATCAAAGTTTGGAAGTTTGCAGCTCATCACACACTGAAAGAGTACTGGCATTCTTATTGATCAGTTTCCTATGTCCTAGTATCAACTATATATTCTATCCTATGGAGACTTCATGGGCAGTACTCTGTATGAGTGTGTGATTGCATAGAGTTCAGTTACACAGATGTTATAAACATTGCACAGAGGTTTCGTACTGTTTGTAGCAAAACTATTATAAAGAATTTGTATCAATCTTAACTAGTTATAACCAGTTTCCAATTTTACTGTTCTGTTTTATAATATGTGTAAAAGTAAGTTGGCCTGACATTCCTAGCAATAAAAAATTAAAATAAAAAAAATTATTGTTTTATAATATAAAAGTAAGTTGGCCTGACGTTTCGCACCTTGCAGGATCTTCTTCAGAGGCTACTGTAAACAAATACAAAATTAATTAATAAAAAGAAAATAAAAAAAATTATTTTATTTTTTATTTTATTCTGTTTGATTATATAAAAGCACCTTGTGTTAAGTTGTGTAGCATGATCAAGTGTTAGATGACAATTTGCTTTAATTTTCATGTTTTTAGTAGCCGTCGGTTTTCAAGTTCTTCTGGCACCTGTGACAGTCTGGAAGATGCTGCTCGTTGGATCCTGCAAGATCGTAGCAAAAAGATTGTCATTCTGGCTGGTGCTGGAATAAGCACTCCCAGTGGTATACCAGACTTTCGGTTAGTACTCTGTTTTGGTCTGCAAACAGCTAAGTTACTATTTTGCAGTTTCGGTTTCTTATATATTCTGGTTGTATTGTACGGAAGACTAATGCGGCCATGGCCCCAAAAAAAAAGAAAAAAAAAAGAATATTTATATAGAAGAAAACAAAGTTAAAACGAAAAAAACAAAATTTTTAAAACGAAAAACAAAATTTTTTACTACGAGAAACAAAATTTTTACAACGAAAAAAAAAATTGTTTTCCGTTTTACAAAATTTGTTTTGCGTAGAAAAAATTTTGATTTTCGTTTTAAAAATTTTGTTTTTCATAGTAAAAATTTTGTTTTACATTTTAAACATGTTTTTCGTAGTAAAAATTTTGTTTTTTGTAGTAAAAATTGTGTCTTTTTATCCATGTTTTTTGTTGTTGTTGTCATGGCCGCATTAGTCTTCCGTAGTATTGCCCCTACTTGGATTACATTATTTGAAAGTTGCATCTAATGTTTAACCTGTCACAATCTATGAGTCGGAATGCTGGTAACTGAAAAGTGAAAGCACAAGACATATTTGGGTAACTTTACTTCAAGTTCACCAAATTCACCTTCAGTAAGAGACAATTCAATGACTCATAAAATTAATTTTTACAACTTACAGATAGCACATCACATTCAAATTTTTGAGTCGCAATTCTTTTGACTAGGTTTAATAGCTAATTGTTTGCTAATGAGCTCAGTATTCAAGGAAGTATTTATTAGTTCTCTTAAATTCAGTGGTATCGAATTACTATATGTGTGAATATTACCAGATGTGGTCAAAAGTATCAAATATTTTGTTTTGCTTTACAGAACCCCTGGTTCGGGACTTTACGACAATCTTCAACAATACAAGATACCGTACCCGGAAGCCATATTTGATCTCATGTATTTTTACAATAATCCCAAGCCGTTCTTCACCCTTGCCAAGGAACTCTATCCGGGAAAGTTCAGGCCAAATTATGTTCATTACTTTGTGAGAATGCTGCATGAGAAGGGTAAATTACTACGGATGTACACTCAGAATATTGACGGTTTAGAGAGATGTAAGTCACATTTTTCTTAAATTTTCTTGTAAACAAATATTTAGCCCGCCCGTAAGTTCATCATATAATAATTGATAAAATTCCTTTTTCAAATTTTAAGTGGCTGGTATCCCTCCAGAGAAACTGGTCGAGGCTCATGGAACATTCACAAGAGCTTCGTGTATACGCTGCCAGCAATCTCATGAGGAACATGAAATTAAGGTAAACTCTCAATTTATCAGATGGATTTACAAGTTTTCATAATATGCATAAGATCAAGATAGTAAATTCTCTAAACAAGTGCTTAATATCTGCAAAATACCTGTATAGATAAACTGAGGGAGTAAATGAAAAAAAAAAAAAAAAAAAATATGGGAAACCACCTGCAAATAAAACAGAGTAACTCCCCATTTATTTGCAAGTAAATTTAGTTTTCAAGATGCATGTTAAATTATTTTCAACATTTGTTGACATCTTTGACAATCACTAAGCAGATCTATCAAAGGAAACAAAAAAAAAATTCAAAATATAGTGATATATTGGAGTAATTGGAATCTTCTGCAGTTATTTCTAGCTTGGGTGTCTCCCTAGGTTTGAACCTTCTCACAGTGTATCTGAGAGTATTTGATATTCATGGTGTGTTATTTCATTCTGGACACTGTATTATATGGGATATATCCTATAGAAGGTGTATTTAACAAATTCTGAGATCATATGTTGGTTTTATGTTCCCTTTGTCTGTGTGGAAATTTCCAGATCACCATATGTTTCCATATACAATTTCCTGTGAACATAAAATGTGTTTGATTGTAAAGCAACAAGTTATCAACTCCTTTGGTGTTACAAGTTTGCAAACATTGTGAGTGACATGTTTGATTGTAAAGCAAGAAGATTGAAACACCTATAGAGAGCGGGTATTCTTGCAGGGAAATATGCCGACCAATCAGGGTTACAGAATTGTTTTCATAAGTTTGTTAGTTGATTGGTTTTCCCTTTGTTCTCTCGCTTCGGCAGGCTTTAATCATGACCGATACGATCCCGAGATGTAAAAGACCTAGCTGCACTGTAAGTAACTCAAGATGATAGAGTACAGTGAAATAGGAAATGCATAGAAGGATCACCCATGTGTACAAGCCACTAATACCATGCAATGTGCAACAATGTAGTTATACACACATAGCAACAACATATAGCAACAACAATACACGCATAGCAACTTGCATTGACAGTGGTTTTCACATAAGGAGGTTATCAAGAAGTGATTACATATACACTTTACAGTAGTGTGAACAGAACTGTGGTGAGGTTATATAATAGTTCCATTACAATATATAATTTAACTACCAATATATAGTAATAGCAAAATAAATTGGCAATTGTATAAATTATTTTGGATATGTGCCTAATTGTGAGTAGTTATACGTGGAATGCCTGGCATTCTGTGAAAACTTTTATATGTTTGTATATGTCAGTGCACGTTATGCTGTATGCAAATGGCTGACAATCATATCTTAATAAAGAACTCCTCTTTAAAGGTCAACGGTATTGTCCACAAGTTTTGTCATTTTGAATAAAGTGCTTCAACTTTTCTAAAGTGCTTTCCAGGAGGAAATTGCTTAAAATTTGTTTGCAGACTTTGAGGAATGTTTGATGAAGCAGTAGGATGTCTCAGTGAAAGAATGAGCTTTCATGTTGCCAGTTTTGTTGCCAGATGATTTGTGGAAGTTTGGATATAAGCGACTGTTATCCATTATCTTTCAAAGATGGATTTGCCCTGAATTTATAACACTCTTCTTATAGTTTTCTCAACTTTAGATGGGAAAAACCAGGTACTTGAAGACATTTGTTCCTTTAACTGAGCACTTACATCACAGCAGTTATGACAAAATGATACATTGAAGGTGTGTAATTGCAACCACACAGTCCATCAGGGAAATAATTTAGCTGGTTATCGCATCACAAAATGTGCTGCGTAACGGACAAATTGCTTTACAAAAGTCAAAAATAGTATAGCAGTTGTTGTACACAGGAACCAATAGTACTTACAAGAGACCACATTGACACCCTTCAAAACAGATACGTACAATTTGAACACTAGCTTATTCCATTGACATGGAATTCCTGAGACACCCTTTAAGTTTCTTTGCCTCGTTAAGTGATTAATAAATTGCTGAACTAGTTGCCCATAGTTAGCCACATAAAGAATGATTGAAAGTGACAACTCCAAAGTCTCCAAGCAAAATGCA
The DNA here is from genome assembly GCF_037975245.1 of Apostichopus japonicus. NCBI lineage: Eukaryota > Metazoa > Echinodermata > Holothuroidea > Aspidochirotida > Stichopodidae > Apostichopus > Apostichopus japonicus. Next base: position 601,037 of record NC_092567.1, read on the forward strand.
GTTGTCAGTTACTTTTTAGGGTAAGGGTTGCTTTTCTCTCCTTTTCTGGTGATTATGATCATGGCATGTAGAGAAATTTATCAATTATTTTCATTATTATTTATTACTCATGTAATTGTATCTGTTGTATGAGGATATTCCAAGTAACCTGATTTATTTTCATCATTCAAGGGTTCTTTGTTTACAATCCAACAGGGAGTGGTGAAGCCAGATATTGTTTTCTTTGGTGAAGATTTGCCCAAGAGATTTTTCTATTATTTAAAGGACTTGCCACAGTGTGACATGGTTATTATCATGGGAACATCATTAGAGGTGAGTAATTAGCCATCCACACTTCTTACTACATCAGGCATGAGCTTTCTCGCGAATTCGCGGAATATCCGTGATTTCTTTTCTACCTCAGGGACAAAAACTATTATCCTAACACACTGTAGCATACGCAAACTAGAGCCTATACCGCAATTTTTTTAAAGTTCCGTGATTTTTTTTTTACCCCAGGCTCATCACTGCTACATGTTAGAACACAATATTGTCATTGGAGATGTTTAATACTCTATCCGTGTCAATTGCATTTAAAGAATCTGCCAGAAGTAATAGTTTGAACATAACAAGGTGAAGTTTGTGAGGTATGTGTGGAAGCACAATGTTACTGTTACAGGGGTAAGAAGACACTCCATTTGTGGTGAATGTGTTGTGTAGTAGTTATTGTCCACCTCACAAATCTTTAAAGAAATAGTCAGAGGTATTTAAAAACTATTCAAAACTAACCACATAAATGCAACGCAACACTTCACCAAGGCATATATACTGAAATTAATTATAGGTTACGAGAAAATAACTATATGTGGAAATAACCTCAACCCTTAAAACTGATCAACTATACAAACATGTTTGTGGCGTCGTGGTTCACTTGGCGGCCATATGACCAACCTAGGTAGACCACGTATTTCATATAGACACAGTACCAAAGTTATAAAGTGTTGAAGAAATAAGACTTCAAAGCACTCCAAAGAAGACTTGCTATTGCAAATTACATACACTATTAAGACTTCCATTGTTTCAATCCACTCTTAATGGGAAAAGTCAGTTTATTAACAGATATGAAGTAAATAACTTAAGTAAAAGCCTCTAAAACCTATTGATTACTTACTGGCATTTAGTATCAATAATTCTCTTCATTTTAATAGTTCATTATACTTAGCCTGACTTCTCTAATGTTCTGTTACAACTCAGGCTACTATCTGGTTATTGACACTACATTGATGTAGGTAAATGGTCTGAAATTGTGTTAAACTGTACTGGCTAGGAGGGGTGTTTTTTTCAACAGTAACCCAGGAATAGAGGCCCTGGAAATAATTTGGGGAGTCTTGACAAAGTGAATTTATAATGTCATAATCATGTTGGTAATGTTTCATATTTTTGGTGCTTGTGGTTAGTCTCAAATGTCATTATCCTTCATCTTGTAAATCAGATAAATGTATTATATTTTCAGGTTATCTATGATTAATATGAAAAACCTCTGGAATATTGTTTTAGTTTCCAAGTTCAAATCTTTGACACCAAAGAACCAGATTTTCTTGACCTATATAAAACTGCTGCTTTGCAGTGTTATTGAGTGATGCCTTCCATAGACTTGATATTTCTGGTTTGCAAATTGGGAAATGAAGTTTGGTTCATACACCATAGCTATACTGCAGTGACAATGGATGCATTGGGTGACTTCACCTTCGTCAGTATTTGAGAAACTGGTCTGATCGCGAGGTACACTGTTTTCCATCGGATTGGGGTGTTAACCGGCAGTCCTGGGAGGCTGGGATTTGCAATGGGTGAGATCATTGCATGTTTGCCTCACAATTCTCTGAATACTCACTGAAATGAGATGGCTTGGTATTTGCTGCTGTTCGTCCAAGATCATCACACGGATGGGGTTTCAAAGGTTTTGTTGGTTTACGAAGCCTTAGGTAATACTGAACTAAAGTAATAGTTCATATTTCCATCAAACTTGGAAACAATTTATTTCTTTACTTCCCACAGGTTTATCCATTTGCTGGTATTGTTAACTCAGCAAGGGGTTACATCCCAAGAATCCTAATTAATCGTGAAGCTGTTGGACCATTTGCTCGTCCCAAAACGGGACGGTTCAATGATCTCGCTGTTACGGGCGATCTACTCGAAAATGTTCAAAAGTTTACCCGAGTACTCGGCTGGAAGAAAGCGATGGAGGACTTAATTAAAGAGAATGAAGCATTACTGGTTAGTTGATATTATGTCTGATTTACTACTGTATGAGTTAGGAGTTATTAAGTCAGGATGGAGGACTTAATTAAAGAGAACGAAGCAATACTGGTAAGTTGATATTATGTCTAATTTACTACTGTATGAGTTAGGAGTTATTTAGTCAGGATGGAGGACTTAATTAAAGAGAACGAAGCATTACTGGTAAGTTGATATTATGTCTAAGTTACTACTGTATGAGTTAGGAATTAATTAGTCAGGTTTTGTTACATTGAAGACCTGTGTGAGTTTATTTGATATTTTTATTCCCTGGTTAAAAGTTCTTTTTCTTTGTGTACATATTACACTCATTTGATTTATTTTCAATATTCCAGTATTGGTTTTCTTTGTACCACTTAATTTGTATCAAGCTTGAATGAAACGTTCAGACAAATAGTTTTTGTTCGCCGTGTCACTTTGAGCAGTACTTTATGAAAATAAGATGGCAGTTCTTCTAGTGGTCAGGCAGTGAACTTGCTTTTATAGCTCAAGTAACCATTAATGTTTGTATCGTTCAAAGATCTTATATTGGAGCTTATTTCAACCTTTTCCATTATAATAATAATAATTTAATAATGGACATTTATACTGCACCGGGCGCAGTGACACAAACAGTGCGACAGCAAAACAAAAAACAGTTAACATAGTACAAGACAAAAATGTAAGCAAAAATGGGCTACAGTGAACAGTTAATTCAACATTTTACATCAGATGGGTCTTGAGAGAGCGTTTAAAAGAAGCAAGAGATGGACTGTGTTTTACATGTTCTGGAAGGCTGTTCCACAGAGAAGGGGCAGCAGCAGCAAAAGCTCTTTTGCCCCATGATCGATTTGAGCGATTAATACACAGAAGTAATTTATTGTGTGATCTCATGAAATTGCGATTTGCGTGATATGGTTGCAG